>NC_082660.1:61502684-61805714 GCF_028023285.1 Balaenoptera ricei | reverse complement strand
TCCAGTTGATTGGTGGTGCTGTTTAGTTCAACTATATCCTTACTGATTTTCTGCCTGCTTGATCTATCTATTACTAAAAGCGTTCTGTTGAAGTCTGAAACTATAATAGTGGATTCATCTATTTTTCCTTCCAGTTCTGTTTTCACTTCACATATTTTGACACTCTGCTGCTAGGTGCATACACATTAAGGATTCTTATATATTCTTGGAGAATTGACCCCTTTATTATTATGTAATACAGCTCTTTCTCCCTGATAATTTTCCTTACTCTCAAGTCTTCTTTGTCTGAAATAAATAAGCTATTCCAAATTTCTTTCGATTAGTGTTAGCATGGTATTTTCTTCTCCATCCGTCTACTTTTAATCGATCAGTGTCTAAATATTTAGAGTGGGTTTCTTGTAGAAAAAATATAGTTTGGTTTAGTTTTTTATCCACTCTGCCAGTCTTTGCTTTTTAATTGGTATATTTAGACCATTTACATTGAAAGTGATTAATTATATAGTTGAATTAATATCTACCATATTTATAACTGTTTTTTATTCATTGCACTTGTTCTTTTTATCCCCTCTTTCTTTGCCTTCTCTCATTTTAACTTAGCACTTTATATGATTCCATTTTCTTTCTTCTCTTAGTACACCAATTATACAGTGGAAAATTCCGTGGTTAAGGGTGCTAATCCTCTGCACAGTTGAAAATCCGAGTATAACTTTACAGTTGGCCCTCCATATCCATGGTTCCACATATATGAATTTAACCAACCATGGGTCATGTAGTACTGTAGTATGTATTTATTTTAAAACATCCATGTATAAGTGGACCCATGCAGTTCAAACCCATGCTGTTCAAGGGTCAACTGTACTTAATTTTTAAAAAATTAGTGACTGCTCTAAGGTTTGCAATATATATTTACAGCTAATCTAAGTTACTTTCAAATAACACTATAATGCTTCACAGGTAGTGCAGTTACCCTGTAACACAGCATTCCCAAATTCTCCTTTTCATCCCTTATATCCTTGCTGTCATTCATTTTACTTATCCATAAGCTATAATCAACCAATATATTGTTGCTATTATTATTTTAGTTTAGTTTAGTTTATTGTGGTAAGAGCACTTAACATGAGATTTATCCTCTTAACAAATTTCTAAGAGTACAATACATTATTGTTGACCACAGTTACAATGTTGTTCAGCAGATCTCTAGAGCTTATTCATATTGCTTAACTGAAACTTTATGCCTATTGATTAGTAACTCCCCATTTTCTCTTTCCCTGCAGCCTCTGGTAACCACCATTCCACTTTTTGATTCTATGAATTTGACTATTTTAGATACCTCACATAAGTGGAATCTTGCAGTATTTGTCTTTCTGTGACTGGCTTATTTTACTTAACATAATATCTTCAAAGTTCATCCATGATATATATTGCAGAATTTCTTTCTTTTTTTAAGTCCAAATAGTATTCCATTGTATGTATATACTACATTTTCTTTATTCATTCATCTGTCAATGGACGTTTAGGTTGTTTCCACATCTTGGCTATTGTGAATAGTCTTGCAATAATCATGGGAGTGCTAATATCTCTGCAAGATACTAATTTTAATTCTTTTGGATAAATACCAGAAGTGGTAGTTCTGTTTTTAAAATTTTGAGGAGCGTCCATATTGTTTTCCATAGTGACCACACCATTTTACGTTCCTACGAGTGTAGGAACTATGTCCAAGAGTTCCAATTTCTCCATATACTTGCCAACACTTGTCTTTTGTTTTTTGATAATAGCCATCGTGACAGGTATGAGGTGATATCTCATTGTGGTTTTGATTTGCATTTCCCTGATTATTAGTGATTTTGAGCATTTAAAAATATATCTGTTAGCGATTTGCATCTTCTTTGGGAAATGTCTGTTCAAGTCCTTAGCCCATTTTTTAATTGTGTTACTAGGTTTTGCTTTGTTTTGTTTCTTTGTTATTGAGTTGTAGGAGTTCCTTATATATTTTGGAGGTTAGCCTCTTATCAGGTATATGGTTTGCAAATATTTTTTCCATTCCATAGGTTGCCTTTTCATTTTCTTGATGGTTTCCTTTGATATGCAGAAGCTTTTTAGCTTGATGTAATCCACTTGTTTATTTTTACTTTTGTTGCCTGTGCTTTTGGTATCATATCCATGAAATCGTTGTCAAGACTCATTCCCATATGTTTTCTTCTAGGGCTTTACAGTTTCAGGTCTTAAGTTTAAGCTTTTAATCTATTTTGATTTGATTTTTTTGTATGGTATAAGATAAGGGCCCAATTTCATTCTTTTGCATATAGATGTCCAATTTTCCCAACACAATTTGTTGAAGACAATCCTTTCCCCACTGTGTGTTCTCAGCACCCTTGTCAAAGGTCAGTTGACCATATTTACATGGATTTATTTCTGGGCTCTCTATTCTGTTTCATTGGTCTGTATGTCTGTTGCTATTATTATTTTGAAGAAACAGTTTTCTATTAAGTCAATTAAGAAGAAAAATTGGTGCAGTCACTGTGGAAAAAAATATGGAGGTTTCTCAGAAAATAAAAGTGGAACTACCATATGACCTGGCAATTCTACTCCTGGGTATATATCTGAAAAAAAACAAAAACACTAATTCGAAAAGACACATGCATCCCAATGTTCATATCAGCATTATTTGCAATAGCCAAGATATGGAAGCAACCTAAATGTCCATCAACAGAGGAATGGATAAAGAAGATGTTGTATATATATATACAATGGAATACTACTCAGCTATAAAAAAGAATGAAAATTTGCCATTTGCAGCAACATGAATGGACTTGAAGGGCATTATGCTAAGTGAAATAAGTCAGACAGAGAAAGATAAATACTGCATGATATTACTTATAAGGCAAATCTAAAAAATACAACAAACTAGTGACTATAACAAAAAAGAAGCAGACTCACATATATAGAGAACAAACTAGTGGTTACCAGTGGGGAAAGGGAAGGGAGGAGGGGCAATATAGTGGTAGGGGATTAAAAGGTGCAAACTATTATGTACAAAATAAGGTACAAGGATATATTGTACAGCACAGGAAATATAGCCAATATTTTATAATAACTATAAATGGAGTATAACCTTTAAAAATTGTGAATCACTATACATCTGTACATTGTACATCTGTAACTTATATCATATTGTACACCAACTATACTTCAATCTAAAAAAAGAAGAAAAATAAAATATTTTATTTTACCATAATTAGTACACTCTAGCACTCTTTCTTTCTTCATATAGGTACTAGTTTCTGACCTATATCATTTGCCTTCTCTCTGAAGAACTTCTTTTAACATTTCTTGCAAGGCAGGTCTACAGGTGACAAATTTCCTTGGCTTTTGTTTGTCTGAGAAAGTCTTTATTTCTTCTTCACTGTTGAAGGAAAATTTTGCTGAATATAGAATTCCCTGTTAGTAGGCCTTTTTCTTTCAATGCTTTAAATATTTCACGATATCTCTTCTTGCTTCCATGGTTTCTGAAGTAAAGTCTCTTATAAGTTTTATTTTATGCCCCAGTATATGGTATATCTTTGTGAATAATCCATGTTCACTTGAAAAGAAAGTTTGTTATGCTGTTGTTGAGTGGAGTGCTTTATTAAAATCAGTTAGATGTAGTCAGTTGTTAGGGTTCAGTTTTATATCCTTGCTGATTTTCTGTCTACTAGTTTTATCAATTAATGATAGAAGAGTGTTAAAGTCTTGACCTGTAATTGTGGATTTGTCTATTTTTCCTTCAGTCTTTTACAATATCAGTTTTTATTTCATATATTTTGAGGCTCTGTTGTTAGCTGCATACACATTTAGGATTGTATATTCTTGGTGAGTTGCCCCTTTAATCATTATGTAATGTCCCTGTTTTTATTTGTAATTTTATTTGCTCTGAAGTCCACTTTTTCTGATATTAATATAGCCACTCCTGGTTTCTATTTATTAATGTTTGTGTGATATATCTTTGGTATGTCATTAAAGATCAGATTCACACCCAGGAGTTCCTGGACAATTTTATGGAGCCACTTTCCTGAGCTCCCCCCTTTCTGCAAGTTCCCCAGTACTTTCCAGTTAGGGGGTCCCCCTTCTTGGTCCTCCAGCCAGAAAAGTAGGGTTTTTTTTATGCTATTCTGCCATGCATTTCCTATGATTGTGTCTATATCAGGAGCCCAATGACAGAGAGAGAAAATAAAAGCAATGTGGGTTCACTCCACCCTCTTGGGATCACAGCCCCTTTGATCAGAGAGGAAAGCCCTGCTAAACTCCACTGCCATCACTGTGGCTTCCAGGAGACCCCTTTCTTAATCCTGAAGCTTGAAATAAATGGCCTTTCCTGGAGATCTCTCTGTCTGCACTGAAACCGACTTCTGAGTTTTGGGCTACCTTGAGTCCAGGCTGGAGGATAGCAAAGGAAAAAAAAGTGGTAAGCTTATCACCACCTCAGTGACACTTTGAATTCTAGTCTTGTTCCCCCAATTCACATGCTATTTACTTTTCAGGGTTTTTTCATTTTGTTTTGGTTTTTGGCCGCACTGTGCAGCATGCAGGATCTTAGCTCCCTGACCAGGGATCGAACCTGTGCCCCCAGCAATGGAAGCATAGAGTCTTAACCACCTGACCAGGAGGGAAGTCCCTACTTTTCAGTTTTTAAATAGTTGTTCCATGTGTTCTGTACAGCAGTGGTCCCCAACCTTTTTGGCACCAGGGACCTGTTTCGTGGAAGACAATTTTTCCACGGACTGGGGGCGGGGTGATGGTTTCGGGATGATTCAAGTGCATTACATTTATTGTGCACTTTATTTCTATTATTATTACATTGTAATATATAATGAAATAATTATACAACTCACCATAATGCAGAATCAGTGGGAGCCCTGAGCTTGTTTTCCTGCAACTAGATGGTCCCATCTGGGGGTGATGGGAGACAGTGACACCTGAAGTGTTTTGCTTATGTCCAGTCTACCCCGTAATCTCACTTTGGTTGCTGTCTCTGCAGAAAACCCTGCTTTACAAAGACAGGATGTTGGAAATGGAAGCAGGCTTTTCAGTGCTTTTGTGGCAATCTCAGGATATTCCACCTTGACTTTAATCCAGAACATATGCGGATTTGAAGTTGTCTCAAACACACTTTTAAGGACACCATCATTTGTGATCTCAAGCAGTTGATGGTCTTCTAGCATGGACAAAGTTGATTCACCTGGCTTATTCACAAATGGGTCGCAGATCCATTCCTTCCCAGTTCGGGGGTCTTTTGTGGTTGGGAAGTAATGCTCAAACTCTTTTTAGATAGGTGATCATGCACCAGGTGGGAGAAAGAAGGCCCTGGCTCAGTCCCTTTCAAAATCTCTGCGAATGTTTGAAACATGTCAAAAACCCCATTGTTCACTCATCACCCCCATAATTCCAGTTTGGCTTTGAATGCAGCCACTTACCTGCCGACTTGAACACAGTTGTCGTTCTCCTCTGAAGTGACAGATTGAGTTCATTGAGCAGGTTGATTATGTCACACAAGCATGCACGTTTTGAGACCCATTCTGTGTCACTGAAATGTGCTGCCAGTGGTGACTGTTCTTCTAAAAGAAATCTCTGGAGTGGCTCTCATAACTCAAAAACTCTGGCAAGTGATCTGCCTTTAGAAAGCCATCTCACTTCTGTGTATAAGAGAAGACGGGGCTTCCCTGGTGGCGCAGTGGTTGAGAATCTGCCTGCCAATGCAGGGGACACGGGTTCGAGCCCTGGTCTGGGAAGATCCCACATGCCACGGAGCAACTAGGCCCGTGAGCCACAACTACTGAGCCTGCGCGTCTGGAGCCTGTGCTCCACAACAAGAGAGGCCGCGATAGTGAGAGGCTAGCGCACCGCGATGAAGAGTGGCCCCCACTTGCTGCAACTAGAGAAAGCCCTCGCACAGAAACGAAGACCCAACACAGCCAAAACTAAATAAATAAATAAATAAGTAAATAAAACAAACAAAAAAAACCACGCACATGATGTTTAAAAAAAAAAAAGAGAAGACGTGTGTGCTCTGCGTCCATCTCCTCACAGAGCTGTGCGAACAGACATGAGTTAAGGGCACGTACTTTAATGTGGTTGATAATTTTAATCACATCCTACAAAACGTTGCTAAGTTCAGGTGACATTTTTTGGCTAGCCAGCATTTCTCTCTGGATGACACAGTGCGTAGACTCACATTCATAAGTGACCTCTTTGACCTGAGTACTGAAACCAGAAAGCCGTCCAGTCGTGGCAGCCACTCCATCCGTGCATATACTGACACAAAATGACCAATTCAGTTTTCCTCATATGTAATCATTCAAAGACTTAAATATTTCTGCAACTGTGGTGTTGGTTGGCAACAAAAGTGCACATAACATATCCTAATGCACATCCTCTTGAAAAATATATCTCACAAAAACAAGCATTGTTGCCTTGTTGTCAACATCGGTAGACTCATCAACTTAGATTGCGTACCACGGTGACTCATTAATCCTCTCTAAAAATTGTGCCTCAATATCCTCTGCTATTTCATCAGTTCGTCTAGTTATGTTGCTATCCGGAAGAGGAACACGTGCCACCTGTTGAACTGTAGCCTCTCCTAAAAGTTCACGACAGATGTCCTTAGCAGCAGGAAGGATCAACTCTTCACCAATAGTAAAGGGCGTCTTAGCTTTAGCAATGTGGTTAGCCGCTAAGAATGATGCTCTCAGTGCAGACACATTTGATGAAGTGGTGGCCTTCAATAATTGCTTCTGTTCTTCATGTTCACCTTTTTTCTTTGGAAAAACTCCAAAGGCTTATCTTTAAATGCAGGGTGCTTGGTCTCCATGTGGCAAAACAGTTTTGAAGGTTTCATGGCTTTGTTGGTTAGCTGGTCACCACATATTATACAAAGCGAGCTTGGAGAATGTGAATCACCTGTTGCAATGAACCATAATTTAAGTAGGACTCTTGGTATTTCCTTTTAAATGCAGTTTTCTTTTTGTTGGCAGTCTTAGAGTCTTCTGCTCTCTCATCATTTGGTCTTTCCCCCTTTTCAAAGACGCTCTCCAGCGATGTGTGTTTTTTACTCATTTTGGCTAAGGTTAGCTTGTGGGCTTACCAAAACTGTGACTGAGACAAGTGTGCAGGGCAGGAAAGAGGTGCGGATGGAAGTGGTAAATAAAATAATGGGCAGGCTACACATGGAATAAAATAAGTGTCAGATTCTGACTTAAAGCCTGCCAGCAGATGCAGCTGTACAATTGATGTACATCACCTCAATTGCCACTATAAAGCCTGCCACCAGATGTAGCTTAATTGTCACTTGCCACTCACTGATAGGGTTTTGATATGTCTCCAAGCAATCGATTTATTTTGGTCTCTGTGTAGTCAAACCTGTCTGCTATGATAATCTGTATTTGTAGCCACTCCCCAGCACTAGCATCACCGCCTCAGCTCCACCTCAGATCATCGGGCATTAGATTCTCATAAGGAGCGCGTAACCTAGATCCCTCGCATGCGCAATTCACAGTAGGGCTTGCACTCCTATAGGAATATAATGCTGCCGCTGATCTGACAGGAGGCAGAGCTCAGGCGGCAATGCGAGCGATGGGGAGAGGCTGTAAATACAGGTGAAGCTTCGCTTGCTCACCCGCCGCTCACCTCCTCCTGTGTGGCCCGGTTCCTAATACGCCACGGACCAGTTCCGGTCTGTGGCCTGGGGTTGGGGACCCCTGCTGTACAGGTTTTATAGCTGCATTCAGTGGGAGAGACAAGGAATATGTTGATTCCATCCTTCCTGGAAAGAAAACCCCAGGCCATAGAAATGTAATTGTCTCTTTACCTTCACCCTGATCCTGAACTTGTCTGAACTATTTCATTTAGGTGTGCTAAATGGACAATTATATCTTCTGCAAATAATAATGTGTATTTTTCTTTCCCTTATTTTATACCTCATTCATTTTTCTTGTCTATTGCATTAGCTAGAACTCCCACAACAATACTAACAGTGATAGTGGTCATTTTTGTCTTATTTCAGTCTCTGATACATCCTGCCTGGCAGAATTTTCCACACATCTCTCATAATCACTGAAGGCAGAGTGCTGTAAACAGATACATATTTCATGGGAAGATGAGCACACAGTGAAGAAACACCAAACATTTGAGGTAAATCAACATTATGAAAGCCAGACATCGACCTCAACAAACAGAATTAAATCCAAAGAAGCAGATACTAGAGCAAACAGAATAAGACTTAAAAATAATTAATATTCTCAGAGGGCTAAGGAAGGATATTGCATTTATAAATCATCAATAGGTTTTTACAAAAAAGAAAATTAGAGACTTTGGAGATTGAAGAAAATGGTTATATAAATATTGAAAACTCAGTCAATGTACTTTATAGCAGAATAGGCATAGGTGAATAGTTAATTGGTGGGCTGGAAGATGGGGCCAAAAAATTTTACTAGAATGCAGCCCCAAAAGACAGAGAAATAGAAAATGTAAAAGAAAAATTAAGAGATAGGAATAATAGATCCATAAGTTCAAATAATCATCTAATACAATTTCCAGGAGAGAATAAACTATTCAAAGAAATAACAAAGGAAAAATTTTCTTAGCTGAAGAAAGAAAAAGTGTACAGATTGAAAGGTGCCAGAGTGCTGGCTGGGGTGAATGAAAAACGACCTACATTCTATACATCAGATTACCCTTTTCCACCTTGTTCTATACACCTGGAGGCTGACTACTATTGACTTCATCATCAGGGCTATCTTGCTTTCTGGCTTCTTTTTGGGTTTGGCCAGTTAGAGGTAGTGGCAAGAGATTGAAGGGCAGGAGGAAATCAGGATGCTTATTTCCCTAGCCTCCTCCCAGGTGAGCCATGGTTCAGCAATGGTTTATTATGCTACAACTCCTGACAGGAAGTCTCTCTCACACAGCTACAGCGCTCACTAGTTTCAAAAGTTGTTCTCTTCCCCTTGCTTCTTTAGGCCTACAGTTGATAATGCTTTCTTGCTATTTCTATTCTCTGGGAGCTACACCACCCCTTGTTGTTTCCCTTAAACTAGTTCATACCCTTGTAAATTGACCTTTCATTAAACTCTCTTCCCTTATTCTTTTGAGTGTGCCATCTATTTCCTGCTACAATATTATCTGATACCAATATTGTGGTGACATTTTTAGAATGTGAAGGGCTAAGATTGTCCTAATATATTCTAGAGGGAACAAAACAGATTGGCTACAAAGAAATGAGATTAAGAGCTACACTAGACTTCTCATGGACAATATTGAATGTGAGAAAACTGTTGAGAAATATCTTCAACATTCTGAAACAAAAAATGAAAATACAAAGAAGAAACAAAATATACCTGAAAGTTAAAAAAATAAGTAACTCTTGAGTTAAAGATGAAATCAAACAGAAATATGCAAACTATTTATAAATGAATAATGACAGCATTGCCTTTCAAATGTTTTAGTATGTGACTAAAAGCTCTACTTAGAAGAAAAATTATAGTCTACTATGAGCTATTTTAATTAAAATTGTGTGGAACTGGTAACCATGAAAAGCTAGCAGCCTGACAGTCAAAGGAGAGGACTGACCAATTTTGGAACTCCCTTAAAAGCCCCATGCCCAGAAAACAGTCAGTATTTTGACCAAACTGGAAGCTCCCTGGAAAATCTCCATTTTTAAGGTATTGTGGCTATTTGATTTCACTCTCAGCACAGCTTTGTTGGTGATGTTGCAGCTGCCTAAGGCTGTGATTTCAGTTAGGGCAAGTATGAGTCTGGTCAAAAGTTTTAAAGGAAAATCTTTTAAACTAAATAATTATTGGGAAGTTTGAAAAGGTTCAATGTTGTCCTGGGGATTTAAAAGCCTGTGCATATATCCAAGAAAGCCTGGAAAAGGACAAGGCCCTAGTCACTCAATTATCTGATCCTGGCAAGCAAAAAGTAAAAGCTAAGGCTGACTTGTAAACTGCCTGAAGTTTGAAGGCATGTTTTCATACACAGGTTTCCCTGGTAAAGAGTGGAAAACTTACTTGTTCAAGGCATTTAAGGAAATCTCCTGACTGATCTTTGGCTGACCATGAACCCAGGTGTGATCTCTAGGAAACCGAGCTTAAAAATAAAAACAAAAACTTAAAAAACAAACCTCTCTGAGAACTTAGTGGCCCCAGAACACAGGGAATACAAAGTCTACAGAATTAACCCAGGAAAGTCACTAAACAAATGAGTTGCAACAATAACAACAATAATTCCCCAACAACAACAACAAAAACATGGCAATAATAAACCTTGGGGGGAGTGTAATCTAATACTAGAATTGTTATAGTATGTTACCTTAAATGTCTGATTTAAAAAAAATTATTAGACATGCAAAGAAACAGGAAAGTGTGGCACATATACTGGAAACAGCGCAGTTATTAGAAACTGTCCCTGAGGAAACCCAGACAGTGGACTTACTAGAAAAAGACTTTAAGTCAGGTATTAGAAATATATTCAGAGAAGTAAAGAAAACCATGTCTAAAGAATTAGAAACATAGGAGAATGATTTCTTACCAGATAGGAAATATCAATAAAGACATATAAATGATGAAAAAAGAACCAAATACAAATTCTAGAGTTGAAAAATACACTAACTGAAATGAAAAATTCACCAGAGGGACTCAACAGCAGATTTGAGTTGGCAGAAGAAAAAATTGGTGAGTTTGAACTCAGGTCAATTGAGATTATCTATTCTGAGAGGCAGAAAGAGAAAAGAATGAAGAAAGATGAATAGAGCCTAATGGACCTGGGGGACACCAGCTTATACCAACCTATATATAATGGGAATCCCTGAAGGAGGGAAGAAAGAGAAAAATGTGGAAAAATATTTGAATAAATAATAGCTGAAATCTTCCAAATTTTATGATAAACATTAATCTATATATCCAAGAAAGTCGATGACCTTCATAAGAAACACAAAGAGATCCACACCTAGGCACATCACAGTCACATTGACGAAAGCCAAAGAAAAAGAGAAAACCTTGAAAGCCACAAGAGAAAAGTGGCTTATCACATACAAGGAATTCCTTACTTTTCATCAGAACAAAGGAAACCAGAAGACAGTATGATGGCATATTTAAAATGTTGAAAGAAAAAGACTGGCCAATCAGGAATTCTATATCCAGCAGATTTATCCTTCAAAAATGAAATATATATTTCCAGATAAACAAAGATAAAGAGAATTTGTTACCAGTAGGTATGCACTACAAGAAATACTAAAGGGAGTCCTTCAAGCTGAAAAGAAAGAACATTAGTAAGAACATTAGTAAGCAAGAACATGTAACTTGAATCCATATAAATAAAGAGTGCTGACAAAGGTAACTACATAGATACATTTAAGGACAGTATAAAATATATAGTTTTACTCTTTTCTTCTTCTAATTTAAAAGGTGCGTGCATACAACAATAATTACAAAACTGTGTTAATGGGATTATAGTCTACAAAGAGTAATGACAATAATAGAACAAAAGAGGGAGGGTAGAGGGAGCTATATTGGAATATACAGTTTCTATATACTATTGGAATTAAGTTAGTATTAATCTGAGCTAGATTGTTTTAAGTTAAGAGGCACATTGTAATCCTCAGAGCAATCATTAAGAAAATCACTCAAAAATATAATAAACAGTAACAACAAAAGAACTTAAATGGTAGACTAAGAAATAATGGCAGTAATGGAAGAACTGAGGAACAAGAAAGACATAAGACATATAGAAAACAATTAGCAAAATGACAGACATGAATCCTACCATATCAATCATAACATTAAATGTGAATGGATTAAAAACCTCAATCACAAGGCAGAATATATCTCCCATGTCCTCCTAGACCAAATGTGATAGACCACCTCCATGATATCTTAACACACTCTCATTCCTGCCTCCCATGAGTATTCTGAGCTATTATTCTGTGGATAGGGAGATTATAGATGGAATTGTCAAACCAACTTTGAACAGTCCATGTGGTCCATCTCTAGACCAATCTAGAAAAAGTTGTTCAGGATAGGGGAAGGAGAGTAAGAAAATGTCAATCATGTTGTCCTAATTTCTAGAATGCTGGACCTGTGAACCATGGAGGATATTTAGGGTTGCAGGGCACACTTACAAATTTATAGCTACTTTCCAGACAAACTCCCCTTCTTTGTTGAGGTTTCTTAAGAGTGGTTAAGGCCTCATTCAGGGCTTCCACAGAAGCATAAGCCTTTCAGAGGGTTAGGGAAGGTTTCCTTTGGCCCCATCTTGGACTACCACAGCCTGATTCCTCATACATCATTAAAAGGACCATCTCCAAAAATGCAGTAGGCACAGCCTAGTGCCAGAAGATATGCCTAGATGAGGGACTCGCACAATGGATGCTTTTCAAGAAGTCATATCTGATCCAGTGCTATAGAAGACCATCTCTTTAGTCTTTTGAATGGATCTACTGTCTCCCAATGCCGAGCCTTGGCTGGTGTTTGATGCCTGTTGCTGTAAGTCTGGTAAACTTTCCTGCTGTATCACATGGGATTTCTGTTAGGTTTTCCTAGGTGGTCTGTGGCTATGATGGCACTCTGTGGTTTGAGGAATCAAAGAGTGAAGCCTGTAATTAGAGGGCCAGGACATGCTCAGGGTGGAGAGGGACAAGGAGTTCTTAGAGATTGTCTTTGTGGTGGGAGGTAGGTGGAGCCTCCTTAGTGGTTGTAATGTCTAGACCTGGAGGTACCCTTTTATGGTACCGCTGTTGCACTCAGTATGTACTCTGGTGGTGGGTAATAAATAAGCTACTATGGACATAGAGGGCTTTGAAGACTGTCAAACCTACAAACTTGAGAGACAAAACTGAAGTTCTTGATAAAAACCTAGATGATATATGCCACCATGATGAGGGCGTCTACCACCACCATAAGGCTCTGTGGCCCTAGGAGGGAGGTTAGGCTCAACACAGATCATGAAGTGAGAATCTTATGTTAGAAAGTGTTGCAATGGTCTCAACGGGACTTCAGTAGCCCCAATGGCCTCCTGAATTTGTAAACTCCCATGGATATCAATGTCCTGTAAGGTGCAAGCCTGATCTGTGGGTCACCAGAAGTCCTGGGAGGCATAGCTAGTGCCTGGACCTCCGTGGTCTGCTAAAGATGTATAATGGTTGAAATGTCTGAAGGCATTCCCTGATAGGATGGGCTGTGATCTTCTGGTGGAACAGCACCTTTCTCTTCCCATTCTTCTCATCTATTGGAAGGTATTCTGGGAGGCTGGAGACCTTATCCTGATGGTGTAGTGTTTGCCTACTAATGACCCTTTATCTTGACACATAGCTCCTCCAGGGTCTTTGGGGCCACAGTATCTCAGTAAGGAGGAGCTCACAACCAGGTGGTGATCTGCAACTACAGTTTCCAAGGAAGAGGATCAACTGCACTGATGTGGGCTGAGGGGACGCTGCTCTAGGATGTTTTAGACATTGTGATCATGGATTGTCCAGAGCCCCCTTGAAGTAAGGTTTGTAGGCAGCTGAAGCAGCTTTGTTGGTGAACAGTTTTTATTCCCATCCTGTAGAGTTTATCTTGGCTGCAGTCTACTTCCTAGAAAAATAAACAAGAGAGTGAAAGTACTCTGTACCAGTCAGTGTTCAGGAGCCTCTTATGACCAGTATGATTTTCCTGTCACTACTGGGAAGCCTATCTCAGTGATGTAGATCATAGAAACAGCCTAGAAAAACAGAGAGATGGGTTGTGAGCCTCTATAATCTCACCAAGTCAAAAGCCCCTAAATAATTCCCTGGATGGCTTGGAGATCTGGTTGACAAGCCCATGCCCATGAAAAAGATTTTTGGCTTTCAGGTGTATATAACTGAGTTGGCTCACAGGTGATGCTGCCAGAGATGACTAGGGCTTTGCCAGACTAGGGACTTTTGAGGACGAGGCTTGGAGAATAAATGGGAATGTGATGCAGCTTCACTATTGCCTCTTGGTCCAGGAGGGCTGGAGAAGTTAATCTAGGAGCTGTTGCAAAGGGAAACCTTGACTATTCAAACTGTCCAAAGTGTCTGTAGTGTCTGATATTTTAGTGAGGGCTGAGACCAACCCCTTCAGAAAACAAGGCAATGGTTGGGTAGCTGCTATAGTTTAAGTTCCAAGGACCAGAGCTGAGTGGTTGTAGAGGTGGTAAAACATGGCTTTTATGTTATGTAAGCACGGGATGCATTTAATTGGAACTCTGGAACTGTCATTTACTAGCTGATATTCCCTCTGACCCTCACTTTTTCTCATCTATAAAATGGAAACTCTAATAATACCTACTCTCAGGGCTGTTTTGAGAATTAAATTAAATGAGGCAATGCTTAGCAAAGTACCTGGCACATAATAGGTGCTCAATAATGGGAAATATTATTGTGACTGCTGTTATTTTGTGGTGCCCAGGAGTGGCAAGAACAAATGAGTAAATGCCAAAGGTTTTGACTTTGGAAGGATGAAAGTCAAGGAAGTCAAGTCTAAATAATAAGAACAAGACTGGAAATGGGAGCCAAAGTCAGGATAGAAGACTTGGAAGGGGTGAAAAGGAGAAAATAAGAGCTAGAGTGCCCACCATTGTTGGCTGTTAGCCACATGCTCCATAGGTGACTCAGGCTTTGAAGTGACAAGGTCCTCAAAGGTAACTGGAAGGCTATTTTCTACTCACCATCTTCCTATATTTACAAACATCTCCAGGTTTACAAACCTGGAGACCTTACAACATAGGTCCAGGTTTGTGAATAACACTGTGAGTTGGCCCAAGAAGCTGAGACTACTCAAAACAGGAAGTGGTTTTTTACAGTCACTATGTTGAGGCTAAGTAATTCTGCCAAAGTCATATTTTCCTTTACCCAAAAATCTGATGTCTCAGGAATGGGGATGGTCAGAGAAGCTGAAATCCTATAGGTCTTATCTGTATCCTTGAATTCCTGAGTCTCTCATCTCAGAGAAAGAATACTTGTCTGTATTAGTCAAGATAGGCTGCAGTAACAAACAACCCCAAAACTTGTGCTTAAGACAATAAAGGTTTATTTCTTGCTTATGCTATATGTCCATTGCAGGTCGGCTGAGGGCTCTGCTCATCATAGTTATCAGAGACCCAAAATGACAGAGCCTCCATCTCAACTCATTTCCATGATTTTTACATCAAAGGAGAGGAACAAGTTGAATCAACTCACTCATCATTAAAGTTTCTACCCAGAAGTGACCTTATGTAAATTCTACTAGTTTTTCATTGGCGAAAGCAAGTCACATGGTCATGCCTAATTTCAAAGAGGTGAGGGAAGTGCTTTTCTACCATGTGCTGAAGGAGGAAAGCCAGAAATAACTGGTAAATAGCATTTATGGCTACTATGCTGTCTGATTGAAATATAAGTCCTGATACATCAATGTTTGGCATAGTCAAAATCTCAGTGCAGACATAATTCTTCTGTCTCTTGTCTTTTTCTGATAAGTTCTACTGTTCTGGAAGGCTGTGTCCTTGGTCAGTATTCCAGGTAACTTACAGGCAGATAAATTGTCTCATGTGCCTGCCAAGCTCACTGAAAGAACATGTGGCAGTGTTCTGGGGTTAACTAGTAGAATGTGGATTGTGGACTTCTAAACAGGTTAGTTTGAGAATCTATAGGAAATGTCAGGGTGGAAATGAAAGGTAAAGACTACCAGTCACACAGAATGGCTATTCCTATCTACGCCACACTAACCTCCATGAGAATAGTCATAAGCCCTTCTGGATTTGTGTTGCAGCTTTGTAATGTCTTGACATTTACAGTTTGGGGGCAAAGCTGAAGAATTTCTAGCCTGACAAGCGAGGACAAAACATTGGCTTTTCCACATGCCAGAGCTTCATTCCAGACCATCGGAGTCCTGCTATGACACTGACTTGTTAATGTGATAAACACAACTCATGCCACAATATCAATGGGTGAAAATGGTTTAAAGTGTTAGCTTGCAATATTGGGGCCTAGACTGGACTTTTTAAGGCCTTATATAAATGCAAAAACTGAACAGAGGTATCTTTTTTTCCCCCTCTGGCTTAGGTACTGAACTTATGCATAGATCTCTGAGAGAAAACACAGGTTAAAAAATAATTCTTTTACCTGGTTTTAAAATATAAGGAGTTTTTTGTTTTGTTTTTTTACTTTACATTCTCATTTACTAACACTCTAAACTCTAAACCATTTCTTTTAAGTTGAACGTGATTCATGCTGAAATTAATAGTATTTACCTGCTGAAGGTTTTATACTGAAAGGAAAAAAGAGAAAATGTGTTTCATGTCTTAGCAAATACTAGGTATTTTTTCTGAATATGGTGCTTTTTCTTAAAGGTCTAATATCTTATATTTTATTTAAGTGAGAGATAATAGAACTTACAGATTTTCCAAATTTCATATTAACTTAGAATAAAACTTATTCACAAATTTAAAAAACAAAACAAAACAAAACAAAAATAAACATTGGCTTTTCCATGCTAATGGTCAGGAAACCTTCCCCTGCATGGTGGTTATGCTGGTTCCTGGAAAAATTGAAGAGAGGTTGTATCAATCCCTACCAAAGGTGAACTGCCACTAGGAGCCAAGGTGGGGCCAGTTGGCCCCTATGCCTTGAAATTCCACAGTCTTCCCCAAGCCCTCTAGAATGATGCTACTTACTTATTGTAGTAAGCACTTTTAGAAGGTTTTGACAGGGCTGCTACACGATGAGTTGTCTCAGGTATTGGAAGTGGGAAACCTCACCAAACGGGTGCCCTGTGGATATGGCTAGAATGTGAAGTGGAGGCCGCAACTGTTTTCCAGTATGGCTAGGACTGTTACTTGTGCCCTTCTCATAGCTAGAAAGAGTGCATGTATTTGGGTGATCCTACCATCTCCTACACACAACCAAGCATACATGTTGGGAGAGCCATCATCAAATCTGGGCCATGGGGAGTTGAATCCCTGGGCTTGCTCTTTCCCCCATCCCACTTTCATGCCTGCCCCATTTTCATATTCAGGGCTTGCCTGCCAATCCAAGCCATAGTATATTCCAGAATGGCATGCAGTTTTATCCAGGGGATCTAGTCCAACAGACTTACTGATTCCATGCCCCAAACTTGTTATATTATGAATGGATACCTTCTTTGTGCAACATAGCAAAGAGGTTAAGACCTCAGGCTCTGAGGTCAGATTACACGTATTTGAACTTGGGCTCAGCCACTTACTAGCTGATAATCTTGGACGAATTACTGACCCCTTCTGAGTTTTGGTTTCCTTAGCTGTAAAATGAGGATAATAAGAGCCTTTCAGAATTGTTGTGATGTTTAAGTGAGATAATGAATATAAAGCACTTATTATAGTATCTGGCACACGATAAGTGCTCAATAAGTGGTAACCATCACATCATCATCATTACCATGATCATCATCATGAGCCCTGCTAAGAGGCCTGTTACATATGAACTCCTTCCCCAGGGGCCCTGAGTAGGACAAGGATAAGTTGCTGACTTTTGTGGTCACTCATTCCCTGTCTTCCCCACTGTAGGGAAGTGGCTTTTACCTTGATCTACTGTTGTCAGCACTTAATGTGGGCCTCTCAGGCAGCTGTTCAGTCTACCCTACCAGTAGCTGAAATGCTGGCCAACTGTGTGGCTCTGGGAAGGTATTCTTGGAGCGTTAGCTCAGGAAGCTTCCTCCTCCTGGGACTGGGAGCAGTAGCATTGTTTCCTCATTTCCAGAGCCTGGGCCTTTATGAAATAAGGATATTCTGTGCCAGGGCCAGAGGCATGCATGCCTCTGAATTGTTATTGACAGAAATCTCTGGGGGAAGTGAAGGAGTCTTTACCCATCCTTCAAAATAGTAAGCTAAGACTCCTCTAGGACAACCAAGGCCTAGAAAGCATGACCACAGAAGACTGGCCCCACAACTGTTTATCCATTTTCTGTTGGCTAAGCTCAGAGAGGCCTGGGTATTCAGGAAGCTGAAGGTCTCAGACATGCACCTTCATCTGTAACCCCAGAAGAGGTAGGTGAGTGGAGGAATATCTGCCAGTGTCTCATCCTACCTGATGGGATTCCTAGTATCAGCCACCTCCACCTCCACCCAAACCTCAAACCACATAGCTGGAACCAGCCTCTAACACTGTTGAATGCTTTGCAGCTTACACCCTGAACCACTTTCATTGACCCAGCATGTTCACTGCTTCACAACCTGTTGTTCATTTTCTTGGCATCAAACTTGTGATTTGTTTCCCACCCTCCTCCCATCTCCCATGTTATCTTATGGCCTAGTCCAATCCCCAGATAAAATCTTACATTCAACTCCACCTCTCTAGACTATACTTTTACGTCTTTGACCACAACTAGAACTTTCTGTGGCTACGGTGCCATTGGCTGGTCTGGCAAGCAGTAATCCTGGGGTTCCATCCTGGCTCAGGCTTTCAGGAGCAGTGATATAGGCAGGTTTGCAGAAGCCTCACAAGTAGGTAGGACCCCAGACCACCAGATCAAGTAGCATATCTTGGTCATCCTAGCAGTGCTAGGAGTGTTCCACCAAGTCATAACCAGCATCCTGCAAGTACTTTGAAACTATGAAGTTGAGATACATTTGGGCAGCATGCTTATTTACACCTTAGCCCAGATAGTTTGGGTGATCTGCAGAGCAACCATCTTTGGCCACCCCAGAGTAGAGTTCCCTGGGACCATCTTCTTTCCTCAGAGCATTTGGATAATGCTGACAAAGATGACTGTGGTCTTGGAGCAGGAGCTCACTTAGAACCTTGTAATTAAAAGATTTCTTAGCTACATGAGCTACTATTACCTTCTATCTACAGTAGTTTGACTTGTCTCCATCTCCAGTGCTACCACTGATCCAAACTGTCACCATCTGTCTCTTGGACCACTGTGGTAGCTTAACCAATCTCTTCACTGCCGCCCTTGAACACCTACCATCTGTTCTCCATAAGTAGCCAGAGTGATCTTTTAAATACTAATCATACCATACCACTCCATTGTATAAATCCCACCAATGTTTGTGGTTATATTAAAAAAAATAAAGAGTCCTCATCTTTTAAGTTATATATAAAGTATTTATGGAATGAAAGGATATGCTGTCTGGATTATGCTTATTAATTCAATGTGTATGGGAGGAGTAGAGGGTACAGGTGAAATGAGATTGGTCATATGTTAATTCTTGAAGCTGCGTGGTAGGTACATGAAGGTTCATCATGTGATGCTTTTTAATTTGTTACATGTTTGAAAAATTCCATGATTAGAAGCAAAATAAAACAAAACAAAACAACAAAAACAAAAAAGCGGCAACAGCAACAAAACCCTCTGAAGACTTCCTACTATACTTAGAACAAAATCAACCCATAACCATGGCCTACAAGGCCCTACTTAATCTTGCTGATAACCACCTCTCTGACTTTATCTCCCACCACTTCCCTTGTCTGTCTACTTTCCTTTAGCCATATGGGCCTTCTTGCTTTACCTTAAACACACCAAGATCCACCTCAAGACATGTTCTTTCTACCTGGAATGCCTACCCCCATAGCTACATGGTTTGTTCCTTTTCATTATTCAGCTTCTGTGATCCAATATCCCTTCCTTAGAGAAGACTTCTCTGAATATCTTTTATTATAGTGAGACACATAGACAGTGAGACACATAGTTGTACTATCTATAGCCCCCTGTAGATATAGACAGATCTCCTCATATAGATAGTCTTACGTGACTATCCTATCTAAAGTAGCTCCCACCCTCTTGTCACTCTAAAGTAGTCTATTCTATTTTCTTATAGAACTTACCACTATCTGAAACTTAATATTTTTTCTTATTTATCATCTGCCTTCCTGACTAAAATATAAGCTCCAAGAGGGCAGAAACTAATACATATACACTGAGGTGTGCAATGAATTTTGGTTAACTGAAAAAATGAATGACTCCCCACATGGAGACTGGTGGATCACCTAGCATGCTTGGGAAGATGAGTGCTCACTTTTGCTGCTATGTCCATGTAGAAGAGAGAGATGCCTCCAATACTGGGCAGGGAGTAGTCTTGCCCAGTGTAACTCACAGATACATTGTGCTTACTCTCTGTTCAAACTGATGGCAATGAGGTGTATAAAATTGGAAGTTCTTTGAATAGTGCCTGGCACATAGTAAGTAAGCTCTCAATAAAGGTTAGCTAATATTATCTGAATTAGAAAGAGCCCAGATTTTGAGTTTGCTTATTTATACCCTGCCTCATTCCAGAAAGGACCTGAGACAGTTGGCTTTGAAGTAAATTAGAACTGGACTTTAATCTTGGAAAACTCAGTCAAAGTCACCAAGTCCCTAAAGTCATACTTAAGTGTGTGACCTTGAACTAAACACTTCACCTCTCTGAGCCTTCTTCCTTCTTTTCAAATGTTTAGGTTCAAATTGGTAGAGAAAATAATGGGAAAAGAAAATGTTATCTTCAGTTCAGAAAAAAGCAGATCAAATCAATATAAATAGAAAACACAAAATAAGGCAGATTTAAGTCCAAACACATCTGTAGTAAAAATATATGTGAAGAGGCTAAATTCACCTGTTAAATCACAAAGGTTCTAGCTAGAGTATAAAAGAAAAATAATAGCTAAAATAAAATGACACAAGAAGGTTGAAAATATAAAGGGATAGAAAATGATATGCCAGACAAATAACTAATAGAAAGTAAGCATTATTATTAGCAGATGAAATAGCATTAAAAGGGACAAAGAGGGAAATTTCATATTGAGTAAAAGAACCATTCTCCAGGAAGATATAATAGAGGCAGAAAATAATAATATGCACCTAAAAAGTAGTTCTAAAATATATGACAAAAATTACAAAGAAAAGTTGACAATTCCATAATTAAAGCAGGAGACTTTAACACACAACTTTCAAAAATGGAAAGATAACTAGATTTAAAAAATTAAGGAGAGAGCGGTGTTGACTAACAATATTAACAAGCTCAATGATGTAAATGGTGGGTATAGACATAAAACTTTGCACCTAGCAGTTAAAAAATACGCATTCTTTACAGAAGCATGCGGAATGTTTATACAAATTGACTGTCTTGATAATTTTTTAAAATTTTTGTTATACTGACCATATTTACTGATTACAATGCAATAAAATAAAAAGATCAATAAAAAAAGATAAATATTCATATATTAGTATATTCAAAAATATTCTAAATAATTAATCAGTTAAGGAGAAAATGAAAATTGCAAATTATTTGGAAGTCAATGGTAATGAAAACATCAAAATCTGTGGGAAGCAGCCAAAGCTGTACTCAGAAAAAAGTTATAGCCATAAAGACATTTATCAGTAAACAGGAAGGTTTAAAAATGGGTGGACTAAGCATACAAGTCAAGTAACTAGAAAAACTTGAGTTTTCAGCTTGAAGTGAAATATCATAGGTAAATTATTCCAAATCTGGATATAAGTTCTTTAATTTATGTTCTTAACAGTGCTAAATTGAATGTTATTGGGTGGCTGCCTTAGCAGTATTCATTATCAATTGGATAAGTAACAGAGATGTAGGGACTCTTTCCTATAAAGCCCACAAGCAATTGATTAAAAAAAGGGGGGGGCTCTCTTTCTCTCTCTGAACAAGAAGGGCATGACTTCAAGCCTAAGCTACTCTTGTAACCTGTGTCAAGAACAGTTATGAATTCTGTTGATTTAAGCGAATTTCACTTTCTTTGATGGAGAAGGGACACATTTTAGTGGTATGATTTGGAGCTTCAGGCTGTAGAGGAAGTGTAAGAATAAGCCCCTCTGGTGGGGAATGTGAAGGCTGCCTCCCAAAGTATGAGTGTTAGGAAAGGCACAGAATGTCCCTAATGAGTAGAATATTGCATAAGATGCTACAATGCCCCTGAACATGCCATAGAGGTGGGTGGAATGACCCCAGAAATATGACCCTATGGTACGTGGGCAATGTGTAACACTGAACAATTTGGGGAAGGAATGGATATAGAGCTAATTAAGTTTCTTTGGTCCAAAATAACTGAGGAAGTTCAGGCAAAATGTGACAACTGCATCTCAAGTATTCCGTAAAGTAATTGACCATGCAAGTAACCTATAAGAAAATAAATTAGCTACCAAATCCCTAGAATGAATTGATCTTTTCCCTTAGAATAAGATAGACATAGCCTGGGCAACATATTGATGTCTTGCCCTGGTGAGCCTTACCTGGAATCAGAGAGCATCCATGATGGCACAGGTGTGCTGGGAGGCATTTTTGCTTGGATGCATTCTGCTCATGAGAGAGTTTGAGAGTTGGTTGTTATGGAAACTATTTCAATTGGCAGGAAACAAAAAGTGAGAGGTACTCCTGTCATTATCCAAAGAATTCCTTAATTGAAATTTAAAGAACTTTAATAAACATAGAGGGGTCCCTCTGGCTAAAACAGAAGCAGGTAGAATGAGTATGTGGGCTTTTGAGTCCATACATATAATGCTATGAGGGGGTTGCCCCCAGTTTCCCACCTACCTTCTTAATATTTGGAAGGGAGCCTTATCTGACCATTGGCATCTGTTTGGGATTAGTGGCAAGAGCCCAGATGGGTAGATAAGGGCCTTGTTCCCAGATAAGCTAAGAAGCTCGTCCCCATCTGCTGATGATGGTGGCAACACATTACCCCAGACATAAAGGAAAAACACTGTGACACTTGTGTAAGGCACCCAAATGACTGTTCAGAGATCAGGTTTTGCTACAACATGTGAAAGCTGCTGTATTGCTGGACAGCAATTCTGTATCGAGTAGTGAACTGGTTAGAGTGCTTACCACTTTACAAAGTGCAGCTGGAAGGGGGAACGGAAGATGTGCTCATTACGCAATGATTTTCAAAACTCAAGTGGCATCAGCATTGCTTGGAGGAATTGTAAACACAGATGGCTAAGGCCCACTCCAGAATTTCTGATTGAGTAGGACTGGGGTGAGGCCAAGAATTTGAATTTCCAGCAAGTTTCCAGGTGAATGCTGATGCTGCTGGCCTAGGGATACACTTTGAGAATCACTGACATAATGCATCATAACAAGCTTTACCCATCAGAGAAGTAGTTAGGATAGGGGATACTCCCAACTCAGAGCAATAATGATGATGATCAGATTAGCTGTTTATTCTCAAAGCTGCTCAAGAAAACAGAACATGGGGATAGATAGTGGGGTGTGTGTGACAAATTTTGAGGAGGATCTTCAGGCTTTGATAAGTGTGGGCAACTCTTCCCAAAGCACCAGGAATTAGCAAGCCTCCTCCCACAAAACATTGTCCAGTCACCTCAGAGTATGAGCCTTTGGAACTGGAAGATGTTTCTATGGCAAGAATGTAGCTAGCATTCTTCAGAAGAGGATGGTCTTTGTGTCTAACTGGAGAATCCAGGGATAATCCTCCTCGGAGCAATGTTGGGAAATCCAACATGATGACTAACCTGAAGTTAGCTGAGAATGCCCAAGATCCATCTCATGTGACTAGCTGCTGCCTGGTGTGCAGAGACTCCTGATGCCCACCCCTGCCCCAGACTCTCCTAACTCACTGAAGCAGGTGGCGGTACTCTTCTTTGCAAGGGTGCAAAGTGTTCCACTAGGATGCTTGTTCCTCATCATCCTTACTCCTGGTGAGAAAAGAGGGGATCTTTTCACATCATAAGTCACCAACTATTCCTCCCCATCTTCCTCTCAGATGAGGAGGAGGCCATTTATCACAATAATGTATTGACATTTTTACAGGAGAGGGAATGGACAGCAATAGAGAGGCTTGTTGGTCTGGAGGTACTTCATTTGAAGAATGAGAAGTTCCCCTCTTCTCCCAGAGCCAAGAGCCTTTCCTGCTGAACTTGGCCACAAGGAGGCAATAGATCTTGCCATCTTTGACCACAACAATTGGTAGCAGAATAGGGCCAGGCCATGGGGGTGGAAGTGGGGGCAAAGGAGTAACAGAGGAAAGAAAGAGGGGCACCGAGGGATGAAAGCCTTCCAGGCACCCACCTGAGGCAAACTCTATGGACTAAATGAGCATTAGTTGGCAACAGTGGAGAAATGGTTTACATCATTTTCTAGATTTCAAATGTGTTTGGGTTGGCCATAAGTAAAAGATTTCTTTTTTAATCCTATAATTAATTCTGCTCTTGCAAGCCATGATGGATCATAATTGCAGTGTTACATAGATAAAGTGCCAAGTACAGGACCTGGCACAAAAAAAGTAACAGAAACTACCACTTATTAAACACTGACTTTGTGCCAAGCTCAGTACTAAGCACCTTGTCTGCATTATCTCATTTCATCCTTCCAACAATCCTCTGTGGTAGGCTCTAGCATTTTACAAATGAGGAACTAAGGCTCTGAGAGATAAAATGACTTACCCAGGATGGCACAGCAAGAAAATTGGCAGTGTTTGGATGGGAAAAAGAAGAGCAAACTAAACCTAAAACAAGGAGAAGGAAGGGAATAATAAAGATTAGAATGGAAATAAATAAAACAGAAAGTAGAAAAACTATAGTGGAAAGCAATGAAACCAAAAGTTGGTTCTTTGAAAAAATAAAGAAAATTGACAAACTTTTGGCTAGGTTGATTAAAAAATAAGCAGAGAGGACTCAACTTATTAAAATCATGAAAGAAAGAGGGGACATCACTACTGACCTTTTAGATATACAAGAATTATAAGGAAATACTACAGATAACTGTATGCCAATAAATAAGACAACTTAGATGAAATGGACAAATTCCTAGAAAGATACAAACTACCGAAATAGACCTAGGAAGAAGTTGATAATCTGAACAGAGCTATAACAAGTAAAGCGAATGAATTAATAACAATAACAACAACAACTACCCACAAAGAAAAGCCTAGGCCCAGATGGCTTCACTGCTGAATTCTACCACGTTTAAAGAAGAAATAACATCAATCCTTTGTAAACTTTTCCAAAAAATAGAATAGAGAACACTTCCCATCTCATTCTATGACAACATTATTGCCTTGCTAACAAAGCCAGACAAAGGCATCAGAACAAAAGAATACTACAGACCAGTATCTTTCAATGAATATAATTATAAAAATTTTCAACAAAATAATAACAAATCTAATTTGGCAGCATTTAAAATGGATTATCCACAATGACCCAGTGGGGCTTATGTCAAGAGTTCAAGGTTGGTTCAACACATGAAAACCGATCAATGTAATACACCATATAAATATAATAAAGAAGAAAAATTCACATGATTATTTCATAGATGCAGAAATAGCATTTGACAAAAATCCAACACCCTTTCATGATAAAAACATGAAACAAACTAGGAATAGGAGGGAACTTCCTCAACCTGATAAAGGGTATATATGAAAAACCCACATCAAAAGCTCTTCTCCTAAGATCAGGAACAAAACAAGGATGTCTACTTTCACCACTTCTATTCAACATTGTACTGGAAGTTTAAGCCAGGGAAATAATCCAATAAAATAAAATAAAATAAAAGGCATCCAAATTAGAAAAAAGAAGTAAAACTATCTTTATTTACAGATGACATGATCTTGTTTATAGGAAATCCTATGAAATACACACACACACAGACACACACACACACACACACACAAACCTATCAGAGTTAACAAACATGTTCGGCAATGTTGCAGGATACAAGGTCAATATACAAAAATTAATTGTATTTCTATACAGTTGTAATCTGAAGTGAAATTAAGAAAATTCTGATTACAACAGTATAAATACTTAGGTATAAATTTAACAAAAGAAGTATAAGACTTGTACGCTGAAAACTGTAAAACATTGTGGAAACGAATGGAAGAAGACCTAAATAAATGGAATGACATCCCATGTTCAAGAATTGGAAATCTTAATATTATGATGACAATACTTCCAAATTAACCCCAAGTCCTACCAAAATCTCAACTAGATTTTTTTTTTTTTGCAGAATGAGACAAGCTGATCCTTACAATTATATGGAAATGCAAGGGACCCAGAATAGTGAAAACAATCTTAAATGAGAAGAAAAAAGTTGGAGGATTCACACTTCCTGATTTCAAAACTTACTACAAAGCTACAATAATCATAGAAGTGTTGTACTAACGTAAGAATAGACTTTGAGATCAATGGGATAGAATTGAGAGTCCAGAAATAAATCCTTGCATTTATGGTCAATTGATTTTCAACAAGAGTGCCAAGACTATTCAATGGGGGAAAGAATGTTTCTAACAAATAACGCTGGAATAACTGGAAATCCACATGCAAAAGAATGAAGTTGAATCCCTACCTCACAACATACACACAAATTAACTCCAAATGCATCATAGACCTGAATGTAAAAGCAAAAATTATAAAACTGTTAGAAGAAAACCTAAGAGTTAATCTCCATAGCCTTAGATATGATACCAAAAGCACAAGTGACAAAATAAAACATAGATAAGTTGGACTTCATAAAAATTAAAAACTGTTTTGATTCAAAGTGTACCAGCAAGAAAGTGAAAGGATAGCACACAGAATGGGAGAAAATATTTGCAAATCTGATAAGGGATTTGTATCTAGAATATATAATGAACTCTTACAACGTAATAATAAAAAATTAAATAACCCAATTAAAAATTTGGCAAAGGAATTGAATAAACATTTCTCCAAAGAAGAGTCACAATGGTCAATAAGCACATGAAAAGATGTTCAACATGTTAGCCATTATGGAAATGCAAATCAAAAGCACAATGAGATACCACTTCATACCCACCAGGATTGCTATAATCAAAAAGACAAATAATAACAAGTGTTGGTGAAGATGTGGAGAAATTGGAATCCTCATCCACTGCTGGTTGGAATGCAAAATGGTGCCACCACTGTGGGAAACAGTCTGGTGGTCTCTCAAATAGTTTAAATTACCATATAACTCAGGAATTCCATACTATATAACCCAGAAATTCCATTCCTAGCAAATGAAAACATGTCCACAGAAAACTTGTACACAAATGTTCATACAGCAGTATTTGTAATAGACAAAAGTGGAAAAAATCAAAATGCCCAATAACTGTTGAATAGATGCATAAAATACAGAATATTCATATAATAGAATATTATTTTGCAATCAAATGAAATAAAATACTGATAGATGCTACAACATGGATGAACCTGGTAAACATTAAGCTAAGTGAAAGAAGCCAGACACAAAAGGCCACATATTGTATGATTCCATTTATATGAAATTTCCAGAATAGGCACATCTATAGAGACAGAACACAGATAGGTGGTTGCCAGGAGCTGTAGGGGTGACAAGGACTTTCTCCTTGACCACACTTTAGTCAGGCTCCTCTAAGCCCTTTTCTTGACTAGACCTTATCCTTGGGCCTTGTTCTCAGGCCTGCATAGCTCAGTTTTAGCAAGAATCCCCCACTCTCAATATCTGATCACCCTTGATATCAAATTCCTCAGCCCCCATTATCCCCCAGGTGATATCTGATTACCCTTGCCTGCCTTCAGCAAGAATCCTGTTAGATCAGTTTAGCAAGAATCCTCTTATCCCTGACATCACCTTTTAGTAATTTTCCATTCATCAGCCCCCCTCTGCAACTTGTTCCTTGGCTATAAATCCCCACTTGTCCTTGCTATATTTGGAATTGAGGCCCAGTTCTATATTGAGATCTGGTTTCCCTTATTGCAATAGTTCCTGAATAAAATCTGTTTTTACCGCTTTGACTACTGTCTGGTCTGGTGTTCTTTCACAGGGGTTGGGGAATGAGGACTGGCTGCTTATAGGTATGGAGTTTCTTTTTGAGGTGATGAAAATGTTCTAAAATTGATTGTTGCACAATTCTACATACAGACTAAAAACCATTTCATTGTATATTTTAACAGATGAATTGTATGGTATGTGAATTATATCTCAATAAAGATGTTAAAAAGATTGTCAGTATCTGGATTGAAATCCAGGTCTAGCTAACTCTAAAGCTCACCCTCTTCACAAGGCTGTTCTGCCTCCCCAGGATGTGCTCGATAAATGCACTGCTGTCATTTCGGGCTACTGTTCTGATGACTCAGCAGAGGGAAGAGTTCATGACTGAGAAGGCCACCTTGGTATGGCTTTGGAAGTCTATGGACTTGAGCAGTAACTAGCACAGCCCAGAGCAGTTGTGGACTGCCCAAGAGCAGTCCTGCATTCCCGGGGATTCTACCATCAGATTCTAATGATGAGGGGAAGCCAGAACTGCTGACTGACAACCATCAGCCTGGGAGCACAGAGCCCTCCAGCGACTTCCCATTTCAGGACCTGAGAAATGTCACTGGGCTGGGGCCTGCCTGTAGTTTACAAGTCTCCCAGCACCAGATGCAGGCCAGCCCCTATGCTCACTGGGCACTGACAGAGTTCCAGGACCAGCCACCACAGTCCTAGAAGTGACTGAAGGCAGAAAGGGTCTTAAGCATCACCCAAACACCACTGCATGTCCCCTGGCAAGACTGTAGCCAGCACCTCCACCCATGCCACCACACCAGCTTGGGGGATGCCTGAGGCCTGTTCATCCTGGCTTGTCAGGACATCAGGCAAGATGCCTATGGCATGGCACTCTCTTATCACAGGCATGAGGCCAAGGGAAAGAGCAAAGCTGTGCCTGGGCAACCAGAGGGACCACTACAGATAGCCCCAAGCCCCAAATTCCTGCAGGGACAGAAGCCACACAAAAAACCCTGACCCATTCCCCTCAGGCCATTATGCCACACTTGCCAGACAATCTCTCTGCAAAAATGGTCCTTCCCTTCCCTACTACAGGCTCCCTTGTAACAGCAGCTACTACTGATTGGGTGCTTACTATGTACCAGCCACCGTGCTAAGCTCTTATGCCTATTATCTCATCTAATCCTCCACAACATCACCCTAAATAGGTGGCCCCATTTTGCAGACAAGGAATCTGAGACACAGAGAGGTTAAGCACCTCACCCAAATTTGCAGAGCTAAGGAAGTGATAGAAGTAGGTTTTAATTCTGGCGGTCTGGACTCAAAGCCCTTTTGCTCTCAGCCACTTCTCTAGCATCTACATCTCTGATAGGGTACCACCTACGTGGTGGCCCCATTTGGGAAGGAGCTTCAAAAAAGGTGCAAATGCCCTTTTGTATTGCTCACTAAGTCCAAGTGTGAAGACAGCCAGAGGGTGTAACAGGACACCGGAGGCAACCTCAGGGATTCCACCACCCACAAGGAGGACCAGCGACCCACCCACCTTCCCACAGATTATTGACTCAGAGCAGCCCATTCCACAGCCCATATCTGCTATAATTATGACCGTCTGCCTCTGCCACTGGCCCATCCCACCTGGCTCCGTTGTGAAGCCAGCTGCAGTGGGTCGGAGCTCAGAGGGAACTCAGAGGTATATCACATGCCAGTCCTCTAGCCCAGAGCATCACCTAGCAACAAGCACACCAGTCTGCGGATTTTAGTTTTCCTCAGCCCTAGGGGCCCCGCAGCCCACCAGAGGGCACCCGATTATTTAATTGAGTGACGTACTAGCAGTAGGGGGGGGGTCTCCAGAGGTTTTAGCCCACCTCAAGCTAACTTCACTAGGCAAACCCAGAGAAATTCTGTCTTTTCGTCCCCTGCCCCTCCCCCACACCCACAGGTTGAGCACCTGAGGACTCCAGGCCCAGGATAACTCGTTTTAGTAGCTGCCTTATTCTGTTATATTGGCAAACACAGGGTGCAAGATATAGCCAATTTCCTTATTTTCATTAAATCAACCCAAATCTGACTTTTATTCTCACCCCCTGGACTCCTGGGAAATTTAATCTCAGTTATTACCAGATATTTTCCCCCATCACAGAGTTAGGCAAATCTTGGGGTCAAAAGTGGAGCAAAAGCTTTGGTGAGACTCCTCCTCTCACCAGTCATTGGTTCAGTTTACAGCCAGCCTCTGTTCTGATTGGTCATTGCCTCATTCTGACTGGTTGGACAGCATGCCCTTTGTTCAATATTTGACCACTGCCCTGGGGCTATAGGAAGCAGGTGAAATTCCAGCTTCCTTAGTTTGGTCCCAAGGTTTTCCTGAACCTGTTTCCTGTCAGTATTCCCAGCCTCATCTCTTGCCATACCCTCCTCCCCGGCACTTTCTGTTCCAGAACACTACACTACACAGAGCTGCTTGGCTGTGGCATGCTGCTCTCACTCCACCTCACCCCCACTTTTGCTCTAGCTGTTATCTCTGCCTGGATGGCCTCAGCTCAGGGACACCCCTCTTTTGGGAAGTTCTCTGTCTGCCAGTCTGCTCAAGGGGATCCTTCTCCATGTCCCCACTCCTCTTTGCTTCCTTCTATCATTACACCAATTGAAGAATATTGTACTTGTCTGTTTCCATTGTGTGTCTCTCCCACAGGTCTGAGAGCTCCATCCTATTTGTCTCTGTACCCCCAGCACCTGGCTTAGGACCTGGCACGATGAGTTTTGAGAACTAAATGAATGAATGATTGAATGGAATAAATCAGGGTGATGGGACAGAGTTGAAGTCTGAAGAAGCCGAGAAGAAACCCATAGTAATATGCCATGAATGAAGTTGTTCAATGCGACCAGGAAGAATTTTTCTCCCTGCATCCTTCCTGGGCCCTGAACATACCAGGCTGGGATAACCAGAGGGGACTTTTTGTGATGCAACCCAAGGGGGAGAAGATCAATACAAGATTCTTTTAGCAGCATTACACACAGAGGGCAAGCTAAGAGGCGGTCACTTTTGTCAGTGTGAAAGGCCTGATTGTCTTGTAATTTCTTGACCCTGAAGCTGGACCAGTGAGGAATGCTTTCCTTCATTTCCCTTTCTACCTGCAAGGGCCCAAAGCCCTTTCTAGCTCCACTCAGGGGCAAGCTAGATACAACAGTATGGATGACACCCCAAGCCTAAGGCAAAGGAGGAGAAGAGATGGGGTCTTGAGAGGACAGGGAGTTAAAAAGGCCAAGGAGCCTGGGTTGGGGGGCAGGAAGAGAGGGTGTCCCAGAAGAGAGGTTCCTTGAGACACCAAGAGAGGGCAACTCTGTGGGTGGCCCTGAAAGGGGAGAACAAGGCCTGCTGAGGCCATTGATTCAAACGGAGGAGCTAATCCCAGAGCAGGGAGGAGGGGGGACTCTCCAGATTGCAATAGGCAACCAGAGCTGTGAGTAAAGACCTATTTTTCACATTGTTCTGGATTCTGTGCGTGTGATTGAGCAGGTAGTAGTAAGACTCCACCCCCATTAAAGGGCTATACTAGCCCACTCTTCTGATGTTAGAGAGTATAATAATGGGGTTACATGGTGTGTGTCAGGGGATGGGCCCTGTCCAGGATTGTTGAAGTGTGATGCAGAGTCTAGCTGCACCCCAAAACAAAGCATACTGAAGAACTGAATCCAGGAGTGGCCCCTAAATTGTTAGTAGAATGGGCTGGGGGCTGAGGAGACAAAGTGGACCCAGCCCAGGGAGGAATGGTGCTGGGGAGCCCCTCCCAGTAGGCGAGGGATGTGGTGGAGACAGCTGTGACCTTGGCACTAAAATCTTTGAAGGAGGGTCACATTTGGGAATGGATGCTTCACTAAGGAGCTGGGAGTCTATTTGTGTTGGGAATTTTTCTAGGCTGGTTCAAGACCAAGATTTCCCTCAGGACATCGGACATAGACACAATTTTTAGAGGCAATCGGTTTACTTCTGGAGAGATGAGTCCCTCCATATTCCTCGAGGAATATGGTACAGTTGGTTGGAAGAGCCAAGCAGACATTGGAGCCAGTAGGTTACAGGGGCCTGAGATAGATGATAGAGCAAGGGATGCAGCCTGTGGTGGATACTACCAGGTACCAAAAGCTCTGAAGTTTGTTGGCCTTTTGTGGGGTGGGTGTGCTGTAGGGGGCAGGGGGCAGCAGACCACCTCCTGAGGAAAGAGTTTTGAGGAGTGGCTCAGACGTGCTAGAGAATACGTATTTTTAAAAAGAAATGTCTTGTACAGAGAAAAACAAATATCATATGATATCATTTATATGTGAAATCTTAAAAAATGATACAAATGAACTTCTTTATAAAACAGAAACAGACTCACAGACATAGAAAACAAACTTATGGTTACCAAAGGGGAAAGGGGGGGTGGGATGAATTAGGAATTTGGGATTAACTGATACACACTACTATGTATAAAATAGATAAACAACAAAGGCCTACTATATAGCACAGGGAACTATATTCAATATCTTATAATAACATATAATGGAAAAGACTATGAAAAATAATATATATATATATACACACGTATAACTGAATCACTTTGCTATACACCTGAAACATTGTATTTACTTATTTTGGTTGCACTGCAGCTTGTGGGATCTTGGTTCCCTGACCAGGGAACAAACCTGGGCCCATGGCAGTGAAAATGCCAAGTATACACCTGAAACATTGTAAATCAACTATACTTCAATTAAAAAAATAAATTAAATTAAATTAAATTTAAAAAGAGATATTTTGAAGACTATGCCAAGGAGGCACATTAGAAAGCTTGCAGGGTCTCATCCTTATGAGAGTACATGGATTGAAAGCACAAAATCCTTCAGCCATGGTTGGTGGTTGATTTTAGTGTAAGTCCTTTGGAAAAGAGAAAGTGCTGGGGAAGCACATGTCAAGTTCTTGGCCAAAGAGAATCCAAAGTTCTATTTTTTGGACAAGATTAAACTCCTATTTATACAAGGCAGTAGGAAAGGAAGCCTAAAAGCCCTGCAAAGAATCAATCATGGATCAAAGCTGCTGACCAGAGCCTCTCAAAGCCAGTCTTCAGGAGACAATCTTGGGGCTGCACAACTGGCTTCAGGTATTTGACCACTGCAACACCAACCCTGAAATCTCAGAGTCTTAACATAATGAAAGTGTACTGCTAGCTCACATCAGTGCAATGCGGTCTGCAGAGGTAGGGGTGCTCTTCTCCCTGTTGTCACTCAGAGATCCATGTAGTCCCTGGCTGGGCAGTTGGTTCCCAGAAAAAACTTTATACTGTGGAAGGGAAGCACAAATCTTTGATGGACAGCTGGCTGTCTCACAACCCACTGGAATTATTCCTGTCGGTACAATTACTTGACATTGTGAGATTGAAGTAGAGGTTATTATGAGTGATTAGATGTAGGCTGGAGCAACTGAGCCTACTTTTTCAGCCCAAACTCAAGTTTTGGTGGTTGATGCAGAAGTAGCTATAGGGAGGAGTATGGAATTGTTGGCAGCTACACAAAGGACAGTGAGGGTTAGAAACACCCCAAGCTTTACCTTAGATAGGGAGAAAGCTCCCAGCCAATCTGAAGAGGCCCCAGGCTGGGCAGCACAGGACTCACTCCTGTGTGAATTCTCCAAGACCCTCTGGAATAGGTTTCCAGCAAATTCAGGCCCTATTCCCCAAGGCAATGAGGCTGCAGATAAAGGTGAAAATAAAGACAGAGCCATGACAATCATTTCATGGGCAATATCTGACCCAAGTAGGGTGGCCACTGTTGGCCATCTACCCAACATCCCCTCCTCCACCACATGTCCTTCCTAACAGGTCTGGTGCTCTGGTAGTGGAAGTGGGAATATACTCTAGGGGAGAGGCTGGTTCATGTCAGGGATGAAGCCATGCTACTGGAGTTGGAGGCTCCCTTGATCTGGTGTGTGTGGCATGGGATGTTACCAAAGGCAGCCTGCAACAATGTTGCTGGGATAGAGTCAGGATTGTTGAGAGGTCATAGGTTGGAAAATAAGAAAAAGTATTAGAGCCAAAAGATGAGGTGAAGTTGGAAACAGGAGGGTAAACAATGAAGACTTTAGCTTGGAGAGTTGAAGGTAGGACAAGGTAGGGTATGAGGCCTGGGTGAAGGTGGGTCATTACAAACTGAGGCTGAGGAGGGATGATACGTTCCAGTGCCCCACTTAGGGGTTTCTCTGAGATGCCTCACTGTGAAGCAAGTTTGAGGGGCTCACCACAGCAGTGTGGCATGTAACAGTAGTGTAGACAGACTAGAGGCTGAGAGGACTCTGAAAAAACCTCTGTAAACACCTAAACTGACTCCAGCCCACAACTATTGAATAACTGCTGTGGCACTAGGTGGGAGTGGGCTGTGGTGACTGACCAGTTTCTAAACACCCTGCCTGTTTGGCAGGGGTGGGACGGGGTTGGGGGAGGCAGAGTACCGTCGAGATAGTTGGGAAGCAGTCCAGAAGCCAAAGAGAGTTCCCTTTCCAGCTGCCTCACAGATATAGGCACAGTCACGTGACCTAAACACGGCCAATCAGATAATTCTACCAATGGCGAGAGATTATTTGTGATGACTGCAGCAGAACTGAGAATCTGCTGGCACAGGGATGAGTGTCCAGAGGTGGAGCGTTAGTGACAGCACGTAGCAGTCTGCTCCCAGGGAGGGATCTTGGCTGGACCTCATCTTTCTTGTTCAATGATTAGATCTCAGTTGTCTAGACGATTCTCTGAGCTGTATCCTTCCCATATGAGGAAGCTAGCTGGGGCTATATGTGTAATCCATAACTCTGATCCGATGCCTAGTCTTCTCAGGATGCATGAGATCCAGTTCTGGCCCTCATGGAGCTTGCAGTATAGCTTCTGCTTTTAATGCTTTTGGAAACAAAATGTGTGATGAAGAACTAAATATGGTGTGGATGAGGAGAGAGACAAGGACCATGAAAGCCTTTAGGAACAGTTCAAGGTGATGTTAGAGAAACAGCAGGTGACTAAATATCTAGTGAATTCTACAAATGTCACCATCTGTGCCAGCTCAGAACAGAGAGGTCAGGAGGCTGGTAAGGTCAGGGAAGTGATGAGGTGGGATCTCATTTGGGTCGTAGGAGCTGGGAAGATTCGGCAGAAGCAGAAGGGATGCACTGGGAGGCTGCCTGCTCCCCCAGCAGCACAGGCCACGCTGGAGGTCGGAAAGCAGTGACACCCAGAATCATCCCTTAAATGTTCTCTAGTCCTTCCCATAGGACTCTTGCACACAGCATCTCTTTTAGGCCTTACAATACCATTGCGAGGGAGGTCGACAGGGCTTTCCATTATTCCTTCCTCCCAGATGAGGAACTCAAGATTCAGAGCAGTCAAGTGATTTGTCTAAGGCCACAGAGCTGTAGAACCACAGGGTGGCAAGTAAGCATTCAACGTGTTGTTCCAACAGCATGCCAATGGACAAGCTATGCCCATGTTCTATTTGCACACCGCTAGTATAAGAGTTCAATTTCCCCCTTGGTCAGTTCAGACTTCCAGAAAGTTCTTCCTCATGTTGAGCTGAAACGAGTGTCCTGTTAAACCACCAGCACCAAAGAACTGATTCACAGCAAAGCCAGGACTAGAACTCATGTCTGTTGACCCCCAGTCCACACCCTTTCAATTGTCCTCACTGCAAACTGCCTATGGCCTTGTCCCCTCCCTTGTTGCCCCTCCTTCTGCCTAGAATGTGGGTAACAGCTGGCCCTTGCCAGGAGGAAGTAAGTGGGAAAGACCAGAAGTTGATAGGGCAGGAGGAGGGTGGGGAGTGAGGCAGCCAACAGGGCGGCCTGGCCTCTGGTTGGCTCCATCACCCTGAAAACAATTTGCTTGTCTGGCATGCTAATTTGCTTTATGTCTTCTCTTATTAATCACATTGTTTTGCACAGGCCTGTGAGCTTCAAATGTGTTTGTTATGACTGCAATTATGTGTGACTGACCACGGAACCGGCAGTCTGGAAGCGGGATTTCCTCCCTTTCTTGGACTCCCAGATTCCAGGGGCCCCTCTCTTGCAGGCCCAGCTTGTTCCTCTTTGCCAGACTGTGGAGGGGAGTGAGGTTCCCACTTTCTTCCTCTGTGGGCTTGAGGCTTTGTCCCTGGGCTTCTTTAGGTAAGGCTTAAAAGGAGGGAAGGAAGGAAACTCCATCTCGCCTCCAATGTACACCTGCCCCTTCCAGGAACGCAGGAAGAGAGCAGTGATGGACACAGAGGAGATGGAATGACCAAGCTTGAAAAACGTGAGACAGCGGCCCCCAACACACTTCCGCTTGTCAGCAAAATGATGAGGGTTTGAATGGGAAATGGAGTGCCTTCCAACTGCAAAGAGCTTAATAGGAACCAGCTCAAAATCCTGTGAGCCTACTGAGGGCCCTGCTCTTTGGAAAACGCCAGACGGGGTCTATTAGTTTTAAATGTCAACTAGATGGAGACTATGACAGGGAGAAGGATGCGGCTCTTCTTCCTGCAAGTCCAGATGAGGTTCCACAGGCTCAGGGGCAGGGGCCCACGTGCCCAGCCCTCTTGGCTCCTTCCTGCCTTTCCGCAAGGTGCCCACCAGGACCATACTGGTGCCAGGAGCCAGGTCAGTCTCCTGCCTGGGTCACCTCACCGAGGCAAGTCAGCAACACATCTGGTTTCCATTAGCCCTTCTCCCCCTGCCCCCCGTCCACTTCCCACTGTCTCATTGTGTCTCATTGGTGACAGGCTGCTGGAGGTGTCTTGACAAAAGCTCGCGGAGGAATTCTCGGTATGTGTTGTCCCTCTGCTTGGTGTGCCGGTTTCCTTGGACCCTCTGGGGTCTTTTGATAGTTAGTCAGTTCATCTGTCTGTCAGTCAGCCTGTCAATCAACTGTCCATCTCTATTAGCCAGCAAGACAGTCTGTCAGTCAATTAGACAGCCAGACAGCCCATCTGTCTGTCAACCGGCCCTGGCCAGCTAGGCAATCAACCAGTCAATCTGTCCATCTGTCTGTCAGTCCGTCAGTTGTTTTAAGAGAGGCCACAGACCATAGGAAGGGCACATGTCACACCACGTGGCAGAGGGAGAGCAGGGCTACCTTCATCAGCCTAGTGTGCTGTGAAGGCCATCAATGCTGAAGAGGTGGCAGTAAGGAGGTGGTCAGAATGGGGTAGGGCTAATTTGGGAAGACCTCCTAGAAGAACAGCATCTGAAGGGGCCCAGAAAGCCTTGGCTGGACTGGGATTTTCAGCCCAATTCCTAACTCCAATGGAAGCAGCTCAGGCTTTGACCCTGAACTAAGGGGTTGGGGGCTGGGAACTGAGGATTTGCTGGTGCCATGAAGGGAGCGCTACTCCCAGCTTGGTCTCTGATTAGCTGTGGGACCTTGAACACATTCAAGTAGCAGCTCTTCATCTGTACCACTAGGGGACAAGTGGGTGGCAGTGGACCAGATGAGCTCTAAAGGCCCTCCCAGATCTGCTGTGCCCTGGTTCTTTCTCTGCTTCATGTCTGGGAGAAGGAAGGACTGGGATCCTGAGGCTTAGTCTCTCAACTTGGGCTTCTGGCCTGGATCAGTTTTCTGGACACAGGCCCTCCAAATGGAGGACACCAATCCTCACAGAAATATGGGCAGACATCCAGACACATAGATGTGCAGACAAAGATCCCTGGCTAGGGCACCCTTCAGCTAACCAAACCACCGTGGTTGATCTGCCCGAGGGTAGGTTTATTGGAGGCAGTCATTCCCAGGTCGGGGTGTTGTGGAAGGGTGAGCAGTTTCTGGAACCGGTCAGGAAAGACTGTTTGGAGGAAGTCGATTTTCACGAGGGTTGTGAAGGAGGAGGCAAGAGGCTTGGCAGGAAGAAAGAGAGAAGTGGTGTCAGGACTCCAGATCTTGTCCCTCCTTCCCAAGCCATCTCTTCTCTTTGCCTCCATATACCCTCTCCAAGCTGTTGGCTGGCATTATATCCAGTCTAGAGCTTACTCAAGCACTGATCTTCAAGGTTGGGGGAAGGCAAGTCTGGAAGACGCTAGCCACCAGGGATACTGAAGCCCAGAAAGGAGACAAGACTTTCCCCTTAGAATACAGTGTAAAAAGCATGGTAATAGATCCATGTACAAAATGCTATGGGTGCACGTAGGAGGAATCAGTTGTCTGGAAAGGCTTTTCAGGGGTGCTGACAGTTGGCCTTCACGTTGAAGAATGAGTAGAAGAACATCAGGTGTACAGAGAAAGGGATTTCATGCACAGAGAACTGCAAAGTACACAGGCATAGAGCAGTGAATGTAAAAGAGAGGAAATGGTAAATGTGGTCTAAAAGAGCTAGAGGAAAGGGGCCAGAGTAAAGGTAAAATATCGGACTGGGACTAGATTCCGAAGGACCTTAAAGGCCAGGTTGGGAATTTGAGCTTTATTTTGTAAGTATTGGGGACCTATTGGTTTTTAAGCAGGGAGATAATCAGATGATGATTTTTCATAATAATACAGGTTACATTAGGTTCTGTTAATGGAATCATTCTTGTCTATAGGCTCAGGTGTGAGCCAGCCTGGTTCAAATCCTGCCTCCACCACTTACTAGCTGTGTGACCTTGGGCCTGTTAGGCAACTTTTCAACGGCTCAGTTTCATCTGTAAAAACAGAGGCAATAATGGCACCTTTTTCTGAGGTGAGACATGTAACTTGCTTAAACCAGAGCCTGGCCCATAGTAAGCACTCAATAAATGTCAGCTGAAAGGAATGATGGTAGTATCTTCACTTCACACAGGAGGATTTTTGCGACTCAGAGAGGTGAAGTCACTTACCCAGGACCACGCGGCCAGTTTGTGGCAGAGGTGGATTTCAAAGCCAAAGTCTGGGCTGAGATTTGTGCCTTAAAAATATCTCCAGAGGCTCTGTGAGGGATGGCCTGAAGTGAGAGAGACTGGAGCCAATGCCACCACTTGGGAGGCTGTTGCAACTGCCGGGGCATGAAGATGCCGGCTGGAACCCAGGGGAGCCACTTTGCCCAGTCAGGCTGTCATTTGGGAGCCTCTGAGGAGCTGGCCTGGCCCAGGCAAGAGCTGTTCTTTCCATCAGTGGGGCTGGGGAGGTTAATGGCATTCCCAGGAAGGGCCAGGGATTAGGGGAGCCTGCACTGCAAAACCAAATTCTTTCACCTCTAGTGAGTTTTCCAGAGTTTCCCCCCTCTGCCCCCCAGTGCCTGGCCCCAGGATAAAAGAGGGGGGATGGGCTGAGACCTCCGGCTCCCCAGTCCCCCCCACCAGGCTGGAGGAGAGTGCGGCCCCCCACCAGGCTGGCCCTGGTCCCGGCTGTGGCTGTTCCGGTGCAAGCTGTGGGAAAGGAGGAAGGCCTCAGCACGCTAGCTGGGGTGCAGCAGGGGCGGACAGAGAGGAGGGGGCCGGGACCCTTCAGAGGGTGGACAATTAGAGAGAAGGCACATTCCAGGGGAATCCACATCTGGGATGAGCCTGAGCCGGGGCCAGCCCTGTAATCCATTGCAGATGTGACGGCCAGCAGCAGATGTGGGCAGGACCTCCCTCATGGGCAGCTGGGAGGGGGTGAGAGGCTTGCAGGGGTGGGGAGATGAGGAACAGCTCTCAGACACCAGTAGGCAGTTCCTCTTGAGAGGCTGCTACCTGGCTGTAATTCCACACACGCGCATTGCTGATGGCAATGCAGCCAATCTGAGAGGCCACAGCTGGCCCAGGGCCCCTTGCCTCAGCTAAGTGTTTCTGGGAGCAGAGCTTGGGCCAGGAGGCCACCAGCTCCCGGGCTGGGCTTCTCTGCACCCCAAGAGGGCTTTGTTTTCAGGTATCATTTGCTGGGCAGCAGCAGTTTTGACGGCCTCAGACCTGACGAGGCAGGAATTTGGACTCTGAGGTTGGACTCAGATTAGTTCCAGCGCATTCATTCATCCTCCGGGGACTCTGGGGCTGGCATTGCCAGGAGGAAGCCTAAAGGGCTTGCTGGTGCCAGGAAGTGCTGGTCTTCTTGGACCCAAGTGGGCAGTGCTAGATAATGTCTAGTCCTCTGTGCCAGCCACGTGACCTGACAGTGCCCTGTGGGAAGGAAGGGGGAACTCAACAAGGGCTCCCTTGTTGGTTGGTTTTGTGAAGACCAGCTAGAGGTCTAAGGGGTGGATAGAAGGAGTTCGGGGGGTATGAGGCAGAATTTCCCTGGTGTCTGAGAAGGAACGTGTAACTGCTCCAGCACCTGGCATGTTTGGCAGGATACTTGCAATCAGAGGATCATCCTTTCAGAATGGCAGAATGGGGAACTTCCCCTGGTCTATCCCAACCCCTTCGTATCACAGAAGAGAGAATGAAGGCTCCGACAGAGGCACAGGCTTGCCTCAGGTTAGGGAGCCAGTGGCAGAGCTGAGCCAAAAAGGCAAGGCTCCTGATTCCCAGTGAAGTGCTGTTTTCCACAGCCCTGGGCTGCTCGGTGGAATGAATGGGTCAGTAAGTGCGTGGATGAATGAATGGAAAGGCTTGGCTGCTAAGACGGAGCTGTGACCTGGCCAAAGGTTTGTAGGCACGGGGGTATGTCCATTTCCAGCTTCTCAGCCATGTACTGCTTGCCTGAAATAGACAGGAATCCACCTTGCCCCTTTCCTCTCAACCGTGTCTCCCCACAGGCTCCAAAGGAGAAGAAGGATTCACCCCAGGTCACCCACCAAGCCAAGGGCAGGGGCAGGATGCAAAGTCAGGTGTCCCTTGAGCCCCCACTTCTCACCTCTCTGCCAGAGCTGAAGACAACTTCCATCCATTTCACAGGCAAGGAAACCGGAGACAGGCCCAGAGGGGGCGCAAGACGGATTACAGGATGAGCTTTAAATCAGGCCTGGCAGGACACTGCACGTAATGGATTCCTGTTGGCAGGAGCAGCATTCGTGGCCCCTGTGGGTCCAGACAGCCCCCAAAGCGATGTCACTCCAGACTAACGACAGGTGGCAGTAGAGGACCATGGTAGGCAGCCTAGGCCTTGCCTCTGGGCTTGCCCAGCCCCCTTCCTCAGGCCCAAAGTTGGCTCGATTGGTACCCTAAGTGTGTGGGGGGGGCCCCTGTGGCAGAGTGGCCAGGCTGAGGGGCCTGGGACACCCAGAGCTGGCATAAATGGCTGCTTGCTGAAAAGCAGCATCCTCAGCAATGGTAAAAGCAGGACAGAACATGTGAGAGGGAGGAAGTTGGGGGTGGGGACTGGACAGAGCCAGAGAGGGAGAGGGAACTGCAGAGAAAGTGGAGGGGGAGGGAGAGGGACAGAGAGACAGAGAAATACGTTGACGGTTCAGAGAAAACAAGGATGTGCAGAGGCTCCATGGGATATATCCACACACATATGCTAAAGTCAAGGAACTTTCCAGCTGGAAGTACCTTTAGAGGTCACTTAGTCCCCAACCTGCCATCTGACACATGGGAATACTGAGCCTCAGAGAAGATGTGATTTACTTGAGATCACACAAGCAAAGTTTTGATAAGCAGAGACTAGTCCCAGCCTGGCTCTTCCCCCGATTCCCAGACTTCAGCTCTTTTGTCTGAAGGCCTCCTTGGACAGTATACATGATAACTTCCCTGGGGATCTACCCAATATTTGCCACAAAATGGGGGAGACCTAGAAAAGGAGACAGATACACAGTCAGAGGCAGAGGGAGGCGGTGCAAGAGGAGAAAGGCAAGGGGGAGCAGGAGGGAGCGGAGTCTTCAACGGCAGGAGGGCCAAGGTTGTCCCAGCATCGACAAGCTCCCTTCCCCACCGGCCTGCCCTCCAGTGAGGCTAGGCAGCCAGCTGACTGTGAGGGGCGCTCAATCCTCTGTACTGGACCGTCCTGCCTTCCTCAGCCCAAGCCTAGTCCACCCTAGAGCAGGGACCAGGTACATGGAAAAGGGGCCCACGTTGGATCCCAGAGCTGGAGAAAAGAGGCCTGAATTTTCTTCTACCTCTGCTCCTTCTCACGATAAGATCACTGCCCAATTTCACCACACAGTGTGGACACTTCATTTCCTGACCAGGACACAAGCCCTGCCATTTCAGGCCTGCTGGTCCAAGATAAGACATCCATGCTATGTCATCATCAACTCTAGTGACCATATTTTTCAAACTAAAAAATCAGGCCAGATTGTCTAATGTATCATCTGATCACAGAACAGAGTATTTCCAATGAAGCTTGTCCCCGGAAATCTGGGCCATCTGTTTACTGTCCTGTTACTCCACCCATTGGCTTCCCCTTCACACAGGGGCTTGGAGATGCCCCCAGCTGTGAGCCAGGCCCTGGGGCTGAGAAGTGAGGAAGGGGAAAGAGCTAACGTACACTGAGCTCTCGCCATGTGTCAGGCATTTTCTCTCCATTATCTCATTTACTTCCTATGACAACGTTAGGAGGTGGGTACTCTTAGAATCCTCATTACAATTTCAGACAGCTGGACTTGCTCACCCAAGGACACACAAGTATACCCAGCCAGGCACAGAGCAGGCACCATGACCTCACTGTGGTGAGCTGATCTCCTCAGTACAGGAAGCCCTTCCAAGGAGTAAAAGGAAGCATGGAGCAGAAACGCCACCCTGAAAACTCCTGTGAACTTGGGATGCATCAACAGAGGTAAAGAGACCAAATGAAGTAGAGAATGGCCTTTCTCGTCTCTGCCCTCTGGAATCCGTGTCCAGTTCTGGTCCCCATACGTTGGGGGCACACTGGTGCATGTCTGCATGGCAGCGAGGAGGTTGGGGAGGGGCTTGAAGCTCACTTCTGTGAGGAGCAGCTGGAGGAACTAGGGCTATTAAGCCTGGAGGTGTGACCTCAGAGACTTTAGACCACACAAGGAGTAGGCATGTTCTGCCTGGCCCCAGGGGACTGAGCTAAGAGGTGGTAGTTATAGGGAGGCAGATGTGGACTCAGTACCAGGAAGAAATTTCTCAGAGTCCAAGCTATTCTTTCAGAAAACTGGTTGCCTTGAGAGAGAGTGAGCTCTCCACTACTGGTGGTGCACCAACACGGTTGAGCTGAGCACTCAGTAGAAAGGCTGCAGAGAAGATGTGAATTTGGGATGAGAGGTTAGATTCAATGCCCCCTAAGTTTGCTGCAGCCCTGAAACTCCATGAATCTGTGATTCTGCGATGGTTGGATCTCTCTAAGGGCTCCACCCCCGTGGATATCCCATAACTTCCCTCCAATTTTTTCCAGTGCTTTATATCTTTTTAAACCAGAATGTCATTCCTTAGGTCTCACCTAAATTCCTCTTACTGGAATCACTCTGAATTCCATACAGGACTGGCTGCCAAGAAGGGAGGGGTGGAGAAAGCTGCAATGCAAGGCCACCAGAGACCTAGAGGAGAATCATTCTCAAATAGCAAACATTAAGCAGACAGATGGCCAAAGATGAATTGGAGGGTGGGGGCGGGGATTCAGAAAACATTACAGCTGAGATGTCAAGGTACTTTAATGATGTTATCTTTCCTGATTGATTTTGTGATTCAAGTTGCTAACACTTGAAAAGTGGTGGGAGTGGTGAGTTGCTCATGTCTTCATTATTTGGAATATGACATTTACCAACCACTCGAGGTAATGCTGAACATTTTCCTGCTAATGTCAGGAAATCCCTTCTTAGGGCTAATCTAGATGTCAACTATAGGACCACCAGACCACTGTTAAACATGAAATTTGCATAATGTTCTATCGAGTGAGAAGTACAGATTATCAGGTGGCTGGAAGGGGCAAGAGACTGATGATGGTCCTGGTTTGTCCTGATAAGACTACAGGGATGTCCTGGACTAAGGTTTGGACTGAAATGGATGGATGGCCCATCTTTGCCGAATCAAATCTTGTTTCTCTCCATTCTCTCAGATCTTCACTATTTAGGTCAACATCAATTTCCAGAGATGAGGGCAGCACCCAGAGGATGCTGGCCTGAGAAGCTACCATCCCTGCCCTGGAGGCTCTGACCAGTTCTTAACATTTCTCCCCTCCATCATCTTAGAAATCTGCTTTCTCCATGTCCATGATCAGCTGTCCTCAGGAGAGTGCCCTGGCGCTGGCACCTTTGGCTGGAATAGTTTATCCAACTGTGAGAAGCCCAGAGCCTGGGGAGTAGTGTGAAGAAAGGCTGCCCTTCTTTCTGTGGGTTGCATGCTTGTCTGGCTTACTGTGTGATTAAAGCCAGGCTCTATTTTCGATCTGGACCTATGGATTTCCCTAAGAGATACTCTTTTTGGAGGAAGAAAAGAGGGCTTGCTCTAGTGAGTGTTTATACAAATTCTAGCTGTGAGGGAATGTCTTAGGTCAGGTTCCTGAGATGTGGAGCCTGAAGCAGGGATCAGGGCATGTGATTCATTGCCGTCATGCCCTTCTGGAAAAGCGCAAAAGCGAGGCAGGAGAGCTGGATAGGGAAGAGGTGGCCAAGAAAGGATTTGGTCTGTAGTGAAGTCTAGCCTTGACCTGATCTAGAGTAGATGTGGGGGCTCTGGAGCATAAATCACACCACAGTGTTATACCATCTTGAGGGGAGGGACTGGGCTTTTGTACTCCTGTATCAATCACTTATTGCCCCCCCAACCCCATTCCCCATGGGGAGCACATATAACCTCCCATGCGACTCTGGATTAGTTGGCCTCCATCAGCCAAGGGCAAGTCTCTGAGGTCTTGCTGTTAGTCACAGCACTCATAGTGGCAGAGGATGCATGCACCAGCTGGAAAAGGGGATCTGGCCCCAGCACAAACACCATCTACTACAGCAGGGCTGCTACCCTAGGTTTCTAAAGGCCTCTTCCTTCTATGAGGCACAAGGACATCAATCACCACAGCTCTGCCAGTCAGCTGTGAGCTAGCTGTGTCTCGAAGACCAGAGCTATTGGGGTGGTGGTGGGGGGTTGTAAATGGAAGGGTTAGGAAGTTGTCACTTGTGCAAGAATGAGACAAGAGTCCAAGCTCCTGGGTGGGGGAAGCCACATGGCTGAAACAGGCAGGGAGTGAGGGCGGTAAGACAGGTCATCAGGACTCTGGGGTTGTGTCAAGTCATCAGGAGTGTAATGTTATCACTTCAAGAGACAGGGTTTGGAGATCCACCCAGCTCATCAGCTTTTACACCAGGATTGAACTGGAATTAATCCAGACAGATTGTGTTTATGCTGTATGCAGTTTTGTAAATGACAGTATTTCCTTTTTCTTCTTGTTGTTCATTTTCCTTGTGAAAATGTCACCCAGTACCAATATGTTCAAGGGAACCAACAGAATATCTTGGTGCCCATCCTGGGGCTGGTATGTTGACTGAGAATGATAACAGCTACCTCCTATTGGGCACTTAATATGTACCAAGCACCTACTGAGCATTTACTTTCAGGCATTATTATTTTATTGAGTTTTCCTAATAGGACTTGGGGCTGTACTGTATATGAGGGAGGATGGTGAGAAAAGGGGATATCAAAGATAATTTCTGGTTTCTGAATGGATGGTGGCACCATCATCTGAGATGAATACTGGAGAAGGAACTCTTCTCTGGCCTCAGCGCTTTCTTTTTTAGGCTGAAAAATTTCAGTTTCTGTAAATGTTTCCTTGTGAGACCTGTTTTGAAAACTCTGGAACTTCTTAGAGATGCACTAGATCCTGACAGGGAAGGTTCTAGACTGTAGCTGACGTGCATTTCTTTATATTTCTTTAGTCTCTCTTTACTGACATTGCTGGTGTATCAAAACAACCAAGTTACGCTCAACCAATCTGAGCTCAGATGGACATCAACCCTTGATTGTTCTAGGACAGAATCAAGGCTCTCACCTTTTATCCCAACCCCAGAAAAAACCCTAACCATGAGTATGTGTAGGAAGATGTACATTTGCTACTTTGTCCCTTCCCTAAAAAAAGGCACAAGAAAACCCCATTTTTAGCTGTAAATAAGTAAGCAAGTACTTTTTAATTTCCAAGTACTTAAAATAACATGTATTGAGTGCTAAACTAAGCCCTTTACATGGATTATCTTATTTAATTCTAAAATCTGTGTGAAAAAGTTACTTGTGTCCATTAGGATGTTTTATTTTTTTTAATTTTTATTTTATATTGAAGAATCATTGATTGACAATGTTGCATTAGTTTCAGGTGTACAGCAAAGTGATTCAGTTATACATATACATGTATCTATTTTTTTCAAATTCTTTTCCCATTTAGGTTGTTACATAATATTGAGCAGAGTTCCACGTGCTATACAGTAGATCCTTGTTGGTTATCTGTTTTAAATATAGCAGTGTGTACATGTCAATCCCAAAGTCCCAATCTATCCCTTCCCCCACCCATGCCCACGAACTTAAACATAAGTTCGTTCACTAAGTCTGTGAGTCTGTTTCTGTTTTGTAAATAAGTTCATTTGTATCACTGTTTTTTAGATTCCACATATAAATGATATCATATGATATTTGTCTTTCTCTGTCTGACTTACTTCACTTAGTATGATAATCTCCAGGTCCATCCATGTTGCTGCAAATACTATTATTTCATTCTGTTTAATGGCTGAGTAATATTCCATTGTACATATGTACCACATCTTCTTTAACTATTCATCTGTCAATGGACATTTAGGTTGCTTCCATGCCCGGGTTACTGTAAACAGCGCTGCAATGAACATTGAGTGCATGTATCCTTTAGAACCATGTTTTTCTCAGGGTATATGCCCATGAGTGGGATTGCTGAATCATATGGTAGCTCTATTTTTAGTTTTTTAAGGAACCTCCATACTGGTTTCCATAGTGGCTGTACCAATTTACATTCCCACCAACAGTGTAGGAGAGTTCTCTTTTCTCCACACCCTCTCCAGCATTTGTTGTTTGTAGATTTTTTGATGATGGCCATTCTGACTGGTGTGAGGTGATACCTCATTGTAGTTTTGATTTGCATTTCTCTAATAATTAGTGATGTTGAGCATCTTTTCATGTGCCTCTTAGCCATCTGTATGCCTTCTTCGGAGAAATGTCTGTTTAGGTCTTCTGCCCATTTTTTGATTGAGTTGATGGTTCTTTTGATATTAAGCTGCATGAGCTGTTTGTAAATTTTGGAGACTAATCCCTTGTCAGTTACATTGTTTGCGAATATTTTCTCCCATTCTGTGGGTTGCCTTTTCATTTTGTCTATGGTTTCCTTTGCTGTGCAAAAGCTTTTGAGTTTAATTAGGTCCCATTTGCTTATTTTTGCTTTTATTTCCATTACTCTAGGAGATGGCTTGAAAAAGATATTGCTGCAATTTATTTCAAAGAGTGTTCTGCCTATGATTTTCTCTAAGAGTTTTACAGTATCTGGTCTTACATTTAGGTCTTTAATCCATTTTAAGTTTATTTTTGTGTATGGTGTTAAATAATATTCTAATTTCATTTTTTTTTTTACATGTAGCTGTCCAGTTTTCCCAGCACTATTTATTGAAGAGACTGTCTTTTCCCCATTGTATATTCTTGCCTCCTTTATCAAAGATAAGGTGACCATATGCGTGTGGGTTTATCTCTGGGCTTTCTATCCTGTTCCATTGATGTATATTTCTGTTTTTGTGCCAGTACCATACTGTCTTGATTACTGTAGCTTTGTAGTATAGTCTGAAGTCAGCATGTCTGATTCCTCCAGCACCACTTTTCTTTCTCAAGATTGCTTTGGCTATTCGGGGTCTTTTGTGTTTCCATACAAATTGTGAATTTTTTTGTTCTAGTTCTGTGAAAAATGCCATTGGTAGTTTGATAGGGATTGCATTGAATCTGTAGTTGCTTTGGGCAGTATAGTCATTTTGACAATATTGATTCTTCCACTCCAAGAATGTGGTATATCTTTCCATCTGTTTGTGTCATCTTCAATTTCTTTCATCAGCATCTTATAGTTTTCAGAGTACAGGTCTTTTGTCTCCTTAGGTATGTTTATTCCTAAGTATTTTATTCTTTTTGGTGCAATGGTAACTGTGATTGTTTCTTTAATTTCTCTTTCTGATCTTTTGTTGTTAGTGTATAGAAGTGCAACAGATTTCTGTGTGTTAATTTTGTATCCTGCAACTTTATCAAATTCATTGATGACCTCTAGTGGTTTTCTGGTGGTGTCTTTAGGATTTTCTATGTATAGTATCATGTCATCTGCAAAGAGTGACAATTTTATTTCTGCTTTCCCAATTTGGATTCCTTTAAGTGGCAAGTAAAAGAAACCATTATCAAACTGGCTTAGACAATTAGGAAGTATATTATCTCAAATAACAGGATGACCACAGGTAGAGCTGGTTTCAGGCATGGCAAAATCAATGGCTCAACAATGTCCGCAGGGAACTAGGATCTTTTCATCTTTTGGTTCTGCCATCCTCAGAAAAACTGCTGTGTAAGACAGTTTGAAACATCACTTCCAGGCATACCATCACCTGGAGGAAAAGAAAAACTCTCTCTTTGTCTCCTTAGGAGGAAGGAAATCTTTCCCAGAGGTCCCTGGGTAGACTTCCCCTCATGTCTCCTCAGCCAGGATTGGGCCACGTGTTCATTCCTGAACCAATCACTAGCAAAGGGAAAGGAAAAGCTGTGATTGGATTAGCTTACTTATTTGAGGTGGAAGGAAGGGCACTAAAATACTACCACATTTCCATCATACGGAAGAGGACACTAAGGCTTACTGAGATGAAATAACAGAGTAACTTGCCTAAAGTCACACATCTAGGAAGTGACAGAGCTGAGATATAAATCCAGTGCTTCCCTGTTTGCTGTGCTTACTGATTACTAATTACTTGTTCATTGTTAAGAGCTTACTGAGGTAGTACAAGGGGTCTTTATTATCCAAGTATTCATTTTCCAAGTCTCTGCAGTCAGAAGGTTTGGTAGCAAAGCAAAAGACCATGAAGATATTCACTAATGAACTGGCCAATTATAAAATTACTCTGGCCTCCTTCCCAGGTTGACACCAACATCTAAGATCAGTCTTTTCTGATTGTTATCAACATCAGAGGGTAAAGAGCAGATACAATGCCAATAATTTTACAAAGTGAAACTGCAAATATGAGAAAGGATTTAGGAGTTCATGAAGTCAACAAAAGTGATATTGGAAGACTGCCGGAATCTCAGAAAAGCCACGGACACGTGAAAACCGGGCAGAATTCGATCAGTTAATAGTTGAAGAAGAGCAAGTCCACGAGGATGAGAACAAGATACAGGCTTCAAAGAATAATGATTTGACTCAAATTATTAAGAGATGTCCTTGGGGAAACCAAAGTCCTCGGATTACTATTTTTTTAATAAAATGATCTTCTTTATGATCATGCTATAAAAAGCAAAGTAAAAATGTCATGCCGTGCTGTCATTCCATTTTGTCAGAAAAATCACTCCATAAAGCAACTAGTGCTTGAGTCATTCTTTGCTAGCCCTAAGAACTAGAACAGAACTGCAATTTCAGCCTCAATTTGTGAAACATAAGATAAACTGCTTTTCATAATTGTTTGTTCCATTTTTGGTGACAAATTCAAATAATTTTTTTTACGATTTGCTTGAGATGAAACAGATTCACTTTAAGTGGAATTTTCCCCCGCCCCCGGTATCGATTATCTGCAGATAAGGAGGATCTCCTATAGAATGTGAAGAGCACTCTGGGAACGAATCAGTTTGGCTCAGCCACTCACTAGTTTTTTGGCTTTGGGGAAGTTTCTCAGGTTTTCTAGGCCCAAGTTTTCGCATCTGTAAGATGAGGAAGCATCATGGGGTTATTGTAAAGATGAAATCACACTACTCATATAAAGCACTTACCGTAGCCCTTCACACAAAGTACTCATTCAATAAATGTTAGCTACAGTGGTTGTTGTTCTGTTGCTAAAGCCAGGCTGTGTGGAATAATGGCAAGAGCCTGGGTTCACAGTCTGTCAGACTGTGAGTTCTAATCCTGCCTTGGCCGTTTCCTTACTATGTGACCTGGGACAAGCCACGTCCTATCTCTGGGCCTCTGTGATCTCAGCCAGAAATTGGACCACACAGGGTTACTCTGACAGTTAAGTAAGATTAACTGGCACCCAGTAGTCAGTGTCACTGAACAAGTCACAGTTTGTTTTATCTGTGTTGAATACTGTGTCCAGTGTTGTGTGCAAGTGTATCTGTGTGTGTGTTGGGGGGGCAGAGGGAGACACGTATAAGAAATGTAAGGGGAAGTACGGTTCCTGTCTTCAATGGGCTTATATTCCATGAAGAAAACCACTAATATGCTGTGTACTAGGTACATGCCCTCTCTGGGCCTCAGTTTTCCTTTCTGTAGTATTAAGTCCTTAAACGAATTGATCTCTAAGGTTCTCAAATTCTGAGAATCTATATAGTCATATGGATTCCTGAAACAAGTACAGAGCAAAGCAAGGCAACTTGGTTCCAAGTGTGAGATACTGGAGTTCATAAAAGATGTCGTTCAGGAGCTTGGAGGAGGGGAGAGAGTGTAGTCCAGTGGAACGAATATTGATTGGATTTGGGGCCAGTCAGACCTGGATTTAAATCCCAGCTTTTCTATTTGCTAGTTGGATCACCTTGAACCACTATCTTATCCTCTCAGAGCCTCAGTCTCCTCCTCTGTAAAATGGGACCAAAAAATGCCTGCCTTATATGGACATGGTGAGAAATAATCATGCCCATGCATTTGAAAATGTCTCATATGCCGTAGGTGCTTTGCTTCTTGCTTAATGAGGCTTCCTGGAGACTTGGGAACTTGAGCCAGGAGTTTTCGTGGGAAGAAAGCTGCTGGAGAACTGGGTAAATTTGGGTAGAATAGCAAAGAATGGCCTTTTGGCAGATGCCTTTATCAGGAGGGCAAAGTGCCAGGCTCTGACAGGGCAAGCCCATTGCCCTGAGGTCCACGAAGAAGCCACCCCCTTGCCAGCCTCTGCCTGAGATTCTCATCAAGGCCTAGAGGGAAAAAGAAATGAAACCAAAATGAAATATATACTTATAACAATAATAATAATTATTCTTTCACCAATTTTCTCTTCCTCTGATGGAGTCTGGCAAAGACTACAGAGCAGGAAAACTGCTAAAGTTGAGAGTAATGGTGCCCCCAGGACAAATAAAGAGGGAACTTCAAACCAGCAGATGCTGCCGAAAACCCCAACACAGGAAATATCTGCAGAATGAATTGAGAATTTATGGGGGTTTGGGTTTTCAGGATTTATAAGTAAGTTCCATGAGCAAAGAAGGGAGATGGAAGAGAAAGAGCAGGACAGGGCAAGAGGAGTGGACTGAGGGTAAAGGCCAGCTTCCTGCCAAGCACAGAGGCAGATTTGGCATCAGTGGGGTCCTGCAGGGGCAGTGGTGACCTGGGCAGGCTGGGCTGGGCTGGGGCAGATCCCAGTGTGTCCCTTGGTGCTGGTGTCACCCTCATGGTGCGCACATAGGGCTATGGGCAAATGTGCATGGGCAGGAAAGCCAACTGCTAATAATGGTGATAGTCACTAGGCCCACCATCAGCATTGCCTTCCTGGGGTCCAGGCTTTGAGCCTTCTCTAGGCCTTTCCCAGCCTTCGGCATGTCAGAGTCAGGTGAGACAACGTCTGCCCGGAGTGTGCAAGTAGGTCAGGCCAAGCACTCAGGAGGGTGGGGGTGAGTGAGGACAGCATTCCCACAGGCTCCTGGAATGCTCCAAGTGCTGAACCCACAATCTGCAGCAGCCCAACCTCGCTGAGAGTCTCAATTTTCCCACCTGTAAAATGGAGAAGAAGTTGAGAGTACCATAGACAATGGGTCTTGTTATTGAAGTGTCGGTGGGGGTGGGGTGGGACGGGCAGGAAAAGTGGGACATCAGGCTGCCAGAGCTGGGGCAGGGGGAGAGTTAGAGAGGAGCTTTTCCCCAAGCAAAGGTGGGCCCTGGAGGTGCTGACAATTTCCAGAGCCCCAGGGGCTTTGGATCACCTTTTCCTACAAGCTCAGGTGTGGGTGTGTGAGTTCAGACTGACAGCATTCAGGCCACCCTGGATGAAGGCCCTTCAAATACCCCAAAGGACCCTGAAAATTTCCTACTTCTGGTCTCCGCACAAAGAGGGATTTGGGAGGAAAGCCGTTCGGCTGCATTTAGAAGTTAGTGATGCTCAGAAAGTATATGTTGAGCCAGCTCCTGGAAATGGAGACCCTTTGCTTCTTTGTTGGAATAAAATCCCAGGCACAGGCAAAATGGGGAGGTGCTCAGATGAGAGAGAGAGGGGAGTAAGGTGAGACCTGGTGGGAGGCAAGACTTCCCCAGGTCTCTCTGGAGGCTTAACATGAGATGGGCCTTACCATGGTCATTCAGGGCTCGCTGAACAGGAGGGAACTTTCTCAATCAGCCCACTTGTCCTCAGGAGGCCAGAAACACAGGTCAGCCTTGGGAGGTAGTGACCCCCCTTGTTTTTGCAGGTGTTTAAACCACAGCCTGACAATCACCTACCATTGGGAATGCTATTGAGAGCATGTCTTCATTAAATTGGGGGTTGCTAGGAAAGCTAGGGTACATTTAAGAAGTCTTCCAGCCCAGTAGTCCTACTATTCACTGAGTTCAACTGTTGTGTGACTTTGGGTGACTCCCTTCCCATTTCCAGGCTTCAGTCTCCCTATCTGTAAAATGGAGTTGAGTGGACTTTGGTCTCTAAGGGCCCTTCTGGTTGTGGCATTCCCCTATCCCATGACCATAGCCTTTGGAGTGCAGGGGGGGAAAGTCTCACAGAGCAGAGACTCCTGCCCTTCTTCATCACCTTGCCAAGCCCTGACTCCAACCTGCTTCTCTGAATTTCTCTGTGGCCATTTCATTCTTTCCTCATAAAAGTGTGGAACAGTAAATGTCCCCAGTTGGAAGCAAGGCTGCTGCCAGCATCAGCATAGAAAGAGTGAGAAAATGTTGAGGCGTTGACAGTCCCCTCTGAAAGAGAGAGTCACCCTGGTCCTTGCCCAGTCTGAGATTCTGCCTCCCCAGCCTGGATGTTAGTGTAGCTTTGGAGTAAGTTTCAAAATTGGGAAATGTGAGTCCTCTAACTTTGTTCTTCTTTTTCAAGATTGTTTGGCTACATGGGGTCCCTCACAATTCCATATGAATTTTTTGAGGATTGGCTTCTTGATTTTTGCCCCCAAATCATTGGCATTTGATAGAAAATGCATTGAAGCTGTAGATTGCTTTGGGTAGTATTTGTTTACTATGTCTAGTAGATTTTTTTGTGGATTCTTTGGAATTTTCTATGTATAAGATCATGTCACCTATGAATAAAGATAGTTTTACTTCTTTCTTTCAAATTTGGATACCTTTTACTTCTTTTTCTTGCCTAGTTGCTCTGGCTAGAACTTCCAGTACAGTGTAGATTAACAGTGGTATAAGCAAGCATCCTGTCTTGTTCCTGATCTTAGGGGGAAAGCTTTCAGTCTTTCACCATTGAGTATGATGTTAGCTGTGGGTTTTTCATATGTGGCTTTATCATGCTGAGAAAATTCCCTTCTTATTCTCATTTTCTGAACATTCTCATCAAGAAAGGGGTTTGGCTTTCATCAAATGCTTTTTCTGCATCAATTGAGATTATCTCTCTCTTTTTTTTTACTTCATTCTATTGTTATGGTGTATTACATTGATTGATTTTCTTATGTTGAATCATTTTTGCATTTCTCAGATAAATCTCTCTGGGTCATGGTGTAGAATCCTTATATGTTGCAGGATTTAGTTTGCTAGTAGTTTACTGAGGATTTTTGTGTGTATATATATATGGTATTAGTGATTTTCTTGTGATGTAATGATGTAATGTAATTAATGATTTCTTGTGAAGTAATGTAATGATGTAAAGTGATGTAATTTTCTTGTGACCTGGCTTTGGTATCAGAGTAATGCTGGCCTCATAGAATGAGTTGGTAAGTGTTCCTTTCTCTTCAATTTTGAGAAGAATTTTAGAAGTATTGGTGTTAAATCTTTTTAAAATGTTTAGTAAAATTCACCAGTGAAACTAAGTGGTCCTGTATTTTTCTTTGTTGGAAGGGTTTTGTTTTGTTTTGTTTTTTAAACAAATGACTGATTCTATCTCTTTACTTGTTATAGGGCTGTTGAGATTTAAAAATTTTTTCTTCAGTGAATTTTTATAATTTGTGTGTTTCTAAGAATTTGTCCATTTCCTTTAGAGTATCTAATTTGTTGGTGTACCGTTGTTCATAGTATTCTTTTTTAAGTATATCACCTCACTGACTTCTGGTCTCTACGGTTTCTGATAAGAAATTGATTGATAATCTTATTGAGGTTCTCTTATATGTGTGATTCACTTCTCTCTTGCTGCCTTTAAGATCTTTGTCTTAAGCCTTCACCAGTTTGGGGTTCATTGAGCTTCTTGGATGTGTAGACTTGAATCTTTCATCAAGTTTGGCATGTTTTCAGCTATTATCTCCTTAAACATTCTTTCTGTCCCTTTTTCTCTCTCTTCTCCTTCTGGGGCTCCCATAGCATTTATGCTGCTCTGCTTGATGGTGTCCCACATATCTCTTAGGCTCTGTTCACTTTTCTTCATTTTTTTTCTTTCTGCTACTCAGACTGGATAATTTCAATTGTCCTGTCTTCAAACTCACTATTCTTTTTTTGCCTGCTTAAATCTGTTGCTGAACCCACACCCCCACCTAGTGAATTTGAAATTTCAGTTATTATAATTTTCTAGTCCTGAATTTCTATTGGTTCCTTTTTATAATTTCTATTTCCTTATTGATATTCTCATTTTGTTCATACATCATTTTCCTGGCTTCCTTTAGTTCTTTGCTCATGGTTTCCATTAGTGCTTTGGGCATATTTAAGACAGTTGAATTAAAGTCTTTGCCTAGTAAGTCCAATGTCAGAGCATTCCTCATATTTTTCCTTTGGATGGACCATACTTTCCTTTTCTTTTTATGCATTTTGTGACACTTGGTGAAAAGTGGACATTTGAATATGATAATGTTGTAACCCTGGAAATCAGATTCTCCATCTTCCTCAGTGGTTGCTGTTCTTAATTGTTGGTTTACAGTCATCCATTTGTTTAGTGACTTTTCCAACTATTTTTGCAAAGATCATATTTCTTATCATGGGTAGTCACTGAAGTCTCTGTTCCTTGACTTTATGTTCAGCTAGTGTTTTGACAGAGAGTTCCTTGAAAATCAGAAGCATTTTAAAGTGGACTTTTTCTTGATTCAGTGTTTGCTTTGTTGCTATATACTGACAGTTTCTGTGTGCCTTTTGATTTTTCTGTGGAGGGATGGGTGTTTGGAACTACCTATTCTTCCATTTTACCAATGTCACTTGGATCTTTACTTCTTGCCCATAGGTACCTGACAGTGGGGACAGTGTCTCCAGCCTGGATCTTCCTGACCATAGGGAAAGCTAGTGCCCTTTTGCTTTGTGCAGGACAAAACTTCCATGTGCTGGAGCTAGTCTGAAGCTGGAGTGGTTTCCCTGGCAGGTGGGTGGGATGGTTTAAAAGTTTTTAGCCAGACCTCTAGAAAATTGTTGGAATGCAGAGCTGCCTAGAGATTTGGGATGGATGAGATCCTGATAGTGCTTGTAATAATAGCTACCATTTAGGGAGTGCTGACCACATGCCAGGCCCTGGCCTAAGTATGTGCTAAGTAGGGCTTTGCATGTACTATCTCATTTCTTCCTCCTGGAAGACTACTAGAATCATTATTGCTGAGGCCAGGGAGGGTAAACCACTGCCCAAAGTTATGCACTAAAGCTGGAATTGGACCCAGGTCTGTCCGACTCCAAAGCCTCTTAATGGCAGTGAAACGCCTCCTCCTGGAAACTCATGGGATTTACAACTCTAACTCAGAGACCCTGTCCACCTGTCCTATGGCCCCTCAGTAGAGAAAAGGGGACATCTGTGGGTTACATTCACTTCAGTTATTGTAGTTTTCAGCTCCCGAATTTCTACTTTTATAATTTCTGTCTCTTTATTGATATTCTCATTCATATATCATTTTCTTGGTATCTTTTAATCCTCCAACCATGATTTTCTTTGGCTCTTTTAGCATATTTAAGAGTTGATGTAAAGTCTCTGAGGCTCACTCCTGCCCTGGGTGGATTCTGAGAAGCAAGCAGCTTATTGTCATGTTCCTTTACCACTGCTCTCACTCATCCCTTGCCTCTTGTACCACCACATCACACAAATGAAGTGGATTGGGGTTATTCAACCTAGATGGGGTAAGTAGATGTTCTCTGCTTCCACTGAGGACAGAACCATAAAAATCAGGTAGAAACTGTATTGGCTATTTTAATAATCACTAATTTCTAGTGCCATGCACTGTGATCATTATATCTACCTCATTTACTCTTCACAACAGCTCACAAGGTAGATGTAATTCTTCCCATTTTAAAGATGAGAAAACTACAACTCAGAAGAGTTAAGTAATTTGCCCAAAGTCACACAGCTTATAAGCAACGGGATTTCATTCATCCATTCAACCACCACTGAGTACCTATCAAGTGCTAAGCACTGTTCTAGGCATTGGGCACACAGTGATGAAGACAGCCAATCATCAAATAAATAGAAAATATAATGCCAAGCAGTGATAAGTGCTTTGATGAAAAATACAGGAGGGCTGTGGACTAGAGAGTGCTGTTGGGGATAGAGCTGAGGCAGGTGCTTTTTTAGCTAGGATGGTTAGAGCAGGCCTCTTGGAGGAGGTGACCTTTGAGTAGAGATTGCAATGAAGCAGGGGAGGGCACCACGTGGAGGTCTGGGGGAAGAACATTCTAGGCAGAGGGGATTGCAGGGGCAAAGTTCCTGAGGAGGGAATGAGCTCGGTATGTTCAGTGCAAAGCAAGGGAGCACCATGGCTAGAGCAGAGTGGGTAAGGAAGTAGGGAACTGCAGCTAGATGACAGAGGTTTTCATTGGCCACAGGGAATACTTGGGGTTTGGTGTGATGAGAAGCGAAAGGAGGGTTTTGAGCAGAGGAATGACATGATCTGAATGACATGACCCAGCTTCTCTGGAGAATGGAGCATAGGGAAGAAGAGTGGAGGCAGGGAGCCCAGCGAGGATGGGTGCACTGTCCAGATAGACATGATGGGGACTTTGGGCCCATGGGGATAAGTGTGGTGGTTGCGCAAGGAGTCAGCTGGGAGTCAGAGCTTTCGGGATTGTTGATTCCTTGGATGGGGGAAAGAGAAAGAAAAGAGGATGCCAAAGCCTGGGCATCTGGGTGAATAGTGGTGCTAGGTGGTGTGATGTGGAAGACTGAGGGGGAAATCTGGGGTGAAGGTGCAGATTTGGACCCCAGTATGAGTGACTCCAGGAGTCTGGGCTCTTCCACAAACTTCTTCACAGTGCAGGGATTCATTCCCAGAACAAGATACTGGGTGACAAAGCTGAAGAATCTCTGGCTTGTATTCTTCTTGAAAAGATGGAAAGACAGACATCGTCTTGGCTGGCTGGGGCCTGACCTGTTCTGAGGTGCGGCCAAGCCAGATGGCCCCTTGAAGTCCTCATGGCTTGAGGATTCTCTTCTGTGATCTATGACCTGGAGGTGGGAGTAGGAATTTTCTCTTTTAACTAACATTTTTCATTTTCCACAGCCTGATCTCTTTTAGATCCAGTCTAATTTCTTACAGGCCTCGGGCTAATTTGCACAGCTGGGTTTTACATCTGGGCGGTTGCCATCTACACCAATTGCCTTCCTGGCTACAGGCAGGATGAGACCGCAGCCCCAGGGGAAGCCACAAGCTCCTGGAACTGCCTTTGCGAGAATGTCCTGGGCCTGAGGACTGGGCCCCCTGAGCCAGATGCCTGCTTCCATCTGTTCTGTCCTCCCAGCTTCCAGTCAGGGGAGCTGTGGGCCTCAGCCTCAGGTGGGCCTCACAGATACCAGCATCTTGGGAGGTCAGGAAACAGGTCTGGAGACACACATGCATGCATGCATGCATGCTCACACACACAAAAAGAGGAAGGGGGCAAACGAATATAGATACAGACAGAGGAAGGGAAAAATACAGAGAAGGCAAGAATGGGAGTGAAAGAGAGGAGAGAAATAGTAAGACAGACATATAAGAAAGATAGCTAGAGACAGAGACAGAGACATAGATAGAGAATCAGAGATGTAGAGACAGAGAGAAAATTTTCAGAGGGAGATAGAGAGTAGGGGAAGCAGTAAGAGGCAGCAACAGAGTGAAACCAAGGTACAGAGGGAAACACCAAAGCAGACAGAGTAAGAAAGAAAAAGGCCCAAAGAGGCAGGGAGACAATGGTGGGGGTGGGGGGGAAGAGAGTGGAAAACTTGTGGGAATGATGTGTTTGGAGGCATGTGTCTAGCTTTAACCCAGTGTCGGGGCTTAATAAACTATGGCTATTAGTATTACCAATAGCCGAATGAGAAGAATGTGCCATTTTTATAGGTCAAGAACAGTTGACTATCAGCAGGTTTATATGTTTCAATCTTAAAGTTATTGTTTTGTCCTATGGGACCCTAACGGGTGGTGGAGGCATGGAGGCATGCCATGATCAGAGCTGAGTTTGTAAATGATAACTTTTGAAGCCAGTGTGGATTTGAACAGGTAAGACTGGAGGTCAGGAGACCAGGGAGGAAGAGGCTGGGCCAAGGGTTCAGGCCAGAGATGGGGAAGGTCTGTGGTCTCACAGGTACCGGAGGGTTGGAATGGGAGAGGGGGGTTGATCAAAGGCATCCATTGGAAACATCCATAGACCTCGATGACAGATGGGATAGACAGGGTGAAGGGGAATTGGCTCAGTCCTCTTTAGTTTTCAAGGTCAAGCTCAAGCCTCATGATCCTACCAAGAAATCTCCTTTGGCCCCTGCCCCCACCCGGGGCTCTCCCTCATCAGTCTCTGAGCCCTCAGACTTGGCAGTGTTGGGGCAGAATTTGCTCCTGACTCTTCAGGGCTCCCTCACTACGGGAGTGCCTGACTGGACCAGCACTCACAGCCCCACACAGGCTCTGGAGCCTGAGCTCTTCCATTGGAATCCCAGCACTGTCTTCTCTGTGAACTTGGGCAAGCTACTCACTATTTCTGAAGTTCACATCTCCTTCCTACCTCAGAAGCTAGTGTGAGCAGTAAATGGGGTAACACATGCAATGTGGTCAGGTGCTGCCTATTCTTATTATCAATGACCATTAGTCGCTGTAGATTGTTTGTTACTGTTTTCTATCCACTTGGGCTGGAGCACATTAGCTACATCTAATTTGCATGTCCATCCTGCCCTCTCCAGAACTTAGCTCACAAGCAAGTACTGACCAATTGTCCAGAGCCCTGATTCAATTCCCTTCCATTCAGCAAACACCAAGGAAGCAACTCATAGCTTCTCTGTTGGCCCCTTGGTACACTCACAGATGTCAAATACCTGGTCCCAGCCTGTGAAACTCCCAGTCTAATAATACTAATAAAATAACACTTATTGAGAACTGTATCTGTTCAGGTTTGATCAGGGGAGCAGAACCACTTGGAGTGGTCTGAAATAAGGCATTTATTATGAGGATTAGAGTTTCCACCATCTTGGGAGAGGGTGAAGAAGCCTGTGGAAGGCTGTGGCCTCTGCATCTGGTGGCCACAGATGGGACGTGAAGTGGGAGAGAGTGAGGACAAATCAGAACCTACATCTGCCTCTCACCGCCTCCAGCCTCATCTGTGTGAGTGACCTGCAGAAGAAGCTGGCTGCACGTGATCCTGGCCCAGGACTCACTGAAGCTCAAGAAAATCTGGGGACCTGGAAGGGCTCTAGGACCGACTGCTACCCCATGCCAGTGAGCTGAGCTAGCAGAGTGGGAAGGAAATGAGTCAGCTTCAGCAGCGCCTCGACATCAACGCGCAGAGCTCAATGGCTGCTGTCGCATTTCTGCCTTCCAGATCTTATGCGATTTCCTCTCATAGCCAACCGTAATCTGGAACTGGGTAGAGAAAGGAACTCTGTGGAGGGGGATTGCTAAGCTAAATGAAACTGGTTTCTGGATCTCCCTTACCTTCTCACCCACTGAAAGAAGAGAGCTCTGCCCCCTTGATGGAACCTAGGAGAGAGACCTTGTCAGTACCTGGTGTTCAATGGGGATGGAGGCATTGGGGTGCGGAAGAGAAGCTGAGGAATTAATCCCTGTAGATGGTGGATTGGTGACGGCGGTGCCCAGCCCAGCTGAGATGGAGGTGATTTGGGGGTTCATAATCTAGAAAATCGCCTCAATTCTCCATGTCACCTGTGTGCCCAGTCCCATAATTCCTGGTTCTCTGGGGACTTTCTGGGCACCCCTCCCCTGGTTCTTCTCAGTTAAGGATGATATGGTTTCGATTAATTTTTCAGTTAAAATCGGGTTCAGATTCATTTTGTTTAGAGAGTTAGAGGAGAGTTTCATGGCACCCCTTAAGATTCTCCCAGGAGTATCACTGGGCCACCACCAATCCAAGGCCAGGGTGGTGGAAAGGAAGGCAGAGAGGCAGCAAAGGGGAGGATGCGGGTGGCAAGGCAGTCGGTTTTGAATTAGCCCTTGTTTGCTTTTATTTAGACCTCATTGAGACCACACTATAACCGTGCCCTCCTCAGAGCCAAGAAAAAGAAAGAGGAAAAGAATATCCCTTGGGTGAGCTGGACCAAGGGCTTTCATTTACAGAAAGAGAAGCATCGCTGTCTACCTGGCCCCTCTGATTACCAATGATTTGCATTTCAAAACAAACCTTCAGTAATTTGGAACAAATGCAGTCCCTCTCAGTTGGTCTGGGCCGGGGTGAGCTCTGGAGCTGACAAGGCTGCTGCCTAAGGTGGGGGGCCTCAGCCCGGAGGAAGCCCTGGGGGAAGAGCGGGAAAGGAAGGGAGCCCGAGGCAGACCACTGGGCTTCTCCAACGTGGCCTCACTGCTTGTTAGCTGTGTGACCCTGAGCAGCTTCCTAAACCTCTAAGTCTGTGTCTCCATCTGTAAAATGGGCATAAAAATAATAGCATCTGCCTCATAGGGTGGTTGTGCATACGCTAGAAAACCCTCTGAAACATTTTGCTATTATTGTTGTTATTAATAACATTATTTTTATTGAATGCACTTAGCACTAAGCTGTTCCATTTAACTCATTGTACAACCCTATGAGGTAGGGGGAATTTATAGTTGAAGGAACTGAGGTTCAGAGAGGCAAGTGAGTTATCAAGATCACAGTTAGTAAGTGATAGAAAGATTTGATCCTAAGTCTGTTTGATTCCTCCTGCTACATCACAAAAAGTGGCCAATGCCTTAAGAGAGGTCTCACCAGAGGGCATTCTCTCTCTCTCTCTCTCTCTCTCTCTTTCTCTGTCTCTCTAATTACCCCACCCCCACCCCCATGTGAGGGCACAGCAAGAAGGCAGCTGTCTGAAAGCCAGGAAAAGAGCTCTCACCAGAAACCAACCGTGCTGGCATCTTGATTTGGACTTGCAGCCTCTAGAATTGTGAGAATATAAATTTCTGTTGTATAAGCCAAGAGAGAGACAGAAAGACAGAGAAAAAGAGATCTCAATAACAACAAAGAGTCGGAGGAGAGGTCGCTGTCAGCTGTGATGTATAAGGGACTTCATTGAGGAAATGGCATTTTGATCTGGGTCTTTAAAATGCTCAAATTTGAAAACCTGAGTACTAGAAGAGGGGCATCACAAGGAATTGTTCCATTGGGTTGAAATGCATATGAGTCAGGCCTGGAGTGCATGTTAAAGCCAGATTGTGGAGAGCCTCAAATTCATTCATTCAGTCATTCATTCAGCTGCTACTTGGCAAGTACCTACTGGGTCCTTTTCTGGGTGCTGTGAACACAGCAGTGAACGGAACAGACCAAAACCCCTGCCCTTGGGGAGCTGGTGCAATGGCAGAAAGGAAGAATTCTTCCCCAGGTGCCTGGGCACCTTTCCCAGCCTGTTGGCACTGAAGGCTTCAGCACAGCAAGGCCCGGGGGAAGGACCGAGGCAGGCCCAGGAGGGCCAGGGGCCAGAAGGAGGGAGTCTACGTGAAGGTGTCCTGAGAAAACAGACCAAGTGGGGGCTTTAAAGTCTCTGGAGGCTGAGCTGTTTGGAGTGAAGCTATCAGAAATAGGGAAGCATGGAAGGTTCTCAAAGCAGAGGATTGGTAGCACCAGAGCCGTGCTTTAGGGCCACTACTCAGGAACCATGTACAGGATGGACTTTGGGTGTAAAGTGTAGACATCAGGAGGTAAGGAGGAGGGCCATCGCTCTAAGACTTAGGATTCCCAGGAGAACTGGCCCAGCACCAAATTAAAATGAGGGGCTCCTGTTCAAAAATTATTAAGAATTTCAGAATGGTGAGGCCAGAGCATTAAACCTAGTGCGAGGCTTTTCTGAGCCTAGGGCCCTGTGTGAGTGCCCAGATCACAAATCCACGAAGCCGGCCCTGCTTTACCTGATGCTTTACGTGGTGCTCACCACTCTGGACAGCCCTGCAGGGCCTGAGGGAATGGAGTCCAGCCTCATCCACCCCCTAGACACATCTGATTTCTTCCATTCCTTCTAATCTGGATGACGCTGGCCATCACTTGAGACCAACCTGCCCCCAGGGTAGATGTTTCCCTCCAGTCCCTCCAAGAGTTGGTTGTCTTTGTCCTTTCTTTCCTTCTTTCTTCCCTTCCTTCCTTCCTTCCTTCCTTCTCTTCCCTTCCTTTCCCTTTCCTCCCTCCCTCCCTCTCTTCCCTTCCCTTTCCTTTCCTTTCCCTTTCTCCCTTCCTTCCTTCCTTTCTCTTTCTTTCTTTCTTCCTTCCTTCCTCTTTCTTTCTTTCTTCCTTCCTTTCTCTTTCTTTCTTTTTTTCTTTCTTTCTTTCCCTTTCTTTCTTTCTTTCTTTCTTTCTTTCTTTCTTTCTTTTTCTTTCTTTCCTTTCTTTCTTTCTTTCTTTCTTTCTTTCTTTCTTTCTTTCTTTCTTTCTTTCTTTCTCTTTTGTTTTTTCCTTCTCTTTCTTTCTATCAAACATTTATTGGGGAATATACTATAAAAAAAGTATGGACTTGGAATGTGACAGACATTGGCTTAAAACTAAGCCTCACCTGTCACTACCTGGTCAAGTCCCTTAACCAGTTCTGAGCCTCAGTTTTTTAAGTTTTAAAATAGGCACGACACCCACCTACCTCATAGGGCTGTCATAATGCTCAAATTAGACAATGCGTACAAAGCGCATACTCCACTTTGCACACTACAGCGTGTGCTCAACACATATTTGATGGAAAGAGCCATGGACCAGGAGTCAGAAGTCATTTTCTGGGTCTGCCATTTCGTACGTGTGACCCCGGGAATGTCATTTCAAGTCTGAGTTTTAATTTGCTCATGTGTAAAATGGGAATTATTATGCATATTTCATAGATTTGCTGTGATAAAAAGGCAGGTAAAGTGTCTAATAGAGTGGTTGGCACTCTTTCGATGGAAGTTCTCTCTCTGGTTCTTAATACACATCCATCCACTCAGTTCCCCTCTCTGCCCACAGTGTGAGCTGCAGTGATCCTGTTCACTCAAGGCAGCCTGCTCTCTCTGTATGGGGCCCTGATTTTGTTGCCAGGTTACCTTCTGGGTGCCTTGGGCCCAGTCACTGCCCCAGGAACAGAGTTCCTGAACCCCAAACTCTTGGCCATCTGGCTGTCTCTCATCCTCACTGACAAGCCCTGTGTCTGCTTCCCCTGCAGGCTTTCTCTGCACCTCTAGAGCCAGATCTTTGTTCTGTCCCTTCTCCAGTGTCTTCTCCAACTCTGCGTAACACCAGACATGCCCGTGGAGGTAGGAGCTGCTTCTTTCTAGAGCTCAGCGTTCTAGGCTTGCCTCTACACGGGGAGGCTCAGACAGCATAAACTCCAAATCCTCCCCCAACCCTCTTTTCTCCACTCCTTGTGGGGCTTGCTGGGTGAGTCGTCAGGTGCCTTTGGTTGATATGGCATCAGTGGTGGCAGCATGCAGAGTAGGCCTGCCTGCCATGTTCCAGGCCTGAGAGCCTAATGGGCCAGGAGGCACCTGGCCGCAGTCCTGGATCTCACAGGTGATGATACCAGGCCAGAGGACCAGGCAGGCAGAAAGCAGACATCAGGAGGATAGTAGGGTGAGGCTAGGGTATCAGCTAAGGCTAAGTTGTCAGCTTCCACAGGCACAGTCACGTTGAGCCCAGTGCCTAGCAAGTCATTAGAGAATAGGAAGCACAGAGGGGACCTCCAGTGTTGGGGTGGGCTTACAGGGGTGTGTTCTAACCACTCAGTCATTCAATATTTATTGAGCACCTACTACATGCCAGGCACTGTTCTAGGTACTGGGGATATAGCAGAGAACAGAAGACCCTGCCATATAGTCTAGTGGTCAGATAAAGGCAATAGATGAATAAGGATACAAATGGTGAGACATGATATGGAGAAAGGAAAGGCAGTTAAGAGGGGTAAGGTGCTGGGTAGGATAGGTTGACAGAGTTACTATTTTATTTCACGTGGTTAGGGAGAAGGTGTTTCCATTAAGGTGACATTGGAGCAGAGATTGAAGGGTATGAGTGTATTATATCAAGTTCTATGGAAACTGTGTCTCCAGTAGAGGGAAGAGCAAAGGCATAGAGTTGGGTGTGTACTTTGTGGGTATGGAGAATGGAAAGTAGAGTGGGACGAACAATAAGGACAGCAGTGGGAGAGGAGCCAGGGAGGTGGCCTGGGGGACAGATCTTGGGGGTCCTTGTAAGTCACTTGGCTTTTGTTCTAAGGGGAATGGAGACATTGGAGGGTTTTGAGCAGGTGAGTGACAGGATCTGACTTATGTCTTAACAGAAATACAAGGGCAGCTGTGAGGTGAACATGGAGGCCAGGAGTGAACACTGAGAAAGAAGTAAGGAGGCTCTGGGGATTGTCCCATGAGAGGTGATGGTGGCTTGAACCAAGGTAGAAGTCGTGAGGGGGTAAAAAAAATGTTTGGATTCTGGATTTTTTAGAAGGCAGAGCAAACAGGATCTCTAGCTAAGGAGTAGGGACAATCCAGGAGAGTGATTTGGCCTGTGTTAAGAGAGGGATGGAAGCCCCAGGCATCCAGAGAGATATGCTTTCTGTCCAGGCCTCAAACCATTCCCACCCCAGCATACTGCTTTGCGCCTTGCAGCATTATTCAGCAGTCAGAGAAGCAGTGCTCTACGTGGGCACAGCATCTCAAGTCAGCCTATAAGGCACAATTGCAGATAGTCAAAATTATCCTTGAGAATCCCTTCAATTGACCATGAAGTTGGAACCAATCACGGCCTTATGAGTTGAGCTACATATGAAGCTGTTAGGAGCCATGTGGAATGAAAAAAGGGATCATTAAACATGTCCACTATACTCAATGTGGGGAGATGTTGATGGCATGAGAGGCTGGAGGCCAGTGGGGCAGATAATGAGAGACTAGCAGAGCCACATAATAAATGGCCACATGATGCTACTGCACCAGGCTAAGTTACTGGGAGGTACAAACTCAAGTCACAGCCCCTCAGAGAACTTGAAGAGTGAGTAATAGTTCCTTGGACTCCATCTCACAGAGTTAACCCATCTAGGTCATGGAGCCAGAGATTGTCATGACAGGGTGGCCGGAGGATGCCAAGGGACCACCCCATCTACTCTTTGAATCTCCACAAAGTGGCCATCCAGCCCTGGCTTACACACCTCCAGTGATGGGACACTCACTACCTCCCTCCTCCCCAGTTTTGAGCATGGACAGCTGTTCAGAAAATTCTTTCTTGGATTGAGGTGAAGAGCTCTGGCTCCCTGCCACTTTCTCCCAGGAGCCTCTGCTCCCTGAGGCCACACCGACACTATCTGCTCACTCTGTTCTCTCTGGCCATGACAGCCCTTCAGAGCTTTTAAAACAGAGATCACATTCCCCTGCCTTCTCTGCTTAATGACAGGAAGCTCCAGCTCCTTCATCAGCTCCTTATGGGACCTGGGCTTCAGCCCTTTCCCAGTCCTCCTGCACTGAGTCGCGGACTCCGCCTTTCCTGCTCTGTCCTGCAGACCTCCTCAAAGGATCATCCATAAGGACCCAGTCTTCCAACATTGGATCCTGTGGGGCTCCCACCCGGAGGCCTTGCCAGCTACCTGGTTTACCAACCTCATGCTATAAGCAAGGACCAGAACCCATCTAAAACCCAACTCTCCACATGCTGCTGCCCCGGCCTTTCCAAGCAAGAGCTACACTTAGAACCCGTGAAGTGGGGGGCTGGGAGCTCCTCCCCAGCACCTGATTCCCAGACTGGTCCTCCCAAAGCTTTGAGTCCAAGTCAACAGAGGACGGCTGCTTTCCTGAAGCTGCCCCTTTAGCTTCTCCCATCTCTTCTGACTCATCCATCTTCATACTTCTCACTCACTCCACTAAATGCTCCATGATCATCCCCACACAGATCCTCTCCCTCCCCCACTGGTGAGGACAAAGCCCAAAGCCCTCACTTCTGGGGTTCCCCCTTCTCCCCATGAGGTCATAACAAGCTTGATTGCATCCATACGGTCTACCACTGCTGCCTCCTAGCCCACAGCCCCTGGAGAAGCCCCGACATCCTCTTGGCTTGGCTTCTGCACTGGTCCAGGCCCCAATTTCCTGCCATGCCAATCAGGAGGAGGTGGCACCCCCCCAACCTGAAGAGTGTGTCTCATTTCTCCACCTCCTGCTACCCCAGAGTCGTGATGGATTTTTTTCCATCAACCATGATCCCCTCAGTAGTAGATCTCCTTTTGCTGAAACCTCCTGAGAAGGCACAAGGGTGGGGTTAGAGGCAGGAGTTGGGGGGGTGGTCAGCACAGGGGGCAGACATGCATTGGAATTTCCTCAGGATTCTGTGGGTCCAGGGGCAAGGGAAACTAGGGATGGTCAGCACTAGGCCTGAATGCAGGACTGACCTCTACATCTAGCTCATGGGGGCAGGGGGTCGAGGGTGAGGTCCAGTGAGCTCCTCTGGCCTCCCTGTCCTCCTGTGGCATCAGAAGCTCCCCCTACCCTGAAACCCAGGCGGCATGTGGCAGGCAGCTGGCTGGAGGTTTCCGTGCAAAGCTATGGTCATGGTTCACCAGAGTTAGGCCTGAAAATGTGTGAGCCTTGGTGTGCAGCTGAGGGAAGCTGGGCTGCCTTCCCTTCTGGAGGCTGTCTCTGGGCCAAAGCTAAAGGACTGCAGGAACTGCTGAGCTTGGGGCCTAATGACCATGCTTTGATTCTTACTCAGTACATCTTTGCTGCCTCTTCCTACCACTGTTAGACTCCTTTGAGCCTTTCCTGGAAATCCAAGCAGACACTACAGGCCCTCCCTGGGTGGTTGCTTCCCTAGCCCAGGCAAGGTCCCCAGAGAGCTGCCTGGCCTTCTCCCAACACCAGCTCCATCCTGAAATAAGAATAAGAATGATAGTCATAATAAGAAGATATTCTGCCTAATGAAGAATACCAGTGAGGTAGGTATTATTATTATTAAACCCATTTTGTAGATGAGCAAATTGAGGCTCAGAGAAGAAAACTACTTGCCACAGAGGTAGGAAGTAGTGAAGCCAAGATTTAAATGCAAATCTGTGACTCCAGAAAGTGTTTACAGTTATGGCATTCCCACTTCCCCATCCTCTTTCCTTATTCCCCTCCCCTTCCTGGCTCCTCACACCCATCTTAGTCTCTGCTTTGTGTCTTCCTCTCCATCTCCCACCACTGCCCCCACTCCGGGCTTCAGGCAAGCCAGCCAGCGGCCAGCTCACCCCCTTGGCTGAAACGTGGAGCTCAGCTGCTCCAGACACACATTTTTACCAGACCAGATAAGGTTTCACCATTGGGGCAGTGAGCAATTTATTTCTGAGTCTGAAGTGGGAAAGCGGGGGGTGGGAAGCCCTAGAATTCAGTCTGCTGAAGCAAAAAGAAGCAAGGAAGTGTGTGTGTGTGTGTGTGTGTGTGTGTGTGTGTGTGTGTGTGTGTGTAGAGGAATGGGGGAGGGAGCAGGAGACCTGAGTATCGTGGAAAGCAATGGAAACTTGCTGGGTCCTCTTCAATCCTAAACAGAGAAGTGGAATGTGGCAGAATTTAGGGCAGACACACTCAGCTGTCCCCACCTTTCAACTACTGCAGTCCAATCACCATGCCCATCGCTGCTGAAAAATTCTCTTATGAAAGTCACCAAAGACCTTCTAATCGCAAATCTGCTGGACACTTTCTTTTCCTTATATTTGACTTCACATTTGACACAGTTGGTCAGCCTCTCCTTTTGGTGACACTCTCTTCCCTTGGCTTTTCTGCCTCTGCATTCTCTAAATGTCCTCTTGCCTCTCTGATCCAACCCTGCTCAGTCTTCTTGACAGATTTTCTCTTGTTCTACTCATTCCGGAAGTCTCCCCAGACCCTAACCTTAGCCCTCTCCTCTTATGCTCTGTCCTTGCTCAGGGCCAGCTCACCCACTCCCATGGCTTTACTGCCTGTCTCTTTGCTTGTATCCCTCACATCTCTAGCCCCTTCCAGACTTACCTTCTGAGCTCCAGGATCTGCCACTGCCTGACCGCTCTCTCAATCTGGATGGTCCGCGAGCACTTCAAATTCCACATGGCCAATCTAGAACTCAACTAATCTGCAGACTGTTCTTTCTCTTGTGATTTCTGCGCCAATGACAGGCATCACTAGCCGCCCAATTGTGCAAGCCAGAATTTGCTTTCACACCTCCCTCTCTACCATGCCTCCAGCTAATCAACTCCCAAGCCCCATTGCTGCTACATTCTAGATATACCAGAAAAAGTCCACTTCGCTCCATATCCACTGCCGCCACCCTGGTCCAAGCCTCCATTGCCTCTTACTTAGACTACACAACATCCTTTTCAACAGTCTCCCTGCTTCCACTCTTGCTCCTCTATAATCCAGAATCCTCCCAGTGGCCAGAGTGATCTTGTAAATTACAGATAGATCATCTCCTTTCTCCTGCTTAAGAACTTTCAATATCTCCCAGCAGCCTCAAGATACAGTCCAAACTCCTTACCTGGCCTGGCCCCAGGCTACCTCTCCAGTCTCATCCGTTGACATCTCCTCCCATCCCCCACCCAAGTAGCCATCCCCGACTGTAGACTCCAGCAACACCGAGCTTCTCTCTGTTCCTTCAGGAGCAGGCTTCAAGCTATTCTGGAATGAGGGGGAGGCCAGAACTGAAGTGAGTTTCAAAAGGGAGGAGTGGCTTCCAGACATGGACAAAGAGTGTCCACGGTGGAGCTGGACACAAAGACAGGGGTTCTTAAGTGTCAATGACTCATTCCTGAATCCTTCAGGTTCTGAGACAACCAGAAGCTCCAGCTGGGGCCTGAAGGAAGCTAAGATATCACGTCCTCCTTTTTGGAGAGAAGTTGCAGTGCCCATGGTTTCCTGTAGCTTCCCAGGGGCCAAGATGATCTTGCTCACGTCCAGCTCCCCAGTATCAGCTGCCACAGACGTCACAGCTAGAGACTGGAGAAACACAGAAGACATAGGTGGTTCCTTGGAAGAGAGCTGAGGAAGGCAGGCTGTGGCAAGTAGAGCAGGCCCTCAGTCAGGGGAGGCTCTGAAGGGAAGGGTTGGGGCAGGGGAGGCAAAGTCAGAGAAATGGAAAAATATGAGCGAGAGAGAGAGAGAGAGAGAGAGAGAGAGAGAGAGAGAGAGGAGAATACAGTGGGACCTAGAGTAAAAGTGAAAGAGATGGAAGACTGAGCTAGAGAGACAAAGAAAGAGAGAGATAAGTATGAGAGAGGGAGGGCAGGAGAGGGAGAGGAGAGACTGGGATTAAGGGAAGGAAGACAAACAGAAAAGCAGAAGCAGAAACAGAGGGGTACAGAGAAGGAGGGAGAGGTAAACATGCACAGAGAAAGACAAAGAGAGAATAAGAGGAAAGAATAAACAGAAAAGGGCAAAAAAGAGAGACCAAGGTTGGAAGAGAGAGAAAGAATGGGAAACAAGAGGGTGAGTGTAAAACCTGGGCACAATCACAGAAGGGCTCACAGAAAAATGCATACCTAAGTCAAAAGAAATCACTGGAAGGATTCCCAGCTCGGACAGACCCCAACCCGATGCCTGGGCCCTGAGCAACCAGCCCCACCTGTCCATCCTCGGACAGCTCTGTTAGAAAGCTCTTCCTTATTGTCAAATCAAGAGGGCGGGAGCGGACAGGATGGGAGCACAAGGCAAACTACCTGGGCTGGGTTCGGTTCTGAGAGGTCTACAGTGAGGAAAGTCTGAGGGCAAGTCCTTTGGGGAGAATGAGTGTTGCCCCCAGGCAAAGAGAAATGCCAGGGGCAGATGTGAAGCTGGGGTACAGGTCTAGAGCAGGGTCGGGGTGGAGGAGAGATGGGATCCAACAGGGAGTGGGTTCCAGGCAGTTGCTGAAATTGGTGCATGGGTGGCGTTGGGGCTGCTGGTTGGGGTGGCTCCAAAGGGCCACCTACGCAGAACTCAATGCTGCCTACTTGTTGCCTTTGCCCATTGGTCAGGATGTGGAGAATGCTAGATTTGATGTCAGATGACCTGGCTTTGAAAGGCAGCCCCGCCCCTTCCTAGCTGTGTGGACCTGGGTCTTAGTTTCCTCATCTGTAAACTGGGGACAATACTCCTTATTGTTGTTTGGATGGTTCCAGATGATAATAGGGTAAAAATACCAACAGGGGCATGGTTTAGCTCTACTGCTGGAACCACACAGAACACATCGGCTTCCTCTGCCCCATGACCGCCCTTCAAAGGGCTGAACACAAAGCCTCTGGCCCCTTCAGTCTTCTCTTTTCCAGGTCCTTCAATCATTCCTCGGAGGACAGGATGCCTCTTGAATTAGAAACTTAATGGAAGGGCTTCCCTGGTGGCGCAGTGGTTGAGAATCTGCCTGCCAATGCAGGGGACGCGGGTTCGAGCCCTGGTCTGGGAAGATCCCACATGCCACGGAGCAACTGGGCCCGTGAGCCACAACTACTGAGCCTGCGCGTCTGGAGCCTGTGCTCCGCAAAAAAGAGAGGCCGCGATAGTGAGAGGCCCATGCACTGCGATGAAGAGTGGCCCCCGCTTGCCGCAACTGGAGAAAGCCCTCGCACAGAAACGAAGACCCAGCACAGCCAAAAATAAATAAATTGATTAATTTAAAAAAAAAAAAAAAAAAGAAACTTAATGGAAGATCTCCCAGGGAAGATGCTGGGATGCAGGCAGTGAGAGAGCTTGGGTAGGCAAAAGCACCACATTTCAGAGGGCTTTTTAAAGACTCTAGCCCTGAAAGAGACCATTTGGCCCAAACCACTTTCCTTTTGCTAAATTAAAACCTCCTAGAAAGCCACAAGGAAAACCTCCTAGGGCAGGCCCTCCCCAAGCAGGCGGTTTACGGGGTGGAGTGTGGGGGACCTCAGCTATAGTTGCTCCTCCACCCCCAAGAAAGAGCCACAGGGCAGGGCACTCTCAAGAAAGCTCCCCTAGAGCTGGAGAAACACTGCCTTGGGGTTCAACCCAAACTCCAGTCCCACAAGATGCCGGGCAGGAAGTCTCTCTAGACAGATGGGCAGGGCTGGGGATGGTAGGGGATGAGGGGAGGGGCTCAGCTGTGTGCTAAGGCCCAGAATCTTGGGTCTGCCAACAGAGGGAGCCAAGAGCAGAGGAAGATTGACCCAGAAATAGCAAAACCAGGACTCTTCAACGGGGGTGACGGTGGGAGAATGGGAGCGGGCTATTTTGCAGCATTAATTTTGCAGTCCCACTAACACCTTTGATGTGCCCTCTCAGTGCCCCTCTACCTGCCAAAGCCCTCTTCATGTCTCGGCGTGAGGAGCTCAAATGTCCCTGGGAGCTGGGGGTTTGTGGGGAGGGGAGGGAAGAAGCTGAGTGGGGGAGCTGTTCTGAAGGGGAGGAGGGAGGCAGTGGAGAGCAAGGCAGGCTGGTGAAGCCCTTCCCCCAGCAGGCACTTCAATAATCTGATTTCCATAAAGAGAAATTTCCCGGCCATAAAGATTTTATTGAAACTCCCAGCAGCCTGATAAAAGCATAATTCCACTGACCACAATCTACCTAGGAATAGCTCCAGGATATTAGGCTGAAACTCAGCAAAGCTATCCCTTCTGGAAGGCTGCTCTGCTCCCCTTCCCCCTTTCCCCTTTTCTCCTATGGGAGGGAGGGGCCTCCATTTGGCTCAACTGTGGACTATCCACACTCCATGGGGAAAAATCCACTCATCCAGCCCTGAAAATAAGCCCAGCTCTACAGGTCTGGGACAGAGAGAAAGGATGCCCTGGGTCAGGCAGTACAGGAGTCCGCTGACATTCTTGCTGGAGCTCCACGCCTACCATGACCTGGTCCAGAGCTGCTGCTCCCGCAGGGTACGTACGTAAGGGTCTGAAAGAGGGGCTTTCAGCTCTGAGCCCCTGACTGGGACCCAGTCTAGAATTGGAGTCTCCTGAGAGATGGTTGGAGACAACATAAAAGAAAGACTCCAGACTCTAGTGGCCAACAGTCCGGGATCTGAATCATTGCTCTGCTGCTTACTGGCTATGTGACCTTAGGCGAGTCACTTGTCTTCTCTGAGTTTCAGCTTCCTACCTGCAAAATGAGGAAAAGAATACTTACTTATTCAAAGTGTTAAGGATAAGTGAGAGAATATGAGATGCCTAGTGTGATGCCTGGGATGAAGTAGGCTGTCAATACCCGCTACTCATCACCACCCTATTCCCCTCACCCCACATGACCACTCCCTTCTCCTCATCTCCACAGTTGGGCATAGTTCCCCTCAGCCATAGCTGGTCCTCCACCTCCAAGAAAGAGCCACAGGGCAGGGTACTCCTAAGGGAGCCCCCGTGGAGCTGAAGCAACACTGCCTCAGGGTCAGACCCCAACCCCAACCCCACGAGGTACAGAGCGGGAAGTTGAGGTAGACAGATGGGCAGGGCAGGGGATGATGGGGGTGAGGGGAGAGGCTCAGCTGTGTGCTTCCTTGTAGGAGACAATAGGTACCAAGAAAACAGCCCATGGAAGGTTCCCTGATTCTATGGGTTAAAGTACTGATTTCTGACTAAACTAACCCCCTCTGTGACTTTGGGCAAGTCCTTTTCCCTCTCTGAGCCTCAGTCTCCCACCTGTCAAATGAGAGTGGGCAGTTAGATGAAGTGGTCTAAGTAACTTCCTGGTTCTGATTTTGTATGACTAAAACACTGCCTGAAATTCTGATTAGTCAGGACTATCCATTCATTTATTTATTCAACAGATATTTACTAAGCACCTTATATGTACCAGGCATTGTTTTAAATGCTGGGAATAAAGCATTTGGAAAAACAGAAAAAACTGCTGCTTCATAGAGCTCAATGAAATCAATCAATAAAAGAAAGGGCCAGAGCTGCCCTGCCCTGCCCTGCTGCAGAGCATGCACAGATGACCTCATTGATGGATGAGCCTGGAGAGATCCAGGTCCTGAGGAGGACAGGGTCAGTTTACTCAGGTAACACCCAGGGTGATTCTGTGGCCTCTTCTTTACATCTCTTCTCGTTGGTTAGGTCAGGAGTGGGAAGAATGACAGCTCTGCCCATCAGGGAGTCCCCCTGAGAGTGGGGATCAGAGGGATTTCCATGCTTCCCAGAGTGGGGTGTGACCAACACCCCTTGGTTCATACTATACCTGACAGTTGCCTCTGTGGGCTGCCCACAGAGGGTCCCATGTAAAAGTGGCTACTTGCAAATGAGCCTTAATGGTTAGCAAGAGAAGGTGGAATGTGATACCCAATAGTGTAGAGACAGGAGGCAGACATACTGGGTCTGGACAGAAGACAAGACAGCAAGGGAAAGAATTCAACATTGAGCCCAAAGAAAGGGTTAATTAGAGTCAATCCAGGAGCAGTTAGTATTCTGTTGGAGGTACCAGCAGGGGTAGGGAGACTCTGGGAAGGCTCCCAGAGGTGGCTTGGAAAGACAAGTTGAAGAATGAAGGTGGTCCATGTCTGTAGTACAAAGAGGCCAACCTGGTCTTTGGTCCAGCTCTGTCACTGATTTGCTGAGTACCAATTTTCTAGTCTAGGTAATTAAAGATTTGGACAAAATGATGTCTTAGGAAAGTCTCAGCAGGAGATGTGCTGTAGGTTGAGAGTGTCTAAAACTAGACTGGAACCTCCATGAGGGTTGGTATCCCAGTACATAGCACAGACCCTGGCACAAAGCATGTCCTCAACTAATGTTTGTTGAGTGGTTTGTCAGGGCTGTGGGGGGATGCCTGAGATGGCAAGCTCTCTCTAGAGTCTCCTAGTTTCAGCTTCTACCCCTCCTCCTAGGGAGTATGTTTATTGTTTTTGCTTGATTAGCCCTTATATCCCAACTTCTTTTTAAAACTTTTTAATTATTTTTTATTGAAATAAAGTTGATTTACAATGTTTCAGGTATACAGGAAAGTGATTCAGTTATATATATATATATATATATTTTTTTTTCTTTCTCAGATTCTTTTCCATTATAGTTACTATAAGATATTGAATATAGTTCCCTGTTCCCTGTGCTATACAGTAAATTATCCAGCTTCGGGTAAGATAATCTATATATTCCTTAAGGAACTACCTCACTCCCATTCTCAGTCTCTGTGGTTCAGTTAGAGGCTGACTCCACTCTTGGCTCAAGGGATGAGCACGTGATTCAGACCTGGCTCCATCTCCCTTGGCATAGCAATTAGTTTACAGATGGGCACAATTAATTTAGAAACTTAGTTCTGGGACTTTTGAAAGAATTGTTAGGAAGACATCATTTCTCTTTATACTGAATTTGGAGTTTGAGGATGTTAACTTGGACCTGTTGGCCACCACCTTGTAACCACAAGAGAGAAGAACTGAGAGAACAAGAGCACAAGACTGAGTCTTAATGATTGCATGAGGCTCCAGATCCAGCTGTGCCTGAAGCTAGACTTACCCATGACCTTATCAACTCTGTGAGCTGATTAATATCCTTCCTTTAAAAACCTGATGCCTATGTCAGCTGGATTTGAGTTACATGCAACGTGAAGAATGCTGTGAATAATATACTTCCTCCTCACCTTCCGTATGGTCCAGTCACTCAGGGTCACTTGCCAGCCTTAAATAAGTCATGAACTTTCATATCTCCATCTTTTGCGCATGCTGTTGCTTCGTTCATAGATGTCTGTCTATCCAGAGTCATTCAGAGGAGGACATCAGGAATGGTGGGGTAAGGGCCTCCAAAAATCTGCTACTCCTTAAAAGCAGTAAGAACTCCAGAACAAATGGTTAAAATCAACTTTTCCAGAACCTTGGAAAGTAACCAAAAGTTTGCAATGATATCAGGAGCATTATTTGAAAAAAAAAAAAAATAACTGCTGATCCTTGGTAAGAACAGTGAGATTTGTGAGATTTGGACTTGTCCTATTCCCATCTCTTTCTCCCAAGCTCCATAGTAGCCAGGAAAACCAGCAGCCTAGCAACACCCAGAGGGAGCATACCAGGTTTGAAGAGCCTCAAAAAGCCCAATTCCTAGAGAATTGTCACTACTTGACCTGTCTAGCAGCTCCTTGGAAAAGTATCATTCACAGAGGTTTTATTTTACCTGGCTCAGAGTTCACTCAGTGGGAAAGATCCTACCCCTAGAGCATTTATTGAAAACAACCAGTAACAATTGTTTAATACCACAGCAGCAGTACCAATTGGGGGAAAGAAGAGACTATCTGGTCAAAAAACTTAAAAAGAAGATCTGGGGAATGAGAAGTTCATAGGGGGCTTTGAAATGCTCTGACATGTCATATTCCTGAAAATCTAGGAGGCCACTTGAATTTGCAGGGCTGTGTGCATGCACCAAATACACCTGAAAAGGCCCTACTTTTTCGCATCTGGCTGACATTGGGGCTTGGTAGAGGTAGAAAGTGATGGCAAAGGCAGAGTTGTAAACTGCTAGAGCATTGAAGGAGTAACCCAACACACACACGCACATGCACACACACACAAACATACACACACAGCCTCTCATCAAAGGGTTGATGATCACTCATTCAAAGTATTTAAGGAAATTTCTGTTCAGTCATTAGTGACCACTAAGCTAACCAAGCATTCACTTCAGGAGCCACATATGACAGAAAAGGTACTTTACAGAATTAGTTAGGAAAAGTCACTAAATATGCAAACAACAACAACTAAAACAAGCAGTAACAAAACCAAACCCTGAGGAGGGGGGAGAAACTGATTTCCAGAGTTGCCACATTATAGTATTGAAATGTCAAGTTTTCTACAAAAAAATATGATACATACAAAGAAAAAATGTATTGCCCATACACAGGAAAAGTAGCGAAAAGAAACTGTCCCTGAAGAACAGAGGTTGGACTTACCAGGCAAAGACTTTAAATCAGCTATTACAAAATATGTTCCTCAAAAATCAGTTAATGTAGGGACTTCCTTGGGGGTCCAGTGGTTAAGAATCTGCCTTCCAATGCAGGGGACACGGGTTCGATCCCTGGTCGGGGAACTAAGATCCCACATGCCGCAGGGCAACTAAGCATGTGTGTTCTAGACCCTGCGTGCCACAACTAGAGAGCCCACACACCACAATGAAAGATCCCACATGCCACAACTAAGATCTCATGTCACAACTAAGACCTGACACAGCCAAATTAATAAACAAATATTTTTTAAAAAATCAGTTAATGTAATCTATCCCAGCAACAGGCTAAAGAAGAAAAATTATATGATCATATCAACAGATGCAGAAAAAGCACTTGATCAATTAATGATAAAAACTCTCTTGATAAAGAACATCTACAAAAGACTTACTGCTAACATCATAATTAATGGTGAGAAACTAGATGCTTTGCCCCTAACATCAGGAACAGGAAAGGATGTCTGCTCTCACCACTCCCATTCAACATTGTACTGGAAGACTTAGCTAATGCAATAAGACCAAAAAAAGTATACATATTGGCAAGGAAGAAATAAAAACGTCTTTGTTCACAGGTGATATAATTGTCCACATAGAAAATCCTAAAGAATCAACAAAAACTCCTGGAACTAATAAGCAATTATAACAAGGTTGCAGAATATAAGGTTAATATAGGAGTATGTTTTTTAAAAACTGGAGGAAATCATGCCTAAAGAATTAAAAGGCATCCAAATTGGAAAGGAAGAAGTCAAATTATTTCTGTTTGTAGATGACATGATCTTATATGTAGAAAACCCTAAAGATTCCACAAAAAGTTCTTAGAACTAATAAATAAGTTCAGCAAAGTTGTAGGATACAAAATCAACAACAACAAAAAATCAATTGTGTGTCTATACATTAACAACAAACAATCCAAAAAGGAAATTAAGGGAACAATTCCATTAACAATAGCATCTAAAAGGATAAAATACTTGGGAATAAACTTAAGCAAGGAGGCAAAAGTCTCATACACTGAAAACTACAAAATGTTGCTGAAATAAATGAAAGAAGACATGTAAAGTGAAAGATATCCTATGTTCATGGATTGAAAGACTTAATATTGTTAAGATGACAATATTTACCCTAAGAGATCTAAAGATTCAATGCAATCTCTGTCAAAATCCTAACAGTGTTTTTTTGTTTGTTTGTTTTGTTTTGTTTTTTTCAGAAATAGGAAAAGCATCTTAAAGTTCACTGCAAGTTCAGGGAGCTCAAATAGCCAAAATACTCTTGAAAAAGAAGAGCAAATTCAGAGTACTTACACTTCCTGATTTCAGACCTTACTACAAAGCTATAGTAACCAAAACAATGGAATACTGGCATAAGGACAGACATATAGACTAATGGAATAGAATAGAGAGCCCAGAAATAAACCCTAGTGTATATGGCCAAATGATTTTTGACAAAGATGCTAAAGCCATTCAGTGGGGAAAAGACAGTCTTTTCAAGAAATGGTGCCAGGAAAACTGGATATCCATGTGTGAAAGAATGAAATTGGACCCTTACCTAACACCATATACAAAAATTAACTCAAAATTGATCAAAGACCGAAACATAAGAGCTAAAACTCTAAAACTCTTAGAAGAAAACATGGGAAGAAATCTTGATGGCATTGGATTGACACCAAAAGCACAGGCAACAAAGGAAAAATAGACAAATTGGACTTCAAAATTAAAGACTTTTGTACATCAAAGGATACTATCAACAGAATGAAAAGACAACCTATAGAATAGGAAAAATATTTGCAAATCACATAGCTGATAAGAGATTAATATCCAGAGTATATAAAGAACTCCTAAAACCCAACAACAACAACAAAAACAAACAACCCAATTCAAAAATGGACAAAGGAATTGACATTTCTGCAAAGAAGATATACAAATGGTCAATAAGCACATGAAAAGATGTTCAATATCATTAATCATTAGGGAAATGCAAGTCAAAACCACAAAGAGACATTACTTCACAACTATTAGGATGGCTATTTTTTTTTAAACCAAAACCAAAAAATCACAAAATAGAAAATAATAAGTATTGTCCAAGATGAGGAGAAATCAGAACTCTTGTGCACTGCTGGTGGGAATGTAAAATGGTGCAGCTGTTGTGGAAAGCAGTAAGAGAAAAAAATAAAAATAGAATTACTATATGATCCAGCAATTCCACTTATGGGTATATACCAAAAATAATTGAAAGCTGGGACTTGAACAGATATTCGTACACCTATGTTCATAGCAGCATTATTCACAATAGTCAAATGATGGAAACAACCCAAATATCCATCAATGGATGAAGGGATGAACAAAATGTATGTACAATGGAATATTATTCAGCCTTAGAAAGGAAGGAAATTCTGACAATACTGTAGCATGGATAAACCTTGAAGACATTATGCTAAATGAAATAAGCCAGACAGAAAAAGATAAATATTGTATGATTCAACTTATGTGAGATACCTAGAGTAATCAAATTCATAGAGACAGAAAGTAGAATGGTGTTTACCAGGAGCTGAAGAGAGGGAGGAATGGAGAGTTATTGTTTTCTGGAGATAAATGGTAGTGATGGCTGCACAACAATGTGAGTGTACTTAATGACAATAATATGTACACTTAAAATGGTTATAATGGTAAGTTTTATGTTATGTATATTTTACCACAATAAAACCCAATTTTAATAAAGATATGTACAATAAATTTATACTTGCTACCACAAAAGATGGGTAAAATGGTGATTTTTATGTTATGCATATTTTAACACATACACACGCACACGCACACACACACACACACACACACACACACACACACACAAGAACCAAATAGAAATTCTCAAATTGAAAAGTACAGTAACTGAAATGAAAAATTCACTAGAGGGGGTCAACAGCTGATTTGAGCTGACAGAAGAAAGAATCAGCAAACTCGAAATTAAACTGAGATTTTCCAGTCTGAAGACTAAAAAGAAAAAAAAAAACAATGAAGCAAAATGAACAGAGCCTCAGAGACACATGTGACATCATCAAGTGTATCAACACATGCATAATGGTAGTCCCTGAAGGAGAAGGGAGAAAGAAAGCAGAAGAGAAATAATAATCCAAAGTCCCAAATTTGGTTAAAAAAAATACAACACCCATCTACATATTCAAGAAGCTCAATGAACTTCAGATAAGATAAATGCAATGAAATCCACACATAGACATGTCATAGTCAATTGATAAAAGTCAAAGACAAAGAGAGAAACTTGAAAGCAGTAAGAGAAAAATCACATACAAGTGATCAGTAAGAAGACTGATAAGATTATGAGAAGCTAACTTCTCATCAGAAACCACAGAGGCTGAAAGACAGTGGAATGACTAATCAAACTGCTGAAAGAAAAAGATTGCCAAGCAAGAATTCTCTGTCCAGCAAAACTATCCTTGAAAATTAAGGAGAAATTAAGGCATTCCAAGATTTAAAAAACAAACAAACTGATATTCTATTGCTAGACCTACCTACTGATATTTCAGCACCAGACCTTCCCTACAAGAAATATTAAAGGGAATTCTTCAGACTGAAAGGAAAGAACTCTATATGGTGACTTGAATCCACAGAAAGAAATCAAGAGTACTATTAAAGGTAACTACATAGGTATATAAATGACAATACGATTGCATTTTCATTTGTAATGCTTTTCTTCTGACTTAAAAGACAATGGTACAACAAAAACCCCCCACACATACAAACATAAAAATACATTAAATTAGAATATACTACTGAGGGATGGGGATGTGGAATGGAGTTATAAGTGTGAACAGAAAAATAAATTATGTAAAGTATTTTGAAAAGACAATGGCATAAGGTAACAATAAAATTGTGTTAATGGGCTTATAATGTATAAAATTGAAATTTTTATTACAATAACAGCACAAAGGAGGGAGGAGGGAATGAATATGTGGGAGCAAAGTTTGTATACTATTGATATTAAGTTAGCATTAATCCAGACTAGAATGCTTTAAATTAAGATCTTAATTGTAATCTCCAGGGTAACTACTAAAAAAAAAAAAATCTCAAAAATGCATGGTAAAATACATGACAAGAGAATAAAAATGGTACACTAAAATATCTAACTAACACAAAACAAGGCAGTAATGGAGGAATAGAGGAACAAAAAAGACATAAAACGTATAGAGAACTAATAGCAAATGGCAGGTATGATTCCAATCATACCAGTAATTGCATTAAATGTAAATAAATTAAATGCCTCAATCAAAAGATAGAGATTGGCAAAACAGATTTTGCAAATCCATGATCAACTATATATTGTCTAAAAGAGACATATATTAGATTTAAAGTCACAAATTTGTTGAAAATAAAAGGATGGAAAAAGACATATCATGCAAACAGTAACCAAAAGATCGCTGAAGTAGCTATACTAATATCAACAAAATAGACTTTAAGACAAGTTGTTACTAAAAAAATAATGTCTTATAATGATAAAAGGGTCAATTCATCAGGAAGGTATAAAAAATATAAATGTATATGCACCTAATAAAACAGCTCCAAATTACATGAAGCAAACACCAACAGAATTGAGGGAAGAAATAAACAATTCAACAATAATTTTTGAAGACTTCAATACCCCACTTTCAATATTGGATAGAACAGCTAGGCAGAAGATCAACAAAAATGTACATGACTTGAACAACACTATTAACCAGCCTAATAGACAGTTATAGAACACTCCACTCAACAACAGCTATATACATACTCTTCTCAGGTGCACATGGAACATTCTCCACAGTAGATCATATACTAGATTGTAAAACAAGCCTCAGTAAGTTTAAGAGAATTGAAATAATACAAAGTATGCTCTCCACTCAAAATGAAAATAAATTAAAAATCAATAAAATGAGGAAATTTGGGGCATGCACAAATGTGTAGAAATTAACTCACTCCTAAATAATCAATGGGTCAAAGAAAGACTACAAGAGAAATAAGAAAATGTTTTGAGATGAATGAAAACAGAAACACAACATACCAAAATCTATGGGATGCACCTAAAGCAATACTTAGAGGAATATTTATAGCTGTAAGTGCCCATATTAGAAAAGAAGAAAGATTTCAAATACAATAATAACCTAATCTTTCACCTTAAAAAACTAGACAAAGAAGAGCTAACTATACCTCAAGCAGGAGAAGGTGGGAAATAATAAAGATTAGAGCAGAAATGAATCAAATAAAGAATAGAAAAACAATAGAGAGAATCAACAAAATTTAAAGGTGTTTCTTTGAAAGTATCAACAGAATTGACAAACTATTAACTAGGCTGAGGAGGAAAAAGAGAGAGAAGACTCAAATTACTAAAATGAGAAATGAAAGCAGGACATGACTACCATCCGTACAGAAATAAAAAGGGCTACATGAAGGAATATTATGAAAAACCGCATGCCAAAAAATTAAATAAACTAGATGAAAGGGACACATTTCTAGAGGGAAACCGCTGAAACTTATGTTATGTGAGAGAAATTAAAAATTTTTGAATAGACTATAACAAGTAAAGAGATTGAACTAGTAATTTTTTAAAATCCCATAGAGAGAAGCTCAGACTCAGATGGCTTTGCTAGTGAATTCTATCAAACATAAAGAGAACATAATACTAATTCTTCACAATCTCTTCCCAAAAAAAGATTAATGGGGAACACTTCCCAACTCATTCTATGATGTCAGTATTACCTTGATTCCAAAACCAAAAACATCACAAGAAAACTACAGCCCAATGCATATAGACTCCAAAATACTCAACAAAATGCTAGCAACAAAATCCAACAACTTATAAAAAGATTTATATACCAATACAAAGTGAGATTTATCCCAGGAATTCAAGATTGCCTTAACATTCAAAAATGAGTCAATGTACACTATGTTAATAGAATAAAGGACAAATGAAATGCAATCATCTCATTGGACACAGAAATAGCTTTTTGACAAAATCCAACAAGCTTTCATGATAAAACACTAAACAAACTAGGAATAGAAGGAGACTTCCTCAATCTGATCAAGGACATCTACCAAAAACCCACAGCCAACATCATACTTCATGGTAAAAGACTAGATGCTTTGCCCTAAGATCAGGAACAAGAAAAGGATATCTGTTTTTACCACTTCTGTTAAACATTGTATTGGAGGTTCTAACCAGGGCAATTAGGCAAGAAATAAATATTCATAAAGGCATCCAGACTGAAAAGAGGTAAAATTATCTCTATTCACAGATGGTATGACTTTTATAGAGAAAATCCCAAGGAATACACACACACACACACACACACACACACACAACACTATTAGAACTAATAACCAAGTTCAGCAAGGTTAAAAGATACAAAATCAATATATAAAAATTCATTGTATTTCTACACACTAGCAATGCACTATCTGAAAAAGAAATTAAGAAAATAGTTCCATTTACAGGAGCATCAAAAAGAATAAAAAACACCTAGGAATATATTTAATGAGTGAAGTACAAGTCCTATACATTGAAAACTATAAAAGATTGCTCAAATAAATTGAAGAAGACCTAAATAAGTGGAAAGACATGACATGTTCATGTATCGGAAGGCTTAATATTAAGATGGCATTGAGCTCCAAATTGATCTATAGATTCAGTGCAATCCTTATAAAATAACCAGCTTTTGTTTTTAGAAATGGATAAGCGGATCCTAAAAGTCATGTGAAATTACAAGGAATCCAGAATAGTCAAAACAAACTTGAAAGGGAAGAACAAAATTGGAACACTCTTCTCGATTTCGAAACTCACTTCAAAGCTACGGTAATCAAGACAGTGTGATACTGACAGAAGGATAGACATTGAGATAAATGGAATAGAATTGTGAGTCCAGAAATAAACTCTTGCATGTACAATTAATTGATTTTCAACACGAGTGCCAGTGGGGACAAGAATAGTCTTTTCAACAAATAGCAGTGGGAAAACTGGATATCTGCTGGCAAAATAATAAAGTTGGACCCTTACCTCATACCATATTAAAAAATTAATTCAAAACATATTAGATGTAAGAGCTAAAAGTATAAAACTCTTAGAAGAAAACAGCGACTTTGGATTAGGTTCTTATGGTTTCTTAGACATGACACCAAAAACAAAAGTGAAAAAGAAAGAACAGACAAGCTGGACCTTATCAAAATTAAAAACTTTTGTGCTTCAAAGGACACCATCAAGAAAACAAAAAAGACAAATACATATCACCAGATGGGAGAAAATATTTGCCAACCATATATCTGATAAAGGATTTATACTCGGAATAAAGAACTCTTATATCTCAAAAATAAGAAGACAAACAATCCAATTAAAAACTTGGGAAATGATCTGAATAGATCATTTCTCAGGGAAGATATACCACTGGCCAAGAACACATGAAAAGATGCTCGACATCATTAGCCATCATAGAAATCAAAACCACAATGAGGTACCAGTTCATACACACTGCAATTGCTATAATCAAAAAGACAACTAACAACAAGGGTTGGCAAGGACGTGGAGAAATTGGAACCATCATACACTGCTAGTAGAAATATAAAATGGTGTAACTGCTTTAGAAAACTATCTGGCAGTTCCTCAAAAAATTAAACATAGAATTACTATATGATCCAACAACGTCACTCATATATATGTGTGTGTGTGTGTGTGTGTGTGTGTATATGTGTATATATATATATATATACCCAAGAAAAATGAAAACATACGTCCACACAGAAACTTGTACATGAAGCTTCATAACAGCATTATTCATAATAGCCAAAAAGTGGAAAAAACCCAAATGTCATCAACTGATGAATGGGTAAACAAAATGTGGTTTATCCATATGATGGAACATTACTCAGCTGTGAAAAGGAACAAAGTACAGTTTCACGCTACAGCATCGATGAAGTTTGAAAACATTATGCTAAGTGGAAGAGACCAGACACAAATGCCACGCATTCTATGATTCCATTTGTATGAGATTTCCAGAAAAGGCAAATCCATGGAGATAGGGAGTAAATTAGTGGTTGTCAGAGGCATGGGGTGGGGAAGATGGGAATTGGGTATAGGATTTCTTTTTGGGTTGATGAAAATGCTCTAAAATTAGATGATGGTGATAGTCACACAACTCTGTGAATTTCCTAAAAACCACTGAATTGTGCAGTCTAAATTGGTGAATTTTATGGTTTGTGAACTATATCTCAATAAGGGTCTTATTAGAAAAAAACTAGTCACTCAGGTTCATTCTTCTGTGAAACAGGCCTGAGTTTCACAGCAAGGATAAGGCAATTGGAGGGAGAATGGCAAGGCCTGAGCTGCTATTTACTGAGCACCTCTTCTTGGCAGGCACTGCACTGGGTACTTTGCATACCTCAACTTGTTTGAAACTAGGACTAATTCTGTGAGGAAGGAATTACCATCTCCGTTTTACAGCTGGCAAAACTGAGGCACTTGCAGGAAGTGGTGGAGGCAGGATTGAAACCCAGGTCTGTGCTCTATCCCCTCTTCCAGGGGCCTGGCTACAGGGGCTCCTGCCATGGATGAGCTTGTTCCTTTGATCCCTTTGTCCCCGGCCATGGAGTGGAGGAGATGGTGGGCACCAGCTGGCGCTTGGTCTCTGATGCCCTGTCCAACTGAGCTCTCCCTCTGGGGGCTGCGGGCTGGGCAGGGGTGTGCAGATGAGCTCAGCTGTGGCTGGTGCAAACCAGTCTTGAGTTGGAGGCTCGCAGATTGGGTGTATTTTTATCACAGGTCACAGGGAATTTCCCAACCAGGGGATCAATAATCAGTTCATTATTCATGGGGGTGGACTCTGGGGCTGGTAGCTGGTGGCAGCTGTGCTTAAGGACTCCTGCAGACGTTTCCTCCTCGTGACAGTGCTTCCTCCCTCCCTTCCCTCACCCTAGCTGGGTGCTTTACAAAGCTTACCTCGCTTATACACATTATCTCAAGGGTTAGTAAGTAGGGTTGATTTAAGGCCTGGTTTACTAAGGTACGGAAGGGTCGGGAGACTTGCCCAAGGCCACACAGCCAATAAGTGTCAGGGCGGGGTTTCAAATTGAGGTGGGAGAGAGACATCATAGTGGATACCCCTCTAAGGAAGTGATTTCACTTTTCCAGACTCAGCTTCTCTCCCCCCTTCCCCCTGTTCCCCCCTCTCTAGCCTTCCCACTCGCCTGAGCTCTCTGAGGACACTTTTCCAAGCAGTGTCAGCTGACTCTGTAAGGCGGGCAATGATTCTTACTTGACAGATGAGGAAACTGAGGCCCAGGGATGGAGAAACCACAAAGCAGCCCATCAGCGGCAGGGCCCCGACCAGAACCAAGCTTCTCTCCCTTCTAGCTGAGCATTTTCCCCACAGCGCGCAGGCAGACAAACCAGTTTTCCAGACCAGCCTGGAAAGCGTGGGATGGAGGCCTTTAACCGCATCCCACCGGCAAGAGCATAGGGCTGGGTCCCTCAGGAGTCCAGGCCTCGGCAGCTTCCTAAATCAAGATGCCCTAAGGGCTCATTGTCGCCCCCACCACCAGCTACGCCCACCACCAGCTTGGGCCCAGCTAGGGTCTTGCACAGGTTCAGAGGAGACCCTGGGGAGCATCAGTTCCCAGGTAGGCAGCAGGAGCAGCTCCAGACGCTGGCCCTTGGCCCCGAGTGTACTGTATTCCTGCCATCGTGGGCTTCCCCAGCAGCCACAGGCACCTTGCTCCTCCTCCCCCGCCTCCCTCTGTCCCCCCAGAGGCAGATCAAATGACCATTAAGCTTTGAGCAGATGCAGACAGTTGAAGGTGAGGGCCCAGGGCAGGAAGCATTTTGTTCTCTGCTAATTGGCCTCCTATGGTCACCAGAGAGGGTCTGGGGCCTAGAAGGGAAAAAGCCACATCAGTTCTCCATGGCTGCTCCTCTGTGGGCCGAAACCTAAGTGGTTCAGGCCTGGTGGGCAAGCAGATGTCTGGACAGCCCACACTACACAGCAGGGAAGGCAAGAAGGGGGGTTCGCATATGGTCTCAGCCCCTGTAGTCCAGCCTGCAGGGCCTCCCTGGGAGATGCGGGAAGGCCAGGGAGCCTGAAGGACAGGACACCTTTCAGGAGTTTGCTCTGAAACCCCGGGCTCTCTTCATCCCCTCTCATGACTGCTGAGCCCCCTTCACCATTTCAGACTCATATGCCCTCATAAAGCATCGATTCCCCCACCTTCTCTCAGGGTACAGACGAGGGTGCTGAGGCTCAGAGAGGGGAAAGTCTGTATTATGCAAAGCAGTGTCAGAGCTGAGATAAATCTCTACCCCCATCTCCATCCCTCACCCTGCCTGTGCCCCATTACCTCAGCTTAGAGATGCAAACTCTCAGAAAGCAAGGATTCGCCTGTGTTTTCCCAGCCCCAGTGTCTGGTGCTTAATAAATGTTCTAGACTGATGACTCCCTGATCAGAGCAGCTCCTTAGAGACCAGTTGAGCTTTGGAGAACCCTGATGACTGGCTTGAGGTGGGCTGGCCCCTGGCTTCCAGGTTTGGACCTTGGCCTTGCAGCTGCCTGTATGCTCCCGGAGCAACCCTCCCGTACCCAAGGCCATCTAGTGCCCAGGTGTGCACTCGCTCTGCTGCTATAGCATCCAGGAGGCTGAAGCTCAGGCATATCTCACATCAAACAGACTCTGGTTCCCTGGTTTCCCCACCTCCGGTCTCAGACCTTGCCATGTCCCAAGCACCATCCAGGGAGGGCCCACCCAGGTCCGTCCAGGGAGAGACCAGGGACCAGAAAATTCTTCAGGCAGGTCTTAGTCACAAAGAGGGATTGGTTTTTGAAAGCCCTTTGGCCCTTGACCCCCAGACCACCACCTCACTTCTTTCTGGGTAGAGAGTGCTGTCAGTATCCTCAACCTCTGCCTCCCCACTGCCACCCAAAGGTGTCTCTTCCCAACCAGTGTCTCTCCTTCATATCCTCCTTGTAGGTTTGAGTCCTTCAGGAAACATATCTGGGTCCCACTGAGAATGACCAGATTTCTGCAAGACTTCATGTTGTGGCTTCTGCTGGGCCCAGAATCAAATCAGCACTCTTGTCAGTGCCCACTGCCTGTGTCATGCCTAAGCTTGCTGTGCCCTTCAGGCACTGTCTTGCTGAGTTTCGCTACCCTTGCCAGGGCCTCTTTGGCATCTATGTTAGTTTTCCCAGCCATTCTCTTCCCTTTGTACCCACCCCACCCTTGGGCCCAAGCCAACCTAGCCTCATACGGAGCTCTATGGATGTGGCAAGATAAATCCTTAAATGTGACAAGCACTTCGACGGCCCCCATCTCATTTGATCCTCACATCAACCTGTTGAGGTGGGGATCCACAGTCCCAGTTTACAGATAAAGAAACTGAGGCTCAGAGAAATACTCACTGGCACAAAAAGTAAAACCAGGTCTGTCTGATTCCAAAGACAGAATTTGAACAGTGGGAATGAGATGAATTGGGGCCCGGGGAAAAGCCTGGAGATGGGGCAGCAACAGCGTGGGCTTGGAGATAGCCTGTGTAAACCTCTGAGGAGGCTGGGGAATCACCACTGGCATTTATTAGGCACTTACTGTGTGCTAGGCATTGTCCTAAGTGCTTTATATGCATTGTCTCCTTGAATCCACACAAGAACTCTGTGATGTCCATAATACTATTGTTCCCATTTTACAGAAACTGGGGCACAGAGAGCTGAAGCAACTTACCTAAGGCCTCCCAGCAAATAAGTGACAGAGAAGGGCCAGGACCTGAACAGTTGCTCTTTCTACTTGGGTGGAGACAGGAATGGATGACTGATTGGCCCTGAGAAGTTCAGAGCCTAAGTGACTGACAGAAGGCTGGGTTGGTTGCAAACTGTGAAGCGCCGTGCAAATGTGCTCCAGTTGGGGTCAGAGGCCAAAGAGCCACGAACGTGAGTTTTGTTGGCAAAGGTGGAAGGGAATAGGAGCAGCTCAGGTCAAGGTTCCTCCCAGCAGTAGGGTAGCTGTGAGAGGAGGGTTAGACAGGCAGCCCTGCAAAATGGGGCCATTTGGCCAACCCAGGCACTGAAAGCTGGCTGATTCAAGGGTCCTGATCTGAATGACTTTGAGAAACCACGAGTTGGGGGTGTGAGCCAGCAGCCAGCAGCAGCCAAGGCAGTTTGAAAGAAGTGAGGGGCCAGGGCTCTTGCTGGGTAGGGAGTCAAGGACCCACTGGCCCATGGAGGTTGGAGAGGTGGCCCGGGTGAGTGTGCAGATGCCTGTCAGTGAATGTTATTTGAATTATCAGCTGGAGCTCACAGCCTTGTTCCAGGGAACAGCACACAGATGCCAATGCCTCTGAATCCAGGCTCACTGGGGGAGACCACAGGGGCAGATAGGAGAACTGGGGAGCTGGTCTTGAAGGGTGGCAGGCCTTTGGCAGGCTGAGATATGGGGAGGCATGAAGGCCTGGCGCGGCCGCCGCATCTGTGAACACCTATGGAGCGGCACCCACGCGCCCAGCCTGCCCCTCCCTCCTTTGTTATACCCAAACTCCTCCTTTATCACAGCACTGGATTTGAGTTGCTCACCCATCTGCCTCCCTCACCCATTGGACTAAGAGCCACACAAGGACAGGACCTGTCTTCATAGCCACAGTGTATGAGGGCCGGCTCCGTGCTGGCCACTTTACATACCTTGCTTCTCTCCATGGTCTGACAGTTCCCCGCTGTATCGCACTGAAGTCTGTAGACTTGGAGGCCTAACTTGGTGTAGATCCCAGTGCGTTCAGCGTGGATGCCAGCGGTAGGAACGCATGAGAAATGAGCGTAGGCTTCGGTGACTAACCTTGGTCACTGGGGTGAGGCCCTGTGGTGGTTTTCAGGGGTGGGGTGTGGAGGATTGTGTGTGCATCTGCTAGTGCCAGTGGCAGCTGACTCAGGTCCCTGGGGGCCTGTGCGGACGGAACGACGGACGGGGCCTGGCACCGAGTCTTCCTGGTTTCCCAAGGACTGGGGGGCGACCGTGTGAGTTCTGCTCTGCTCCTCTCCCCTGGGATCCCCGGGGTGAAGCCCGGCACATCACCCCCACCCTACATCATCCCAGCTACTCTTCCTTCCTTAGCCCCAAATGAAATCTCATCAGCATATTAATAGGACATTATGGTTTCTAATGAGAATCCAGAAAACATTTATGGAGCATATTAAAGGCAGCTCCACCCCATTAAACAGCCCTGAGCCTTCCTTGGGGATCCTCGGGTGGGGGAGGGGTGGAGTGGCTGGGAAGAGGGGAGCTGTTTTCCCTGCTGGCCCCACAAGAGGGAAAGCGGAGAGAGAGAGTTACAGGGAGAGGAGCTGGACCTAGACCACCAGGCCCCTGCTCTCCTTTTTTTCCTGGGTTCCAAGTTAAGAGTTGCACCTGCAGACAATGGCATTGCCGTCATCCTAGTCCCAGAAGGCTCCTCGGGGCAAAGAGGTCTGATGCCTGGTGCCAACAGGCCCACCACCCGAGCTGGGACTCTCATCTCTAAACAAGGACCCGAATGGGCATCTATTCTGTGCCAGGCACCACGTGGGGCACTTCCCCACACGGGATCAAACTGAATCCATAAAACAACTGTGCAAAGCAGATGCCTGCCTTCAGTTGGCTTTAGACATGAGGCTCAGAGAAGGGAAGCAACTTGCCCAAGGTCACACAGCAACTCTGGGATTCTAATCTCAGTCTGTCTGGTTCTAAAGCCCACGTTCCTTCCTTTACGCCACGAAGCTTAATGAGAACCACCTTGGTATAAGTGACCGCACTATGTCCTGGGCTTCACCTCCCAACCTCCTACTTCTTCCTCAGAGGCTGGGTGGCATCATGGAAAACATGAGATGATGGGGATAGAAAGATCTGGATCTCAATTCCAGCTCTGCTGTGACCTAGCTGTGTGACCTTGGAACATCTCGCTTAACCTCTCTGAGTCTCTGTTTTCTCATCTGTCAAAAGAGGCTGGAACTCCAGGGTCCTGGTGAAGACTCAATGAGAAGTACATACTTGAGAAACATTTACCATTAGCACTACACTTTATACCTCATTTTTTTTTTCATGCGTCAAATGGGGCTAATGTTGCCCACCCTAACTGCTTCTGTGGGCTGGGGGCGCGTGGCAGGACTAAGGGACGCAGTGCAAGCCACGGATTGCTACCCATATATAAGGGTTATTGCCAGCAGCCCTCTTTATCCTCAGCCAAGCTGGTGAAAGTGCCCAGTGTGCCACAGGCAGGACAAACAAGATACGTGGTGGAGCTGGCCCAGGCTAGGACCCTAGACTCAGGAAAGGAGGAAGAGGTAGGGTTTTGAGACATTCCTTAGAAGGCATCTCTCGGTGCCCCAATGTCCTTGGTTCTTGGCTCCCCAAGCATGGGAAGTGACAGGAGGGACCCCTGCCTTGTGATAGTATACCCCCTCGCCACTGCTCTTGCCTTGCGACACTGCTGCAGCCAGCCAGACCTCCTTGCTACCCCTCAGTCATGCCAGGCACGCTCCAACCTCAGGGTTTGGTGTTTGCTTTTCCCTTTGGCCCAGTCTCCTCAGGCTGGCACCCTCAGTGCCTTTGGATTTCTGCTGAAATGGTCACCCTATTTAAATTTCCACACAGAGCTCTCCTACCCATCCCACCTCACCCCCAGCACTCCTGTCCCCCTTACCACTTTTTCTTCAGTGCACTTATCACCTTATAATATGCCCTATAATTTACTTATTTGTCTTATTCATTGTCTATCAGCTCTCCCTGGAATGTGAGCTCCATGAAAACAGCAATCTTTGATTTGTTCCCTGCTGTGTCTCCAGTGCCTGGAACAGTGCTTCGTACTAAATAAATACTTATTAAGTGAATGAAATAGCCCCTGGAGACTCTTCCAGATCAGGCCTGAACTTGTATTCTCTCTGTCCAAGCTGGACATCTTTCTTTTCTGGAAGGAAAGTCTTGCTCTGGGTTTGGTTGTTCATTTATCCATTCATTTAACACGTGTGTGTGTGTGTGTATGTGTGTAAACACACATGCCAGGCACTGTTCTAGGTGCTGGGGTTGTAGCAGAAAACCAGCCAGACATGGTCTCTGCCCTTAATGAGCTTCGATTTGGGAGCGTGGGGAAGACAACAAACAAACTGAAGAACATAAAACAGTGTGATAGACTGGAGTGACCGTGTAGTCAGGGAAGGCTTCTGAGAAGAGTGACATTGGAGCTGATACCCTCATGATGAGATGAAGCCAGCCAGGCCATATTCCCAGGACAGAGCGTTTCAGGTGGAAGGGCCACAAGGGCAAAGAGTGAGGGGCCAGAGTGGCAAGCATGAGCGAGGTGTCTTAGACTTGATCTGCATCTCATGCGTCACCTTTTTGGAAGGCGTCTTGGAAAGCCAATGCAACGCCCCGCCTGGAGACACACGTGTGTGTCGGTTACCTACAGTCGTGTGCGAGTGTGTTTATGTATGTGTGGTGTGTGGTTGTGGATCTGGGGGGGTGGCATGTGTTCCTGGACAGATGGCAGGGATCAGTATGGGCAGCAGCTCCTGGAGAGAGAAAAGTATGGTGGAAAGAGGGCAAAACTTGGGTTGCAGAGGTCCTAGTCCCTTTGCCTCTCTAGGCAGGTGTCACCATCAATAAGATGGGAGCGGGTAGGGTGGGCCCCTCCTGTATGCCAACCTCTTCCTTTTGCCTCCCACTGTGAGGAAGTAGCATCTCCTCAGTCACAGCCAGAGTGGCAGAGGTGGCCACAGGTGGGGTGGCGTTTGACGGCTGGAAAGGATGATGGCTGGGTCCTATGCTGGCTTGTGTCTGGGTCCCCCAGCCCTTCCCTCCAAGTGCTCATTTCTTCCCTTGCTGGGGAGGCCCTTCTCCAGAGGCTGGCGCACAGATGCTGAGCTTCTCAGATTCCCTGCTGGGTCCCACTGAGCCAAATGCCTCAACCTCGCCGGGACTGCTCCTTTCCCCGCCGCCAGCGCCAGCGCCAGACCCTCTCCACCCCACGTCGCTCTCCCTGCTCTTCTCTGAACTGCCTCCAGCTTGGCTGCATCCCTGCGATAATGAGGTGTCTGCGACTGAATGCAGTGGGCTCGGCGGGGCAGGACAGCAGGCCAGAGGCCCAGGAGACAGGCTGCAGCAAGCGTAGAGACTGCCCCAGCTGGGCTTGGCATCCACCAGGTGCCCCCCACCCAGCACGCCAGCCCCAGTGTCACCCTAGGCCCCACTGCCCAGATACCAGGGCCAAAGGCTCAAGATGAAGCGAGGCCCAGTTGTGAAAAATCCAGCTCCACAATGCTGCTGCTGTTGATGATAGGAGGAATCTTGAGTTTCAAAGGGATGCCCCGCTCATAACCCCTCATATCTGGACAGCATGTCGGTGTTTACGAGGCACTTTCACTCATTCTGCAAACGTTTACTGAGCGCAAACTCAGTGCCAGGCCCCATGCTGGTCAGGGGGAGACGAGGAACAAGATGGGGAGCTCTCTGTCTAGTGGGGAGGCAGACACAGAAATGGGCCGTGAGGGTATGTGGGAGTCAGAACTTGGACGAAGGGTGCAATAAACCAGGGGATGGGGTGCCCAAGCCAGTCTGGGAGGGCAGTGAGGGTCGGGGGAGGTGGGGAGGTTTCACCAAAGAGGGAACCTTCGAGTCATCCCGAAGAAAGAGCAGGCTTGAGGCAGGCAAGGGGGGATGAGGGTGGGAAGGGGGTGTCCTGTGCATAGGGAACAGCCTGAGGAGCCCAGAGGACATCTTGCTTAATCCTCAAAACAACCCCAGGAGGCAGGCATTCTAGTTTCCATTTTACAGATGGCAAAACAAAGGCCCAGAAGCGATAATAACGCTTTGCCTCTAGGGCAGTGTTAGTTTGGAAAAACTGTTTCTCATCCATCCTCTCACTTTTCTGCTCACACTAACGCTATGATGTAGAGACTTTATCTGCACCTCATAGATGGGGAAACAGGCTCAGAGAAAGAAAGTGGCTGGAGACACAAGCTCTCAGCTTTTCCCAAGTTTGCCTGAGTTTCCCTAGTTGGAGAAACAGCATTTGGAGAGGCAGGGGGATCTAAGGGAGGTGGTAACACAAAGTCGTACCCCTTGATCCTTTCTTCTACCCTGTCCTATTCTCTACCCCGTACCAGCCTCTCCTCCCGAGGCTGATCTTCCCCGTGGCTGGAGCAGAGTTTAGGTGAGAAACCACTTGTCCAGACCCCACCCACCCATTCAAAGAGGACAGCTGGAGTATTGGTATTTTCGTGAATTATTCAGGAGGTGTGGCTGGCAGGATGGGGGCTGGGAGGAGGGTGGGAGCAGGTGCTCCCATATGCCAAGCATGGCAGCTGCACAGGAAGTGATCCCGAAGGCTGGACCCTCATCAGCTGCTTGGCCTCGCTCTCTCTCCACTCCGAGAGAATTCACAAGCCTGTGGTGCAGTGGGGAGAGGATGCTGGGTAGGGGTAGGTAGAAGGAGGGAACAGCCTGAGGGTGATGGGTAACATAGGTCCCAGATCCTGAGGGCTTCTAGTGTGCTACACCTTAGCTCCTTTACTCGTCACCAAACTCTGTGCTATTGTTGTTATAGATGAGGAAAGAGAGTGGGGAAGTAGCTTGCCTAGAGTCTGTAATGGGCTGAATGTTTGTATCCCCCCAGAATTCACAGCCCTAACCCCTAACGTGATGGTATTAGGAGGAGAGGCCTTTGGAGGCTAATTAGGTTTAGATGAGGTCATGAGGGTGGGGTCTTCACGATGGCGTCAGTGCCCTTATAAAAAGAGACCTGAGACCTTGTTCTCTCCTCACTCTTGCTCACTCAACACCCGTGCCCCCCCCCCATGTGAGGACATAGCAAGAAGATGGCCATTTATAAGCCAGGAAGCGAGCTCTCACCAGACACCAAATCTGCTGGTGCTTTGATCTTCGATTTCCCAGCCTCCATAACTGGGAAAAATAGTGTTTGTTGTTTAAGCCATCTAGTTTAGGGTATTTTTTTTTTTTTTTTTTTTACAGCAGCCCGAACTAAGACAGGCCACACGGCAAATAAATGGCAATTCCAGAATCCAAGCTCAGGTTTGTGCGCTCCAGACCACAAACACCGTTTCCACTGTTATACCCCTTGACCTGGGACTCGGGTGTCTGGGATTTGGGTCCCCAGGAGGACAACCTGCTCCTCGGGCACTCCCTTCTCAGTGACCCCCAGGCGGCTCAGGGCCCCACCAAGGTCTGAGATCCAACCCTCCCTTCATTAAAATAACTCCTGGGGGGCTGGTTATGGGCTTCCAGAAGCACAGTTACCAGGTGTGGAATTACAGGTGAGTGGGAAAGAGAGTCTGGAGTCCCGGGCATGGGGAGGTCGTCAACCTCTTCCGCAGAGGCCTTCGAGTGTGGAGGGGTTTTTTAAGGTACTGTTAAAAATGCAGCCGCTGGAGTTAGGGTCGTCGGATCTAGCAACTAAAAAAACAGGATGCCCAGTTAAGTTTGAGTTTCAGACAAACAACAAACACTTTTTAGCAGAAGTGTGTCATTTTTAGTATCAGTATGCACTAAAAAAGTATTTGTTGTTTATCTGAAATTCAAATTAAACTCAAAAAAACAGGATGCCCAGTTAAGTTTGAGTTTCAGACAAACAAAAAACACTTTTTAGCAGAAGTGTGTCATTTTTAGTATCAGTACGCACTAAAAAAAAAGTATTCGTTGTTTATCTGAAATTCAAATTAAACTCAAGGGTTCTGTATTTTCTCAGGCAAACCTACCTGGAGCCAAACCGCCTGGGCTTCAATACCAGGCAGGCTACTACCTAGCTGTGTGGCCCTTGGGCAAGTGAGTAACCTCTCTGTGCCTCAATTTCCTCACCTGGAAAGGATGGCTGAGAAGTTTAAATGAAGTGATAAGATGAAAAGCATTTCGCAGCTGATTTTTTTTTAAATTTTTATTTATTTATTTATTTATTTTTGGCTGTGTTGGGTCTTCGTTTCTGTGCGAGGGCTTTCTCCAGTTGCGGCAAGCGGGGGCCACCCTTCATCGCAGTGCGCGGGCCTCTCACTATCGCGGCCTCTCCTGCTGCGGAGCACAGGCTCCAGACGTGCAGGCTCCAGACGTGCAGGCTCAGTAGTTGTGGCTCACGGGCCCAGTCGCTCCGCGGCATGTGGGATCTTCCCAGACCAGGGCTCGAACCCGTGTCCCCTGCACCGGCAGGCAGACTCTCAACCACTGCGCCACCAGGGAAGCCCCTCGCAGCTGATTTTATTTATTTTGTCCTTCTTTCTCTGTGGATTCCCTCCGTGGATTCCCCCCGCCCCCAGATGCTCCTTTGGCTCCTTATTCTTCCTGGAGTGTGGCCCCCAGGCCACCCCCCACTGGGTGGGGTTAGCCTGCTCCATAGCTCAGAGGAGGAGGAAGAGGGCTCACGTCTTTTATGCTCCTGCAATGTGCTTATCACTGCTCGGCATTCTCTTTAATTCATTGGGCCATCACAGCCCTACAAGATTCTCACTATTCTTTGTCTCCTTTCACAGATGGGAAAGTGGAGGTTTAGGATGGTGAATACACTTGCCCAGGGTCACCCAGCTAACCCTGGGCTCTGGGCCTATCTGACCCTTACCACCCTCCACTCTGCATCCCTCACCTTCTGCATCCCCCTCCCTCGGGCCCGGGTTCTAGCTTAATGAGGGGAAACCCCTGCTCAGGTTTGGGAGCATGTGTAGGAAACAGCAGCTTGAGAGAGGAGACCTGGGGTCCTCCAGGCTGACGGGCTCCCTGGGTGCAGCCGGAGCACAACCCATCTCTGGGTCTCCCTCCCCCTGCTTCCCTCCCCAGCCAGGACCACGCCGATGGCTCTATGCTGCAGCAAAATGCACTTCTCTCCGATATATGCCCAGCTGCACGTCCACTATGCATGCTAATCAGCGTCCGGTGCTTGCTAGCAATTTGCTTCAGTTCTGGGGCTCATTCTGCGTTTATTTATTTTTTATATTTATACCTTGTGTGCAGAGATGACTGACTTGGAGTGGGAGCAGGGTCTGGGGAAAGGCCCAGCAGAAATGGAAGAAGTAAAGAAGCCAAAAGCTAGAAGCCAGGAGGGAATTCAGGGGTCATCTTGGCCATCCCTCTGCCTCCTGACCGTACTGCACCTAAAGGAGAACAGAACTTAAAAGGATAACATGGAACCCTTCTAGAGTATTCCTGGTAGGCCTGGGAGGTGGGCCCAGCAAGGATTTGCAAGCCCATGTTAAAGAGGAGAAAATCAAGGCTCTGGGGGTCATGTGATACATTGATTCTTCCAACCCATATCTTTTGACTATAGACAAAAAAGATTAAATAAATAAACATTAAATGAATAAAGAGGCTTCATTTTGTCTCCCCACCTCATGTATTGAGGAGAAACTTGGGTCCAGAGAGGGGAAGGAACCTAGCCAAGGTCACACAATGAATTTGAAGTGGAACCAGGACCACCATGTGAGCCTGCTGCCTGCCAGTCCTGACCTCTCCTGATTGCATCCCGTAGGAAGCTGGCTAGGAATGAGAAACTTTCTCCTCATCTGCCACATCTACCAAAGGAAGATGCCACCAGCTTCCTGAAAGCTCTTCCCATAGAGTTCTCCACAGTTCTTGGCAATTGACTACTTACATCTCCCCGAGTTTTTTCTAACTGAACTTACCCCTTTCCCTCTGCTTCTCACTTTAAAGGAGATGGCCCCTCCAGCTCTGCTGTCACCCCAAGGCTTGACACATAGTAAGTGCTCAGTAAACATGTGTCCCGTGAAGATATAAACAAATAGGGCAACTTGGCAACATCCTGTAAGGGTGAAGTTGAGCACACACCCTCAGACCCAGCAAGACCCCGGTGACATGCTCACACACGGGTCCACCAGGAGACACACACAAGGATGTTCGTAGCAGCGCCCTTCATTTGAATAAAATGTGCAAAACTATCTAAGTGTTCATCATCAGGAATACAGATAAGTTAAGTTGTGGTGTACTTATACAATGGAATACCATATAGCAGTGAAAATGAATGAACTTCGGCAACATTGTTAACACAGACACATGGAGTGACAAAGCACCTGGCTAAGTTTTTTTTTTTTTTTTTTTTTTTTTGTTGTCTTTTTTTTTTTTTTTTTTTAATTGATTAATTAATTAATTTATTTTTGGCTGTGTTGGGTCTTCGTTTCTGTGCCAAGGCTTTCTCTAGTTGTGGCAAGTGGGGGCCACTCTTCATCGCAGTGCGCGGGCCTCTCACTATCGCGGCCTCTCTTGTTGCGGAGCACAGGCTCCAGACGCGCAGGCTCAGTAGTTGTGGCTCACGGGCCTAGTTGCTCCGCGGCATGTGGGATCTTCCCAGACCAGGGCTCGAACCCATGTCCCCTGCATTAGCAGGCAGACTCTCAACCACTGCGCCACCAGGGAAGCCCGCACCTGGCTAAGTTTACACAGAATACCATTAGTGCAAAGCTTTCAACACATTGAAATCAGGAGAGTGACTACCTTGGGGAGGGTTAAGAAGGAGAGTAGGATCAGAGAGGGTACACAGAGAGCTCCAATTATATCTGTGCTGTTTTATTTCTGAAGCTGAATGATGGGTAATGGGGGTTGTTGTGTTATTCTTGAGACCTTTTTGTATATCTGAAATAGTTCATTATAAAAACAAACAAATGGCAGAAGAAATAGATGGATAAATGAAAGAAAGAAAGAATGAATGAATGCTGCTTCCCCTCAGCCAGAGGTCTGATTCTTCTGACTTTCCTTTGCTTTTTGTGTGTCTCCCTCTCTGTGAGCTTTGGAATCCAGCTAACCTGGGCTGGAATCCTGGCTCTGCCCCTTGCTGCCTTGTAACCTGGGGATCCGATTACTTTCCTGGCTTACCCTCCTCAGGAAGCTATTTGTGAGCATTCACTAAGATGATAGGATGTCTTGGAACTTATCTAGTCCAATCCCCCCATTTCACAGATGGCAAAAGGGAGGCCCAAATGGGAACCTCAGCCCCTACCATGGGAGCTGAGAAGATAATTGTTCCTCACCCTGCCAACGACCAGACAGGGCCAGGAAAAGAAGCAGCTCAGATGGTGATCAGGACTTCAAGGCTGCAGCTCTGGTGAGGGAGGGAGAGGCAGTGCAATGCTGAGGTCGGTCCAAGGAATGGGGGTTCAGCCTCACCTGGAGGATCAGGCCCTCTGTTAGGTGGGGATCTGCCCCTATCAGGGGCCCCTGGCTCAGAGCTCTAGGACTTATGCCAAGAGTGGCCTGCCCAGAGATAAGGAGTAGAACTCAGATCTGTGTATGGGGATGAGAAAGGGTAGAGGTGGGGATTTGTTTCATGAGGACAAATTTAGATCCCACCAGAATTCCTGACAATCAGAAGCCGTAAGAGAAAGGACAGGCTGCCTTGAGAAAGAAGGGAGGAAACGGCCTGGACCCTCCCACCCCGGGATTCAGGGATACTATGATTGCTAGAGTTGGCTGAAATGTCTAAAGTGGGCAGAATTAAAGCTTAAAGTGGGCAGAATTCAGAAGGCAATTATCTGGATAAAAATGAAACAAGGAATCAAAGTACACCCCAGAATAAGGAGGGAAAGAAGGCATCTATGGGACACTGTGGCACCCTGCCAGATGCTGACACAGTTAGTTCCCCCTGCCAGCCAACGTGCTCTACTAGGGATATTACTATCTCCACTTTCCAGACGAGGAAACTGAGGCCCAGAGAGGCCCAGGGAAGCAAAGATCTAAATCCAAAGCCTGGGCTCTTCGCACCTTACCGTGACTTCGTGGCTCCTTGGCCCTCTCTGCCTGGTCCTGGGGGGCTATGGTGGAACAACGGCGGTCTGTCCAATCAGTTGCTACCAAGAGAGGGGGCCAGAGAGGCCGCCGCGGAGGCCCTGCAGCCCAGCTGGCCACTGGCCTCTGTTGTTCTTGGGCCCCAGCCGGGCGCTCCTGGGGCGGGTGGTGGGGCCCTGGATCTGGCGTCTGCTGCAAACCTAGGTCTCCTGCGGAGAACCCCTTCAAGGGCAGCCCTTGTCCCTGCTCTAATTATACAAACAATTTTGCTCGGCTTCTCCAAATAAACAGTGTGCGGTTTGCCGGCCGTGGCATGCTGGGAAATCTGAAATGAGAAGCGGCCACTAATGGGCTCCTTAGCTGCAGGGCTAAACGGATTGCTTAAAAGGCTGGGCCTGACCAGCCTCTGCTACCTTCCTGAGCAGGCCCTTCCACACCATACTGTGCACCGCACACGACCCGGCTCTGGGCCCACATCCCCCCCCCCCCCCACACGCCCACCCGCCTGCGGCCCTCATGTGACAGAATGATTAGCTGGGTTGCACAAGAGTCACATTTCTGAGCCCTATGGATGGGGAGGGCTCCTGCAGACGGGGTTTCAAGGGAGGGGGTGTGTACATACAGATAGGCAAGTGTGTGTAAGCATAGGGCTGTGTGTGTGTGCACAGGGAGTGTGCGTGTGTGCAGGGAGAGGTGTGCGCGTGTCTACAAGCAGGGGTGTTTCTCAGGGCTTGGCGGGGTTCCTGGGGGCTGAGTGCTGCTGGCTTGAGGGACATAACTTCACAGTGGGGCAAAAGCACACAGTGTAGATACTGGAGGGCGGGGAACAAAACATGGGGTCGTGAGCTGGTGAATATAAAAGCCTAGGCCTAAGATCCCCTCCCCCAGCTCTGTATGGGTTACTAGGCACTTTCACATCCATGGATCCTCCCAACAAGCCTGTGAGGAAGGGTTCCAGCTTATCTGCCCGAGGTCACACAGCTCAGAATTGGAATGCAGATTCCTGACTCCCAGAGTTGTTTACCTGACATCATTTGCTCCCCTAAAAGGTTGTTTCTTGCTGTCAGAAGGACCCCTCCTCCAACGTCAGCTCTCTGAGGGAAGGGCCCATCTTGTTCATCCCTGCCTAGTGGAGTGTTTAAGTTCTGAAGCTGAACTGCCAAGTTTAAACCCATCTCTGTGACTTACTTGCTGTATAATCTTGGGCAAGTTATTTAACCTCTCTGGGCCTCATTCTTCTCATCTGTAAAATGGGGGTTTTGATTGGACCAACTTCATTGGGTCGTTGCGAGATTTAATGAACTCATGCACGTGAAACACCTAAAACAGCACCTAGCACCTGGTAAGCTGTCAGAGGTGTTTGGCTGCTATTCTTACTTTCCCTTATTCAGACTATCACAGTGCTTGGGCACTGTAGGTATGTAATGTACAACTTGTGGGGTAAACGATAAACTCACATATGTGATGTTACTGATTGCAGCCAATGGCTTCCCTCACCAGGTGACACTTTGGCCATTTAACAGGGTCTTGCACTGCTCAGTGTTTCCTGAACCCCTTGGAATGTCCATCCCCATCTGGGGTGTCTGTGTGTGTGTTGGGGGAGGGACAGGGGTTGGAGTGGGTTTGATGGTCCTTCTGGGCCTCTCAAACTTGGCTGTCTGTGGCTCCCCAGGTGTCGGCTCCTCCGAGTCCCCATTCATGGATCCCCCTCTTCAGCCCCGGCCAGCAGCATCCCCTCTCCTCAGCTCATGCCCCAGTATCCAAGCCCTGCACCCCCCGCCCCCCATCACAAGTCCCACCCCCCCATTCAGTCCCCACTATAATCATCAGAGAAATTCTCCCTTCAGGCTGAACTTTCCATCCTCTCCCCCTTGAAGGAGACTATTAGAGAGGTTTATTTAAATCCATTCAGATGGTTTTGAGTTACCAGAGGGAACTGAAGAGGGAGAAAATGGAAGGGGAGAGAGGCGACAGAGCAAGTGAGAGCCAGCTTGAGAGAGTGCACAGAAAAAAAAAAAAAAAAGGAAATAAGAGCGCCTTAGAGAGAATGAAAATTCCTTTTCCGCTTTTCTCCACGAACACTGGGAGACAGAAAATTGCCGATGACCTGGCCATACAAGTTTGTAACGCTCTTTGTGAGTGGAGAGGACTAAATGAGCTACAGAAACAAGCGGTAGTGTGGGGCCTTTGGGAGGCTGGCCTGGAGTCCTGGGTTTTGGCCAAACTCTGCCTCATTGTGTGACTTTGGATGAGTCTCTTCCCCACTCTGGGGTTGGGCTTCCGGACAGTGCAGGGCTGGGGAAGGGGGGACTAGCTTAATGAGTGCCCATGAGGCAAATACTATTATGGTCTCCATTTTAAGGCTGAGGAAAGTGAGGAACAGAAAAATAGCATGCTCAGCTTCATGCAGCTGAAAAGATAGAGTCAGGATTTGAACCCGAGGCAGTCTGGCTCCAGGGACTGCACACTTAAGGACTATACCACCTCCCACTCTGCTAGAATGGTCTTTGAGGATCCTTCTAGGATCTACACCACCTTGGATCTGTCACTTCCCTGCTCTGGACCTCAGTCTACCCGTGTGTAATGTCTGCTTCATTACTCTTATCTCACAGGGTTGTGGTGAGAAGCCCAGTGTCAGAGAAGATACACTGTCAACCACAAAGCCAAAATCAGACCTTAGAGACACAGATTTGGTGAGCACTGCCTCTCTGGGGGCCCTGCTCTAAAGGCCTGAGCGCTGTGCATGCATTATCTCATTTAATCCACCCCCCATCTTCTAAACCTGAGATAACTAAGGCACAAAGGAGGTAAGTAACTTGCCCATGTCACTGCTGGGAGGGGCCAGAATCAGGGCCCAAGTTCCCCATCTCTACCTTTGAGTGGCCTGCATCCGAGGTACTGGATGGCCTGGGGCGGTGGTTCTCAGCCCTGTCTGTACTTTAGAACCACCTGGGGAGCTTTTAAAAACTTGGTCCTGGCCCCACCCCAAAACAATTAAATCAGCATCTCTGGAGATTGCTCTGTGATATTTTTGTAAATCTACCTTAGTGAGTCTAATGTGCCGTCAGGGTGGCCTAGGGAACAAGGACAAAAGTATTGTAATGACGGGGCAGGGGACCAAGTCCAGGCTGGGGTCAGGCAAGGGGGTCGGAGCAGGCTGAATGGGCTCCAGAGGCTCAGCATCCCATAATATCCCAGAGTTGGAGGAGAGTCCTTGAAACCAAACAGCCCTTTTTACAAGGGGGGAGCCTGAGGCCCACAGAGGAGAAAGCTCTTGCCCAAGGGGACAGAGGGACACATATGGAATTTCATTCTCTTTCCCGGACTCTTAATACAGAACGCTTTTCACTGCCCTGGACAGGTGGGACCCACCTTTTACAGATCTCTCTGCTCCCATTTTGTAGATGAGAAAACTGAGGCTCAGAGGTGCGGCCGAGCTGCCCGAGAGAACACTGCGAATAAGCCTCAGAGCCGGAATTCCTAGGCTGTCTGGGCAGGCTCCTTATCCCGCGCTCAGGCCACTGGCCCGACTGCATCCTACACTGTCGGGGAGGCCGGGATGGGCAGGGAAGGCTGTTGGGTTAAAGCATGAAGCAGGGGCCCCGAGGCGGTCCTTGCTTTTTGCGCCCCAACCCAGGCCTTTCTGGCCAGGCCTGCCCCACCCGCTAAAGGCGGTGGAGCGGGTTCCGGGCCCGGCACGGTGGGAAGGAAGGCTTTCAGGGGCCTGTACCCCCCTCCCCTCCCCCTCCAGGCTCCTAGGGCCTGGAATTCTTTTAATAGGAGACAAAGCCTTTAATTCCGAGAGATCAGATGAAAGGCTGCAAATGCAAATGTGCGGGCAGGGAAGCCGCTGGTGAGAATAGGCTGCCTTCAAAGTGTAAATGACTAAACGCCTCAGCTGGCTGGAGAGGAGGGGTGAGAACAGCCACCCAGCCCAGCGGCCTGGCCGTGCCGGCTCCCTCAATTGCTTCAATTCAGTAATTGATGGTTCCAAAGCACCTCGGGCCCTGGAGCCCCAGGCTTTAAAAGAGTCCCACAGACCTGTGCTGGCAGCTAGGCTCAGCCGTGTGACCCGGGGCAATTCACTCCATTTTTCTCATTGCCTCAGTTTCTTCGTCTGTGAAATGGACTTAGTGGAACACAATTTGTGGTCATGAGGCTGAAAGGAGAAAACGGGTCTGAATTGCCTGGCACGGAGTGGGTGCTGAGGCAAGTTAGTGGCCTTCTTGCCCACCGCCGATGCCCATCTTGCTATCCGTGCTTGATCAAGTCTCCATACGAACACTTCTAACTTTTCTTCATCCAGTTCTTCCCTACTCCCTAAACTCCCTACCATCACACCCCTCCAAAGACAAGCTACCCTCATATGAGGGAAATGTCAGCTGATGGGCAGGGCACTGGTGCTCTCCTCCCTTCCAGAACTAGAGTGCCCATTTTCCTGAACATCACTGATTGGTGGACTTTGGGCCTCATTGACTGGTGGCGGGGAGGAGGGGAGTGGGCAGAAGGCAAGGTGTTTAGCAAGAGGGGTGAGCACCAGTGAAGGCAGAGTGTTGGGAAGTGTTTGGGGGAAGGGTGACAGAATCAGTGTAGTGTGGAGGAAGCAGGAGATGCTTGGGGTGGGTGGGAGCTGGAGGACCTTGAGGGCTGTGTAAGGAGCCTAGCTTTATTGTAAGCGCAGGAGAAGCCGGTGGTGGGTGTTGAGCAGGAGTGTGCCACAGTCTGATTTACATGTTTGTTCTACCCCTCTGGCTGCTGGGTGGAGAATTAATTGTAGGGATCAGAAGTGGAAGTAGGGAGACCAGGAAGGAAGCTATTGCCCTCAGCAGGCAAGAGGTGACAGCAGTGTGGACTGGGGTGGGAGGGGTGGAAGGGGAGAGCGAAGGCCTTGCCTGGCAATACCCCATGGGAGGTTCTGGGCAGGAGGGAAGGAGAGGGCAAGGGTGCCGCATTCAGCGCAAGCCATTCCCAGTATATTTTCTGGGCTCTAGAGATGTCAGGCACAGAAACTCCCCAGGGACATTGGGAGAAGGAGGCAGGACTTCTCTCTCAGAGCATGTGACCAAGGCCTGAAACCTCGACCTTGACCAGTTCTACCTTCCTTGTAATGTGGGCTGATTCCAGAGAAAGCGTTTCTCCCCAGGCTCCCTCTGCTGTCCCCCACCACCCCGCCAGCAGTTTCCTGGCTTTATCTCCTTTCTTCCCTCTCTCCCTGAGAAGGGCTCTCCTCCAAGGAAACTGCCTCAGTGAGGCAAGAAGCTCAGTGTGGGAGTTGGAGGGGGCACTGCAGAGCTGTGTGACTTTAGCAAATCACACTGTCCCATTGTGGTCTTCAGCTTTGCCTTTTCTATAAGGCTGGCATAATGATAAAAGGAGACGGCAACCCCTCTGGGGCAAAGGTGCTGTGTAAGGACATGGCACTATTTGCCGGGGGAAGGGGTTGGTAAGGCAGGAGGAAGGATTTGTGTTCTGTCATTCTGGGAGCCCCTTGCCAGATGCCTGCTGTGTTGACATAGGGAAAGAGACTTTGTTTCAGTATCAAGTCCTAGTCACTTTGGGGATCAAAGTCTGTTACCTGCATATCAGGACTGGCTGCTGTAGGCCCTACGTGGGCCTAGGACGTGTCCTGGGGTGAAGTTTGATCCTAGGAGCTTTGCAATGTAGCTTCAACCTTCTATGATGGCTGCTCCCTGGCTCTGGAGGGACTTGGAGCTGGGGCCGATGTCTTCCCTTTTTCCTTCTCCAGGTCTGTTTCTCCATCTGGAAACTGGGGAGAAGATGCCCGATCAGAAAAAAATGGATCAAAGGGAAGAAGAGAAGAGGCCAGGCTTGGGCCAGAGTAGGGTGTGGAATACAGGCCTAGAGCTGGGGAAGGAGCTGGGGGTAGAATTGCAGAGAGGAGGCTGATTCAGGGCAGGTGTATTGGGTGGAGCTCAGGAAGGCCGCTGAGGCCCCTGAGGCAGGTTCAGATAATTGAGCAGATGCTGAGCTGTGGGCCTAGAGCCTAGGGAGCTCATGGATCCAGAAACAAACAGAGCCGAGAGGGTACACAGCTTTGCCCTGGGACTAGAGCAGGGGCCACCGTGACTCCAAAATGTCTAGTCTAGAGTGGAAGCAGCTGATAGGAGTGCAACAGGGGAAAGCCTGGAGGAAGGCAATACTTCAGCAATTGTCAAGATACAGTAACCCCGGTACCGGCCTTACCTGGGCTGTTTGCTCTGCCAGTGGGCACCATGCGGAGGACAGAGGGATGGAGAGAGAAGAGCCTGGAACCCTGGGGCAGGGCAGTGACAGCAGAGTTCTTTGGGGTAAGGAGTGATGGATGTTTCAGGGTTAGGGTTAGTGTTAGGGGAGTCAGCCTCTCTGAGCCTCAGTCTCCTCATCTGGGTGCCAGGCTGCTGTGAAGGTCCGGCCCGACACTGTCTGACCCAGAGCCTGCGCATGAAGCTGGTACCTAGCGTCTAAGACCCTAGATACTTAGGGTCTTCTCTTTCCAGCCCCTGCGCCGATCCACGCAGCACCCTCCAAGCCAGGCAGCTGCAGGCAGCTCGTCGTTCATTGCTCTGCTTCCATTCAGTTGCTGGGTGGCTGCGTTTCTTCTCTTTTATGTGTTTTACTTTCTTTCCTGTTGTCAATCAAAACCCCTGCCAAAGCCAGCATAGCTGGACAGGCTAAGAAAGTGCGCGAGCTTGACAGGCCTGGCCCAGGAGGGCTCACGGGGCTGCTCATCCACCCGAAGAGCCGCATCTGCTGGGCAGGGGCGGGGGCGGGGGCCCGGCGTCCCACATCTGCTCCCCACATTGCCCCTGTCAGCCCCTGCTGCTGCCCAGGAGGAAAAGGCAGCTCAGCCAGGAGAGACAAGAAAGGAGAGAAGGAGGATGAGTGACTCTAGGGGGGCAAAAATGGCCCAGAGCAAGAGCATAGAGGAAGGGTGGGGTTTGACACAGCAGCAAGCAAAGCTCCCTCTCCAAAAGGTACCTCTGCGAAGACAGGCGGAGGGAGGGGAAAGAAGAGCCAAGGCGAAAGGTGGAGAGTGAGGAGTGGGGAGACGTCGGGGAACCCAGAGGCCCGGCAGAGAGCCCAAGGGAGACCCTGCGCGATTCAGAGGGTGAGAAAAGAAAAAATCAGGAGTGAAAGAGAAAGCTCGGGAGTGGGAAGCAGTACAAAAAGCGAGGAAAAATCGTGCGGGGTTGGGAAACTGCAGTTTTGCTTTGTGCACCCTTGTGCCTTGGCGAGCGGGGCCACCCCGTAAACCTGGGCTTAGCGGCTCTGCTGTCCTGGGCCAGTTAGCACCTAATGGAAGCCACCTGGCTGGCCGCAGGCCCTGGCCTTGCCCCAGCTCTGGGCCCAAGGGGCTCCCTCAGAAACGACTTTATTTGCACGTGTACAGTTGGGGAGCGACACTGAGACCGGGGACCGGGACAGTGCACCCTTGTCCTCCATGAAACCAAGTAGTACCTCCTGCAGCCAAGCCTTCCTTGCATCGTACCCGTAGCCCCCTTTTGCCAGCCCATTTGTCCTTCTCACTGTGGCCGGGGGCAGAGGCTGCAGCAGGGCTGGCAGGTAGGAGGTGTGATTATCCTCATTTCACAAATGGTTTCAGGGAGGCAGAGACACAGAGGAAGTGTGCTGTTCGGTGCAGGAACCAAGACATTTGGGAGGAGAAATGAGTAATCAGGGATATGTGAAAGCAGGAGAGAAGGAGAGGGTGAGCTGGCTGTGGGGTGTGTGCGTGTGTGTGTGTGTGTGCGTGTGCGGTGGGGCAGTGGGAGACTGGAGAGGGCCCCCCACCCAAAAGCAGAGGGAAAAGAGGGAGAAGAGATGGGTGAAGACTCTGACAGTTGCTGCTGATGGAAAGAGGCAGGTCCTGAGGCTGGGAAAAGGGGGCCAAGGGGACAATGCTGTCCTCAGACGACAACAGGTAAGCCTGGTGGGAGCAGGCAGCAGCCAGTCTGCACCAAGGAGGTTGAATCCCAGCTAGCCACAGGCTCCTTGCCCTGTGGGAGAGAAACTGGCCTGAGAAAAGGGGGAGGTTTGGGACTACACAGCCTTCCCCTCAGGAGTGCACATAAAGAAAGACACACACAGACACACACAGCCACACAGGCACAGACACACAGAGACACATTCTCTCTCTATCTCTCCCGAACATGAAAATCTAGGCTAGATTCTAGACCGACCTGGCTCAACACAGGAAGGTGGTTTCTAGAAATGCAATATTAAACCTGAAAGGAGCCAGGGATCCCTTGACACATATGGAGGCACAAGGAAGGCCTTTGATGGATGAAGGAAATGAGAAGAAGGGGCTGCCCAAGGTTGCAGCAAGAGCCCAAGGGGACCTGGAGGACCCGGGACCAGAACCTGCCTCTCTTGTGCCTGGAGAGAGCAGGGAGCACTAGGACCAAGCAAGAAGGCACCAAGATGAGAGGAGGTGGGGGCAGCAGGGTGGTAAAGGAGAGCACTAGAATCACCGCATTTATTGAGCACTTACTATATGCCGACATGTGCCATGCAATTCTCAGGGTGTTCATTGTCCCCTTTAAGTCTCACATAAATTATATGCGGTAGGAATTGGAGTTAGCCCCGTTTTTATTGATAAGGCAACTGAGGTTTGGAGAGGTGAAGGGACACACAGCTAGTAAGTAGAAGATCCAGGTTTGTCAGAACCCAAGTTCAGGGCTTCAACCCTAGTGGGGAGTGGACCCCCATGGTGGCCAGGAGGGGAGGGCAGGGTGGATGGGCTGGGACATTGGGACAGCATCTTGATCAGCACTGCCTTCATTTCTGGGTCCCTACCCCCTGGCCCACTGGGGAGGAGAGCCTGGGTACTGTCTTTCCTGTAGTCCTCTCCTGGAAGCAGGGCCCCTGGCTGGCCAGGGTTGCCCACCAGACTCTGAGGACAAGAAGCTGTCATTCCTTCTCCTCCAGAACAAAGATCTCTGACCTCAGCCACAGCACGGCTGCATCTGGGCTCAGGGGGAGGTCCAAAGACGTGATTAGCCGTGTGCTGAACCCCCCGGGGCAGGCCCGAGGCCAGCTTTCTACTTCCAGCTCTGCTGAGTGACACAGTACAAGTCCCTTCCCTGCTCTGGGCCTCAGTGCCCCCATCTGCACCATGAGGGGTGGGCCTAGGTTGTCTGAGGGCTCGGCTGGCTCTGACGGTCTAGGAATCTATGACATAAACACATAGAAAGAACTCACAGTCTCAGGCAGACTATGCCAATTACCAGATGAAGAGTGCTACAGCTCCTCAAAGTGGAGTCGGAGCTCAGAGGAAATGAGGTCACGATGGGTGGGGTAGCCAGTGAGGACAGATGGGCTTTCATTCATTTCTTCAAACGAGCGAGCATGTGCTGAGCACCTACTATATGCCAGGCACTCTGCTGGGTGCTGGTGATGTAATAGGCAGCCCCTCTCCCCAAGGAACTGTACCACCAGATCAGCTGTGGTACCGTACAAGGTCAGCTGCACTGCCTGGGGAAGCAATGGAGTGATGGACGCTAAGCAAGCCCTATTGTTGGGTCTCTGTCTCTGTCTCTCTCCTCCTCCTCCCCCGCCTTGGGCTTTGTCTCTCCCCTTTTCTCTCTGCCTTTCCCCTTCCCTCTCCGTATCTCTGTCTACCCTCCCCTTCCCCAAGTCTCACTGTTGATGGGAGTAGGCGGTGGGGACCTGAGGGGTGGGAATTCCCACTTGAGCTCCCCTGCCAGCCTGGATGAGGACGTTTGGAAACAAAGAGGGGAGTATATTAGATAAGAGGATCGGCCAAACCCTGGCCTGGCAGCTATGGACCCCGGGTCATGGAGAGGGGCAGTTGCCAGGCAGGGGCACCTATGGGCATAGGCTCCAATGAATGGGAGACTGACCCGATGCTAGAACTGACTTCCCCTCCCCGCTAGAAAGGTAGGGCAGGGCTACAGCAGGGAGGATGGATCCCCAGGGAAGGCTGAGGAGCACAGAGCGGGAGACTGGAACCAGGGAATGGGTTTTGGACAGATGCCACCTGTTATTTTCTTTTCTTCTTCTTTTTTAATATTTATGTATTTATTTATTTGGGTGCACCGGGTCTTAGTTGCAGCATGAGGAATCTTCGTTGCCACGTGCGAGATCTTCAGTTGTGGCACGTGGGATCTAGTTCTCTGACCAGGGATCGAAGCCGGGCCCCCTGCATTGGGAGAACGGAGTCTTAGCCACTGTACCACCAGGGAAGTCCCACCACCTGTTATTTTCATGCCTGGAATTCTGATGGGGACTGGAGTTGAGGTGTCTGAAATGAGATGAAAAGAGAGCTCTGGGAATGGAATCAATCAGATGACCTGGGTTCAAGGCCCTGTGTGAGTAACCCCACTGGGCCTCAGTTTCTTCAAGTGTAAAACAGAGATAATGCCAGCCACCCAGAGTGGGACCTAAGTGATGCAACCTAAGTGATAGTGCTTTACAAATGAGAAGAATTGGCTGATCCCTTCCAGAGGGCAAGGACAGCAGACCACAGGACTAGGGAATGGAGTCAGACTTTAGGAGGGACTTCCTGGCCTGGGGAAGGTAGAGCTGGGGAGGAGAATTTTTTGAGGGTGACGGTCAGCATGGCATTGAAGTGAGGAAAGCCTGTGCTGTAGCCACCAACTGGCTGTCGGGAGCCCCGGGTTCTGCAGGCCAGAGTAGAGCATCATTTATTGGGGGTGTCTTGCCCGGCACACCTCACTGGATGCAGAGGCAAGAGCATGTGCTTTGGAGTCAGAGGGTCCAAGGCTCAAATCTTGGTTCAGTTTCTTACCTGCTGTGTAGCCTTGGACACATCAGCCACCTTAGAGCCCTCAGTTTCTTCATCTGTAAAATGGGCTCATCAGGCTTTGCTTGTCAGGTTTGCATGGCTCTTGGCGAGTGTTGAACACGTGAGTTTCCAAGTCCCTTCTCTCTTTAAGTAGCCTCAGTTTCCCCATTTTCACAGAACAGGGGTTTGACTAAATAAATGATCTATCAGATTCAGTCCTAACGTGCAGAAACAAGCCATGATTATCATCTATGTTTTCCAGTCGTGTCCAGTGAGTCAGTCCCCAACAACAACTTGACTGAGTGGGTGCTCTCTTAGGTGCTGGAGGATGAGGAAAGAGGCTGTTACAGAAGCCCTGACCCTCAGAGAGAAGGCTGCCAGTATGCTTTCTCCCACAGGAGGACCTTGTTACAGCCCAGAGATAGCCCCTGACTGAGCCTGGGCGCCACTGCTGTAGACCCCATTGGCTGGCTAAGGCTGGAGGCAGATCTGGGACTGGGGCCGGGCCTCGGGAGCTTGGCTACAGCAGCTGGGAGCAGAGAAGCCCCACCCGCTCAAGCCCATGTGTTTCTCTTCCTGAGGAAGCAAAAAGAAAGACTTAAAAGATTTAGACCTCAAGGGGAAAAAAGAGAAGAGAATTAGAACCCAAATCCACATCTGGCCTGACAATATGTCTAACCCTAAGCTCTCTGCCCACCGACGTGCAGGGTTGGAGGGCGGGGGGTGCGCCAGGGGCGGGAGAGCAGCTGGTTGCTCCCTCCGAGCTGCCTTTCTGGTGACATCACTGACAACAGAGGCGGCGCCCACGTGGAGCAGGGCTGACCGCATCTGGATCCACCCAGAGCGAGGAAGGAGAAAGGATGGGGCTTCTGAAGGGAGCCGCGGTTCCTGCTTTGACTCAGCTGGGAACCTCTCAGGACCTCTTCTCCCCTATTGTGAGTAAGCCTCCTCTGCGGGGAAAGGTGAGCAGCAGACAAGCATGTGACCCCTTGGAATAGATGCCATGCACCTTGATGTTCCCAGCATTAGTGTCACTGCGCCTGCCCCTGGGAGGGCCAGAGGTGGACAGTCCCTCCATGTTCCCTCCAGCCATTCAGAAGCATTCCTGACAGAGGCAGGCAGAATTGGCACTGGTGGAGCCCTTAAACCTGCCCCACAGGGGAAGTGACTGGCCAGGATCACCCGGTGACACAGAAGCAGTGGCGAGACTTGCCCTTGGGTCTCCCGCCTCCCGGTCCAGGCAGGGCCCTTTCACGGGCCCCTCTCATTGCCTCCTGAAGGGGGCAAGGGAATCAGGTCCTCAGAGGTAAAGGAGAATTGGCCCTTTGCATTGGATGGCAGGGGGAGAGGTCGTTCTCAGTCCTTGAACTTACCGTGCTTACCCCTGTCCCAGTCTGGGACAGCACCCCAGCTCCTAGAGCCTCGGGCCTCTCCAGGCTAGGGTTGCCAGATAAAATACAAGACATCCAGTTAAATTAGAATTTGAGATAAAGGGTGAATAATTTTTTAGTGTAAATATGTCCCAAATATTGCATGGGACATACTTGTACTAAAAAAAAAAAAAAAAAAAAAAGGTGTCGTTTGTCTGAAATTGAGATTTTAATTGGGTATCCTGTATTTTTATTTGCTACATTTGGCAACCCTCCTCCTGCCAGGCTGCCTTAAGGAACAGGAGGAGATGGCTGCCTTAAGGTCTCGGGCCCATGGGGCGGGGACTTCCCACTTTCAAATCCCCAGGCCTCAGCCGATCAGCTGGAACAGCTTGCTGGCTGAGAGAACATGTTTAATTTGGTCGCTCATTAATTTGCACAGCCCTCTACCTTCATCCTCCTGGGCCTGGTGCTGCTCTAATGAGTTGAGGCTGGTAATGAACAGGAATCCCTTCATGTGGAACAGCCCAGGCCTCTGGGCAGTGGGTGGGCCCGTCGCCGGCACCTCAGCTGACCCGCCTCAAGATCAGGTCTGTGGCATTGGGGGCTTCTGAAGGGAGGCCCTGCTTCTCAGGTTGGCCTCAGTGGAGAGGTCTGAAGGGGGACTGGGCGGCCACCTTCCAACCCCTCACTGACGAATTTAGCAAGTGTGGGGAGAATATGGAGGCTGCGGGGACAGAGAGTGGGCTGCTGACCCAGGTGAGAGGCTGGGTGGCGAAGTCCCCACCCTCTACACTGGGACTTAAGAAACTGGGCAAGAAGACTCCAATATAGCAGGGCCACAGACGAAGGCTGAGCCCAGGCCTGAAGAAGAACTCAAGGTTACATTCTCCAAAGTGAACACTACTAGGAGACATTCCGTGGACAAAGGATTTTGTGCTCAAATGTGTTTGGGAACCACAATAGATCGACACACATACACACACACCGTCAGCGATTTGTTTGTAGTGAGCTTACTGAAGGCTCTGAGAAGTCCTGCAGTAAACAAACTATTTATATTGGTTTAACTTGGCATTTCCCGTATTTATTTGACATTGAATCTTTTAAAAATCATAACGCTGCTTACCTTCCCAGGCACTCATGCTCTCTGGGAAACACGGATACAAGACGTTCTGTGGGCTGTGCCTCTGTTAGGGCAGTGGCCACTGCAGTGTAGCCAGGTTCTCTGGGTCCTGGAGGCCATGACTGCTGAATCCCATCACCCTGGCCTGGTGTCCAGGCCTTAGCTCAGCCCTGTGCCCCCTCCCTTCCTTCATTTCACGTGAACCTTTTTTTCCCAGGCTCTATCTGTGCCCATGACAATGCATTTCTGTGTGTGCATGTTCCTACACATATCTATGCATGGGTACATGTAAGGACACCAGTGGTATGCCTACAAGTGTGGGCTAATCCAGAGAGTCCAAGAATGTCAAAGCTGGAGAGAGAGAGAGAGAGAGAGAGAGAGAGAGAGAGAGAGAGAGAGATTAATTTTAATAGATTTTCTTTCCTGGTCCATTTTCTTGGATAACATCTTCCACCATTCCAGCCGCAAAGAAACATTCTAGAAGTCAGCTAGTGACAAAGCCCACACTGGTCACACCATCTGCTTGAGCTTATGGGCTGTTTCCTTTTAGGATTGTGGAGTGAGGTCCCCAGAATGCATATCTGAAGGGCCTGGCTTGCACCCATTAAGGGAAACATAGCAGAGAGAAGCAGAGGCTTCATTCCAGGCCCCACAGTGCCAGTCTGAACATTTATTCTACTTCTGGCTCTTTGGGAAGATTCTAGAAATGGCAGCAAGTTCTCTACCTTCATTCAGTTTAAAACTGAATGTCAGCTCCACAAGGGCAGGGACTGTGTCTGTCTTATTATCCCTGTGTTCCTAGTACCTAACACAAGGCCTGGTGTATAATCTGTGTGTGTGTGTGTGTTTATACACACACGTGCGTGCATACATGTAACAAATGTTTATTGAGCATTTAGTATATGCTAGGCATTGTCCTAAGAACTTCACATGGAATAACCTATTGAATCCTCACAATCATCCTCTCAATCACAATAGCAGGTAAGTACTATTATTATACCCATTTTACAAATGCAGACTCAGAGGTACCAGGGGGCGAGTAATTCACCCCAGGTCACAGAGCCAATAAGAAGTACAGGCAGGATTTGACACAGGCAGACTGGTTCCTGAGCTCACGCTCTAAAGTACTATTCCATACTTGGTGGTTCAGTAAATAGTTGTGGAAGAATGTACGGATGCATGCACGTGTGAAAGAATGAATAAAAGAAACACCCGATGACGGTGGCCCACAAGCTTCCAGCAGCCTGACGCCAAGCATCCAGCCCTGCCAGGGCCTCCCTCCAGAAGCAGTGTAACACAGGGAGCAAGCCCTGCCAGCCACCCACACCAACGTCACCTCTTTCCTCCCTCCCTCCTTCCCTCCAGGCCTTTGCCATCTTTTCCTGTCACCCTCCACCTTCCCCACTGATCCTCCCCAGCCGCTCCCCAGCCCCCCTGCTCCTGTGCCCGCCTGCTTACCAAAGTCCCTGTTTCCTCTTCCTTGCATGCAGGCGTGCTTGCCTGTGCACTGAAAAACCCACAAGCTGTAAAACAAAGCAGGGAGCTGCCTCACCCACGTGCTGTGCCTTTGATGTCTCCTTCCTGGCAGCTGCACAGCACTGAGCCACCCTTCATAGGCTTGGGTTCCAGAGGCCAGGTGCTAGTCAAGAAGCTGCACACACAAAGGCCCAGGCCAAGAGGAACGTGGGTCCTCGGAAACCCGGCAGGTAGGAGGCCTGGGAGAGACAGTCTGCCTGCTGGATGGCACCCAGGGCATCCCTGAATCCTCAGGACCCAGGAGTCTCTCACTCAGCAGCCTCTCATCCAGGATGTCTCCAGGGACTAGCTGCTAACATAATGCATAAACAATAACAACACCCACCCCTCACATTGGTATAGCAATTTAGAGGTGACAGAGCACATTTGTACCCATTCACCTAATCAATCTGCATTATGGCAGAGTTGGTAAAAGCTTTGGAGTCCTCCTGCCTGGGTTTGAATCCTTCTTTCCAGCTGTGGCACATAGGGAAAGTCACTTGTACCCCCAGAACCTGTGTCCACATCTTTAAAGCAAGGATAATAATAACAATGGCTAGCTCTGCAGACACATGCCGTTTATCGAGTTTGTACTACATGCCAGACATCATGCTAAGTTCTTTAATTCACATGGTCTTGTCAACAATTCTGTGAAGTAGAAGAGGAAACTGAGGCTTATGAAGGAGAAATAACCTGCCCAGAGTCATAGAAGTGGTAAAGTTGGGATATGAACCCAGGTATGAAGCCAGAGCTTTGGCTCTGTCACCAAAGCCCATGCTCTTGGGGAACTGAAACTCAAAAGATGGCACTGGTCTGGGTTCGAAACTAGGCTAGTTCAACTCCAAACTGTTTCACAGCCCCTCCAACTTTGCCTTTGTCTCCTGGGTGAGACAGATCCAGGCGTGTTCCATCCCTTCAACCTCTCTGTCCTTTGCTGTCGCAACCAAATGGCAGAGACGAAAGACAGTGGAGCCAAGTTTGAAGCTGGGCTCTTAGCACAGGGACCCTGTCTCACGTGTCTCTGGAATACGCGTGCCCAGGCCAGCAGGTGCCAGGCATACCTGCCTGCCTGTAGACACTGGTTATGTCTGGTCCGTGCCGCCACTGGCCTGCCTTGTTTGTACCACGGGTGCTTTTCCCATGATAACGTGTTGGCACCTGACCCCCAGGAGGTAGCCCCCTATTCACCATTCCTGGCTTAAGTACCACGTGCCCTTGACTGGGATCGCAAAGGCTGTGGAAACCAGAGGAGAAGGAGGAGGAAGCAAAGGGGGGTGCCTCGGCCCCTCACCCTAGTTCCCATGGCCTCGGCTTCTCCTCCTGCCCCACCTCTGGGCACACCCCAGCCTTGCCCAGAGCCAGCATCACCTCTGAGCCTCACTGGCCCCACCACAAGGGCTGAGAGCAGAGGTCCCCGAGCCGCTGCTCCCTGAGGGCCTTCCACAAGCTGGGACAAACAGGCTGGGCCATACTTTTTAGGAAGGAGAACTTCTCAAGAAAGGAAGAACACTGAGTTAGCCCCAGCTGTGTACTGGGGACCGGACACAAGGGCTTTGGTTTCCCTGATGTCATCCTTACAGCCATGAAAGGCAGGTATCATTGTCAACATTTTACAGAGGAAACAGCTGAGGTTCGGAAAAGCAAGTGATTTGCCCGAGGGTCCCACGGACAGTAAGTGGTAAAGCTGTGTTAGATTCAGGACTGGCTCCCAAGCCAGGAGACGCCTCCCACCGTGCATTGGTTCTTGGTGGGATGGGGAACTTGGCCAACTTCAGCTCTGCAGTGCTTCAGGAATGACGCGCTCTGGACTTCAGGCTTTGCCTGCGAGCCGAGGTTTTAGTCTCGTGAGTGTGCACTTAAAAAAAAAAAGATAACTCATTTTCGATGGAAGTGTTTAGGAAACGTGTTCCTCGTCTTCCCTGTCTCCTTCAACAGAGTATAATCGAGCTCTTTCTGCAACTTTGGGCACGTCGTCATTAATCTCCCAGCGTTATTGGTACTGTTTCCCCCCCACAGAATGACACCGGCTTATTTGCCATCTTTGAGCTCTTGTACCTGGTTGGGGTTGTTTTGTATTTTACTAGTTTTGCTGCCTACTCCCCTGCTGTCAGGCTGTCAGCTCTCACTTCTTGACACTTTTAGTGTGCCTGCTTCCAGCAGCCCCTCTGCCCTCCTTTTGATTTACTGCTTCTAATTTGCTGTGGGCTTGGGAACCAGATAACCAAGCTTGTTAGAGTAAACAGGAGGAGAAACACTACGGAGGGTCCTCTTGCAGGTAACCGGCCTGAGCTGTCAAGTCCTTAACCTGACTTGCACCAGTGGTGACCTCCAGACCCGGGTGAGTCTGAATCCAGCCCTTACTTAGCCCTAAACTGACGGGTCTCCCTGACCGTGGCCACACGATTGAGGAGTGGCACACTCAGGCAGAAGGACTGCCAAATCTTGCTGAGCAGCCAAGAGTGATGTAATGGAGGGCCGTCCTTGCCTAGAGGCAGAGGAATGGGCAGGAGGGGCATCTGGAGACCTCCGGTATTCCTGCCTTTCTTACGCTGTCTCCCAGAGGCCCTGCAGAGAATTCTGGACTGAGGAAGCTCTCTCTCTCAGCCTTGTCCCCAGTCCTGCCCCAAGGTTGGGAGGACTCATTTCAGCGTCCATCAGAGCATGGGGGCCCACTGGAGGCTTCTGAGCCTGGGTAGGCTGTGCCCATCACTGCCTACGGTCAGGGCTGGTCCCTCACACTCCTACAGTTGCCCCCTCCCCACTCTGGCAGGAAATGGGCTGAGCTGAGCCGGGCCTGGCTTGCCACCTCAGCAGTCCAAGGCCCTGCCTCTCTCCCAGCCTGGGGGAGGGAGGCGCCACCGAGGGGGAAGCACCGAGGCAGATTTAGGACTTGGGTGGAGTTTGAAGCCCCCCAAAGCCATTTTTCAACCTGAAAACTGAACCAAGCTGGTCTGGAATTGTGGCTGGAGGATAAATGTGGACCCCATGGTGTCATTTTATGGTCAATTTTCAGAGTGTAACTGCACTTTAAGCACTAACGCTGAGTAGCAGGAAAAAACTTCTTAACCATAAGATCTATTAAGAGTGCAGAGCTGGCTCCCAGGGGCAAGGTGGGAATGCGTAGACGTGAATCATTGGAAACAGGTCTAGCCCAGCGCTAGGGAATAACCCAGCCCAAGCTGGGCTGCAGGGAGGGAGGGAGTGGGGCTGGAAGGGCGAGAGGGCGCCTCCAGCTCCTCAGGCCCTGACGGTGGCAGCCTCTGGGTCTCTTTTCCCAGGGGCCTGGAGTGCCGGACCCTACCCTCTCCTGGGCTGGCTGCCCAAGCTGGGGCCCGGAAAAGGCAACACCTGGTGCAGCAGAGGGCCTGGCGGGCCTGTGCTGGGAACGAGGCCTGTTTCCCTGGTCGGCTGATTCCATGTCAATAACCAGCTTAAGTAAGCTTTGACAAGCCATGCTTGGCCAGCCCCCAGGGAAAGGGGACAAGAGGCCAGGGAGGGTCTAGGTTATTTGGGGTTAAATACTTCGGGGGAAAAGAGTCAGGGGCAAGGAGTTTGGGAGAGGGGGTCCAGAAATGGAGGCTGGTGATGGCAGATGGCAGATGGAAGGGGAGGCTGGGGAACCAAGTGATCTACAGGGTTCTTTCCAGCTGGGAAAACTCTTTGGCTCCAATGGGTGCAGGAGTGAGGAAGCAAACTGACTGCCAGACAGGACCTCCAGTAAAACGAAGGTGAGCCTCCTCACCTCTGGTCTCAGGGCCATAGTCTACCCATTGAAACACCTGTCAAGATGCCATCTGAGATGAAAGATTCAGGGCCAGGGCTGGCAAGCATGGGCACCAGAGGGTACCCATCTGGGGCAAGACAAAAAGCGACACCCAGGTCTGGCACTGAAGAAACCTCAGCTGAGCTACGATTTGCTGTGTGACCTTGGGCAAGTCATTTTTCCTCTCTGGGCTGAAATGCACCCATTTGTATCAGGGTAGGGGGAGGTGTGGGGGAGCGGGGTGAGGTGTGGAATTTGAACCCGACCAGTTCCTTTTAGCCTGAGAATATAAGGGTCTTGCCAGCTAGAACATTCCCGGCTTCCTCAGTCTGGTGTGCTCTGGGACGTGATTTCCTAGGGGCTAAATATAGAAATAGGAAGAAAGAAAGAAAACCCTCACTAGGTGCCAGGGAATATCTGAAGTGCTTTTTACAAAGATGAGCTCATTTCATCCTCACAACAGCTCTGCAAGGTGAGTACTAATGCCTCCATTTTACAGATGAGAAAGTTGAGGCACGGACAGGTTAGCAGACAGACTCAAGCACCAAACTGACTCTGAAACCAAGGACACTCAGTCGGCCTTCTTTCTGGCTCTTTTGTCTAAATGGGTGACCCTGCCTCCCCCACCTCCTCCCCGGGCTCTGTGTTCCCCTTCATGGCTTTCTCATGCTGGGCAAGGGCCGCCCTGCCCAAGCTGGCGGCCTCCTTGAAGTGCCCTTCACCTCCCTGCACTCCCTCCCTCCCCTCCCCTCCTCTCTAGGGAAGCCCAGCCAGGCTCAGGTTTCTCCATTTCCAGGCTAAGGCTCCTGCTCTGGGCTGGGCTCACTGGAGAGATCTTGCTGACCTTGCACTTTCCTTCTACCCTGAGGCCCTGGGCTCTGAATGGATGGATGAGAAGTCCTGCATGCCCTGCCCTGGTGGGGGACTGAGGAAATGCTGGCCTCTTGCCCTTGACCCCTTGTGAGAGAGAAGGCAACCCAGTCCCACTGAGCAGGCCTGACTTTGACCCTACAGCCCTCTCAGAGCAGATCTGGGGCAGGCGCATTGCTGAGGACACTGGAGGAATCGAGGCTGAGGGCTAGGTCCTCAGGGTTGTGTGTACAAACCGCCTCTCCAAATCACCATGGGGTACTAACTCTGCCTAGCGTTGGACTAGTTTCTTCTTCAAGCTCTGTCTTTCGGAATCATAACATCGCAAAGTGTTACAGCTGAATAGGCTCTTAGAAATCATTGAGGCCAAGACCTTTTGGTTTCAGATGGGGAGCCTGAGGCCCAAAGAGGGCAAGGGTGTGCTCAGAATAGCACAGAAGACAGCCATGGAGGCAAGGTGGAACCCCGGGTTCCTGATTCTTCCAGGTGACTGCTTAGCTCAGCTCCATGCTGGGCCTCCAGGGCCAGCTGTGTGCCGCCCTCTTTGGGGCAGCCCTTCTTGAGCCTTCACCCCTCACCATACACAAGATCACTCCCTAGACACACGTACACACACACAAACACACACACACACACACACACACACACACACACACACACACACACACACACTGCCCTGGAGATTCAGGCCCTGGGGAGTGAAGTGGGAGGCGCACAGGGGCCCAGGTGAAAGGCAGAAGCCAGGATGGTGGGACTGAAACTGGGCCACTAGCTTGGGAGGGGCATTCCAAAGCATGAGTGTGCCCTGTTTTTCCCTGCCTTAGAGCTTCATGCCTACCCCTTGCGTGCTCCGCTAAAAAGGATGGGAGAGGCTGACGGAAACCCCCCAAGCTTAACTGTTTTCGTTTCTAGTGATGCTTGAAGTTCTTGGAGGTCTCTGGCAAAGTCACTGGCCCATCCCCTGGGCTCTGTGCTGCACCTGTCTCCTGCACGTGTCCAAAGCCCAACTGGTGCCCCCTCCCACCCAGCTTTCCAGGCGGCTGCTGCCACCTGGCGAGCCGGGCACGGTGGCCACGAGGGGGCACTGGCGCTCCACAGCTCCACTGGGCTCTGAGGCGTGCGCTCTCCCCAGCTCGGGGTTGGGGGACAGCAGGAGTTTGTGTTGGGCTCCCCCCGTCCTGGCACCCTCCCATTTCCTCTTGGAAGCCTCCCTAATCTTCTTCTGCCGAGGGTCACATCCCTGGGCCGAGGGACGAGGTGTTTCATTTTCAATTCGCCCCCACTGTCCCTGGGGGAGCTCCATGAACACGGAGAGGGGAGACCTCTGGGCCGCAGCCCTCTCCTCTGCCCCTGTGCAGATCCAGTCTCCTTGATGCTTCGGCTTGCCCCTTTATGGGGTGTCTCTCTCTTACCTGCCTGCCCTCCATTCCCTTCCTGGCCTGTCTTCTGCCTTGGAGCCCTTGTTCCAATCTCCTTGGGTCTTCCCTCTCCTTTCTGCCTTATCAACATTCAGCTTTCACTCCTTCCTCCTCTCTTCCCCCTCCTTTTTCTCTCCCCTGGCCCTCTTCCTCTCTCCTCCCTTCTCCCCTGGCCTCCTCTCTCCCCTCTCCCTTATCCTCGGCTCCCTCCCTTCTCTCCCTCAGCCCTTGCTCGGAGGTGGCCTCTCGGGGTGGACAAGTTGCACGTGGCGTGGGCCTCGGTCCCTCCGTGGCCTCTGCAGGCTGAGATGGGGATTGGGGGTGGGGGACGATGGCTGCTGGAATCCTGGAGTGGAGGAGGCTCTGGGTCAGAAACTCTTCAGTTCACTTAGCAGATGCAGCCTCTGGGGATAGGGGTGGGGTCCAGAGACTGGGGCCTGCTCTCTGCTCGGGCCCTGCCGGCTGTGCAGTCTTTCACATCCGCTCCCTGGCTTCAGTTGGCCCCTAAACAAAATAGAGCGCTGGATCTCTGAGGACTCTCCCAGCTCGTGTTTTACTTTTTCGTTTGTCAGCAGTGACTGTCAGTCACCCCGAGGCCTGAGCACTGCTTCTCCCAGATTCCCCTCTGTCCTCCCCACCTCCCTTTAGAATGCTAGGGACCCTTAGTGTGACAGACAGGGCCCTGCCAGTGTCTGTGCGTTGCACCGAGGGAGAGGGGCTGGGGTTGGACATGGGCCCTAACATCGGCGTGCTGGGTTCCGTCTGGCACACTGTCTCACTGACTTCAGGGGGCCTGGGCAGCTCTTGGGGCAACTAATTGTAGAAAGTCAGTGCTGGAAGAGGTTGGGGCAGAGGCAAGCCAAACATAAATTATGGGCCTGGCGTAGTCCCCACTCTACCCTGAGCTCTAGCCCTGAGGTACAAACCCAAGGCCCACGACCTGCCTTCCAGAATCTACACCCCCTGCAGTACAAATAAGGAAGCCAAGGTCCAAAGATGGGCCAAGACTTAGCCAAGTACATGCAGCAAGCTGAGGTTAGGCCCCAAGGCTCCCGCCTCCCAGCCTTGAGAGCTCTGGGGCTGTGAGGCTGTGGGTGTGGAGGTGTTGCCCCCCTAAACGTGCAATGGGCAGGGTGACACCGCTGAAGTGGAGGGAGCTGGGGCTGGAGTTTGAGGTGGGGGTGGGTAGGGATAGTTGCCTGCTCCCTCCTCTTGTGATGGGCACATGCCCATCCTAGTAGTGAGGCAGCCCTGGGGCCACCGGCGGTCCCTGCCACAGCTGGAGGGTAGCACCCCACCTGACAGTGTGATTTATCACATTCTCCCTTTCTCCCCTCAGCCCCCAACCTTCCTGCAGACCCCAGAGAGGACCCAGCTTGACTTCAAGGCAATTCACCTGTTTTTGATTTGAGACTCAGGTGGACGTTTCTTTCTTCTCATCAAAGAAGTGGTGAGGGGAAGGCAGGGCCCCATCCATCACCCCAGCCTCTCAGCAGCCTTGGGGAGGGGGAGTCGAGGGGGAAGGGAAAGGCCCAGGGATCTCGCAGCCTCCTTAATTCCCAAAGGGAACCTCCCAGACAGCCAGGCCGGGCATTACTGGCCCAGACGTTTAGATCTTGGCCACAAGTGCTCAGGAGAAACCGCCTAGTGGTTCCTACATTGGTGCTCTGGATCTCTGGAGGTCCTGCAGCCAATTTTTCTTTTCCAAGCCCTGCTGCCTGGGGGATGAGGAGAGGTGCCTGGAAGGGGCTTGGGCCCCAAACAAAAGCAGAACAAAGATTTAGCACCCAGAGAAAGGGGGAGAGGGATAGGAGAGGGAATTAATTTTGTTTTTATCGCCTACTCTGTGCCAGACAGTGTTCAACATGTTATCTATGTCATTTAATGCTCCCCACACTGCTGCGTCCTCTAGATAAGGAAACTGAGGCTCGGAGAGGTAAAGTGATTGAGCCAAGGTCAAATCCCAAGGGAGTAAGTAAGTAATGGGGACTAGATTCAAGGTCACAGCTGTTTGGTTCCAAAGAGAGGGCAGAGGAGGGACGTAAGGTATCTGGATGCTGGCCCCACCAGGAAAGAGATGGGCTGTGGCACCCAATCCCTATCCTACCCCCAGTATTTGCTCCCCCGTGTGTTTCAGTTCCAGGCCACTGCTAACCCTCATGGAGTCCCAGTGTGATTAGGAAAAGGCACGCCTTCTTCTGGGAATGACCCAGCCACAGGGCAGGGGCACATGGCCTGCTGCTAGGAGCAGGGCTGAATTTCAGACCCCCTACCTCACTGTTCACCTGCATCAGCCCCCCTTGAGCAGGGCTCAGCCTCTACAGCCATCCGCTGTGACCCTGCTCAGGCTGTCCTTTCTTTAGAGCAGGCGGAACAGACCCTGGTCTGAGAGGAGAAGTGAGTGGCCTGATAGGCTTTGCAACAGCGCGCCATGATGCCTGATTCTCCTCCTCCTTCTCCCCCTCCCTGAATGCTCTCATCATCACCATCCTCACCACTGTCTTCCCAGGCATCCTCATGATACTACAATTACTAATAACAGGGGCTCCATTGCAGCTCAATCTGTTTGGAATTCTTCCCCTGGAGCAACCCATTTTCTCCCTGCTGGACTCTTTCCTCCTCATTACACCCCTCTCAGTTTCCAGCTTGCAGAAGCCCATCCCCTGGGAAAACGCGTTTGTGGCCCGGTCAGCTGGGCCATGGTCCTGGGTGGCCTGGGGAGACCTGAGAGAGGGAGGGTGAGCAGGGACACTGCATGGGCTCAGGTTTGCTGACTTTGCTGCTGTGTGTCTTTGGGAAAACTGCTCGTCTCTCTGGGCCCAGCTCCCCATCCTCAAGCTGGAGGGGTGGGTGGAGGGTACCCACAGTCATTTCCAGCCTGACCTATCAGGGTACTGGAATCTCTGAGTCCATCAGTCCTGCTCCTGTCTAGGCACCAAGCAGTGAGGCTAAAGCACCTCTTGGGCCCCTTTCTGGGGCTTCCAGCCAGGCGAGACACCAAAGGCAAGCTGGGGGAATGGAAAGCGAATCCCAGCTTTGCTGCTTCCCAGCTGTGTGACCTGGGGCAGGTCACTTCACATCTTTGAGCTTTGGTGTCTTCAACTGAACAATGAAGAACAACGTATCATCTCCCCTCCCAGGAAAGGGTGCTGTGAGGAGTTAATAAAATAATGTATGTAAATGGGACCTGTACAGCACCTCATGCAGTAGGCATTCATTCATTCATTCAACAAACATTCCTTGAGTTTGTTTATCCCAACTCCCAACTAAGGGAGTTGGGATAGTCTAGTAATAGTGCAGGCTCTGACATCAGACTGCCTGGGTTCAGAACCCAGTTCTGCCTTTTGTGACCCTGATTCAGTGACTTCAACTCTCTGTGCTTCAGTTACCCCAGCTCGAAAATGGGGCACCCATCTTGTAGGGCTGTTGTAAGGATTAAGTGAGTCAATCCATGTAAAGCATCTACAGCTCGGCAGACAGTAGGAGCTCATGAAATGTCATGACACTGTTCTAAATTCTGGGGTGTAGTGGGAACAAGATGGATGATGTCCCCACTTGTACGGAGTGGTCAGTAAATGTTGGATCCTTTCCCTCTTCCTATTATTTTCCCCTGTGAGGGGGATAAAGAAGTGTCTTGGATCGCTCCAGCTCAAAATCATTCTTTGCTCCCTTCCCTCTTCCAGCTAATCCATAAATATTAAACAAATATTCACATATGCAATGAAGATTCATTGAGTACCTTGTCTAGCTCTCTGTTAGATGCTGAGGCTGTAGACATGAATATGACTCAGCCTTCGTTCACTGCAAGTGCTCAGTCTATGAGAGCGAGAGAGAGACTGACTCTTCTTACTGTTTTTCTTAGGGCCATGGGGGAAGACGTCTCATAGGAGGTAGCCCTGTGTTCTGAGTTATGCCAAGAACATTCCAGACATAAAGAAGAGCATGAGCAAGGGCACAGAGGTGCTAAGAGATGGCCACCACTCCAGTGTGGCTGGGATATCGGTGGGTATGGAGGGCTGCTTTGGATCTTCTCTCTAGAGCGCTCTTTACGGGGCCCTGTGCTTGGTGTTCTCTAAAGTTCTCTCACCGTGGTGCGGGGATGTTTGCCTGCACCCCACACAGGAGGAAATGGAGTCAGGGTGGCGAAGGGACATGCTCAGGGCCTCCCACCTAGCAAATGGCAAAACTGAGGTAGGCACCCAAGTCTGTCTGCTTTTCTCAACACTTCTCTGCTGTCTTAATACAGCAAATCGGCCTGTGTGCTGCTTTGCTCCAGGTAGCTGTGTGTGCAAGCGGGGGAGGCTGAGGAGAGGGATGTCTGAGGGCCTGGGCACACTGCAGTGAGCCTGCACCTCTCTGCCCTGTTGTAGGGACATGCGGACAGCAGGAAGTAGCAAGGCCTAATTTATCTTATGTTTCTCCCTACCCAGGAACTCGCCATAAGGAAGGCTGAGCCGCTCTCCCACCCCGTTAGACACACACGCACACCATCCTGCCCTGCTCCTAAAAATATCAAACCAGTGGAGCTGCAAGGGAAATGAATGTTTGGCAGCAGAGCAAGTGGCCTAGGAGTGGTGTCAGGCTCCGTAAATATTTACCCGCTGGATTAGAGCAGAAGTTGGAAACATTAGGCAGCTGAAAATTACTGTTTTAATAGCATGGCTGATAAATCCAAACTTGGGGGGGGGGTTTGTTTGGAAGTCTCAGCTTCTGGGAATTTCAGCGTGTAAACTATGGGCCTGGGGTGGCTGGGAACGGAGCAGAGGGGTGTGGGCTGCTGGGCGGGTCTGCCTGCAAGAGAAGGAGCCAGGCCCAAGAAGGCCCAGCGCCTCAGGCTTCAGCCATCCAGAAGATGCTGCATTAATTCATCTCCTCATTCCTTCATTCTCCCATCCATCCATCAGACCCTGGTCAAAAGGAGGCATGCTAAGCAAACATTTATTGGACCCCAACCACATGCTACGTATTACAAAGGGGGGGGGGGTTACCTTTCAGTTCCGAGTTCAACATTTACTGTAACCCTCAATGGTAGCAAGTACTATTTTCTCTCCCAAGAGGCTGAGGAAAATCAAGTCTCAGAGTGGGAAGGTAACTTTCTCAAGGGCACCAGCTGGGAAGAGCCAGAACAGGTTTTAAGCCTGGGTATCTCTGAGCCAAAACCATGTTCTTCCCACCGCACTGCACTACGCTCCAAGGTGGCGTGTGAAGTAGAAATTCAATATATTTCTGAGAAATCTGAACCAAGGGGCCCAGAAACACAAAAATGAATCTGACACAGCTCCTCCCTTGGAGAGCTCCTGGTCTAGAAGGGGTCTGGGCTGTGTAGCCAGGTGGTTGTAATTCCAGGGAGAAAGTGGCTAGTGCCATAAGAGAGGATCAGACAAAGTGCTGTGGGGCTTCGGAGGAGGGCAGAGTTTCTCTCAGCTTGGGGGGCAGAGAAGAGGCAGGTGTCAGAGTGAGGAGGGCCAGGACAGCTCCGTGCAGGAAGTGGCAGTGGAGGTGGGCCTTCCTTAACTGATGGGTGGGATTTGCAGAGGTGAAAGGAGCAAGGGCAGGTGGTCCAGGCAGCAGGAATAGCACGGGTGAAGGTATGGATCAGGAATACTGAGTTTGGTTGAAGCCTAGCGTGTATAAAGACAAGGGGTGGGAAATAAGTTCCATAAGGTAGATGGGAGCCAGATTGTGAGGAGCTTCATGCCACCAAACTGTAACCCTTCAGAGCTGAGGAAGTCCAGGGTCCCAGGGCTCAGGACTCTCCATTTTTCTTTCTGCCCTCAGGAAAAAGCCAGGTGAACAGTTCCCCTCTGAAATCTCCACCTCAACTCATTCCCACGTGGGGCAAAACCCTGAGCACCACCCACCCCGGGGCATGTGTGTGTGTGTGTGTGTGTGTGTGTGTAGTTGGACTTCCTTCCACCAAGCTTGCCTTCCGGCTGCTTCCAGCTCCAGCCAGCCCCCCATTCTATCCTGAGGCCAAGATCCCCACTTCCCACTACTAGGGCTGGGGACCAGGTGTCCCTGACAGGGCTGCAAACTCTGTCGGGAACAGCACAGTGAAGCTGGTTCAGACACGTGGGCATTTCTGACTGAGGAGAAAGGGGCTCCAGGGGAAGGCTATGATGGGCAGCTGGGCCCCCTGAACAGAGGGGCAGAGAAAGGTGACAGGGGTGGTTGAGGGAGAAGAAAGCCCTGCTTGGGCACCAAATAGGCCTGGGTAGGAAACCTCCTTCTGAAGTGTGACCTTGGAAAAGTCACTTCACTTTTCTGAGCCTCAGTTTCTGCATCTGTCACACAGGGACGGTCACACCTACCTGGAGACATGATGTGAGAATTCAGCGAGATAATGCATGGAAAGCACTTAGCATGCTGCTTGACACATAGTAAGCACCCAGCCAATGTCAACCACATCATCATGAATAACTGAACACTTGTGTATCTCAACAAGAAGGGATTTTGTATATAAGGGAAAACTTCCAGAGAGCAGAGTTATTTCCTGGAATAACTCTTCGCTGAGAGGCGTAGAGCAGGGAGCCTCCATCCCGCTGAGACAGGAGAGTGATCCAGAGAGTCTGTGGGTTTACTTGTAAGTTTCATATCTCAGTGAAAAGAAATCCACTTTAGGCTTGGGGAGTTCGGGTGTCAGGACTTCTAACTTCTGCCTCAGGGTCTGACACCAGGCTCAGCTCTGTCACCCTCCCTCCTCTCCCTTTCCCCAGGGCCTTCAGCTCTCCTTCCGCCAAATGGGAAGAAATAGGCCTGCGCTACATTCTGTAGGGTGGGAGAGAATGGCAGCAAAGAGGAGGTGACAGGCAGGGCTGCGCACAAGGAGCGGGGCTAGGGGGCCAGCCAGCCCAGGGAAAGGTGTGAGTGAAATGGAAGAAGCTGTTTCTTTGGGGCTCTGTCCTCCCCAGTCCCCAGCTAGAAGGGGGGGGAGGAAGCAGGCCCAGAGGGGCTGGAGACCATCCCCAAATTTGGTAATTAGGACTCTCTGTGTGGTTTTCTTGCTCCAGAAAACGTTAATTTATTGCAATTTGAAAAATGATCGAGCCAGGGCTGGGGACTCAGCAGCTGGTGCAAGGGAGAGAGAAATCTCTTTTTGTTCTGCAGGGAATTGGGCTGCCGCCTCCACCCCCCACCCTGCTCCCCTGCCGGCCATCCTTCTCCCGGAGTGTCGAATGTCGACAGGCTCCTCCCAGAAGCGGTCTGCCTTCCTCGGGGGCTGAACCGGCCGGCATTTATCAAAAGCCTGGAAACTTCTGAGGGAAAGAGGTGTGTGGGGAGGTATGTGAGCCAGCCCGGGTGGGGGTGGGGCTTCGATGATTCTCCGCAGCCTTTGGGGTCACCGTGCGGGCTGCAGCCAAGGGCCAGAGCTGGGAAGGGAGGCCTGGAGGGGGGCGGGCGGCTGGCTGGAAGCAGTGTGGGAGGCTCCTCTCCTCTTCCTCGCTCCTGTCGAGCTCTGTCCCACCTGCCTGTCTGCCCCCCTCACCTCTATTGTTCAGTCAGACAAAAGATGATTATGGAAAAACAGCCTGCACCCAGCAGGCAGGCTCAGCAAATCAACAAATCCCCACATCTGCTGCTGCTGCTGCTGCCTGGCGGGGCCCCACTGGGCCCAGAACCCTGGGCCTCATTCGGCACCCACCACCGGCACGGAGCACCATCTGCTGTTCCTCTCAGGGACAGGTCCACGTCTCATCTCCGGGACCCCAAGTGTCTACCCCGTGAGCCTCTGCCCCGTGCACGAGGCTCCAACCTGGCTGCTTCTTCCTAGGCACCATGGCCCTCCTTGCCATCCCTCCTGCCCGCGCCACTCTCACGCCTCCATTCATCAGCAGGCACTGTGGACACTCCCTCTGTGCAGGGCACTGGGCTAGGTACTAGGACGCCGAGGTGAGCGAGGCACAGGCCCTGCCCTGAAGGAGGTTCTAAAGGGGGAAGGAGACAAATACAGAGAGAAGAGGGAAAAGGGGCTTCAGAGGGATACAAACAACTCAGATCATTACCTCCATCACTTTCTCACTCACTGTTTCTGTCTGCATCGGCCTCACACCCACCTCCCCCTACCCTCTACTTCTTCCTCCTCTCCCCCCACCGCCTCTTCCTATCCCCTTAGATTGTGCCCACCAGCAACAACCCCAAAACTCTAATCCTCATCACTGTCATCACCATCATCACCATTTTCAATTCCTCATTCCCGCAAATCTATTCCCTGCCCTCTAAGAACTTAGAGCCTGAAAACTGACAAGCCAACAGGGGACAACTCTTAAGACCCAAAAATAAAACCCGCCTGCATGCATGTGTAGGAAAGAATTTACACCATAGTCTTCGGTTCGAGCAACCTCTTGGGGGCTTCTGGAATCTCTCACATCTGGTTGGAGCTTTGCAATGAGATTCAGATCGGTTCCTGGCCTACAAAAATGTTCTTCATCCGTCTCTCTTCCCAGTGGGTCAGCGTTAGCCCTTCTGGAGGCTGGGAGCCAAGGAGCCAAAGAAATCCAGCTCAGGGACTAAGGGTGGTGTCTGTTTGCATTTCAGCTGGAACCTGCTGGCAGCTGGCCAGTTTGGAATTCTCCGCATTCTTGCTGGGCCTGGGCTCGGCTCAGGTGCCACCCATCCTGGCCTGGCAGACAGTAGATAAGAGGGCTCAGGAGTTCCAGGGCTCCAGACGAAGCACCCTTTCGCTACGACACAGTGCCTCAATGGGCTACACGGGAGAGTGGCAAGTGTCCAGGAAAGTCAGGGTTAAGGTGGGAAGCTTATCCGCACCAAGAGGGACAGGCTGCCGCTGGGCCAGCCCAGTCTGGGCTGTCAGGAGAGAACTGAGTGGAGATTTTTAAGAACACTGACCACCGTTAGAGGTAGGAAGGATGGGCAAGGACTCCTAGCTTTCACTTTCCAGATGAGCAAACTGAAGCCCAGAAAGGCCCCAGCAAGCGATAATGGTGAGTTTCAGGCTCCTTCCTGCAGGCTGCCTGAGGCTGCCTTCCTTGGCGCTAGAGGAATTCCTAGACAAGTAAGGAGAGACTTGACTGTGACATTGTCCAGTGCTTCCTCGTGACACTCAGAAGGGTGGAAGCCAGTATGGCCTTGCTGGCCTCTCCCAAGTTCCCCAGTGTCCTATGAAGAGTGTCTGCAGAACTCAGCCAAGCTCTTATTTTTTTTTTTTTTTTGCTACAGAGAAGGCGGTATGAGGAGAGGGTTCTCACTAACTGAGTGGCTAAGCGAAGCGGACCCTCCCCTCACTGGCACCGGGCTGCCCTCGCACCCAGGCCAGCACCCTGCCTGCCGAAGAGCCTCTGGTGGCCCCCAGGGTCCGGAGGACCCGGTGCGCTCCTGGCCCCGCCCTTACTCTCTCAAATCTCCAGGTCTGCCCAGACTCTCCTGCTTGACTGCCTTCCCCGCTTTTCTGTGCCAGCCCACTTCCTGTTACTCTCAGCTTGAACCTGTGGGTGCCCACTCCACACCTGCCACAAGGAGACCCCTGTCCCCAGCAATGCTCCAACCCAGTGGTTTTCCAAGTAGGTCTGCAGACACGCAGCATCAGCATCCCCCGGGGCCTTATTAGCATGCAGACTGTTGACTCTGCCCCAGACCTACTGAATCAGACTTTGGGGTAGGTAGGACCCAGCAATCTGTGTTTTAACAAGCCCTTCTGCTAATTCTGCTGTATGCTAGAGTTTGAGAACAAGTAGTATAAAGCGGGCAATGGACTCAGGCCCACCTGGATTCAAATCCCAGCTCTGCCATCACTAGCTGTGTAACCTAGGTCAGGTCAGTATACCTCCTTAATCCTCAGTTTCCTCATCTGGGAAATGGAGATCATAGCACCTGGCTACTTGAAAATAGCATTAACTCTGATTCACTCTAAAGGAAAAGAAGAGTTCGTGAACAATTAGAATGGAAGTTAATTGTCCAAGAGTTATTCAAGAGGGGGCCAGGTGGCCACACTGTGGGGTGAGTGTATGGTGTGTTTAGCCAGGAGGCTTGTGTGGCCGGAACCCAGGGTGTCCACTGTGTATCCCACCTCCTTGGTTACTCCTGCCAACTCTATCAACTGTCACACATGTCAAACTCCCAAGGCTTGGACCAGCTGTTTCTCCTGCCTGGAATAACTTATCCTAAGAGCCCATGAAAATTATTCCTTCCCCATGAAGCTTTCTGAATCAGAAATTGTATTAAACACACAGGGGTTTATAGTCTCACGTGCAAGAAGCCTGGAGGTAGGCAGTTCAGGGATGGCACGGTGACCCTATGAAGTCATCAGGGGCCTTGCCTCCTTCCAGCTTTCTGCTCTAACATCCTACCACCACTTTCATTTTCGAGGTCCTATTAGTGTTCAAAATGGCTGCTGGAGCTCCAGTCATCACATCACCATTCTAGACAACAGAGAGAGGCAAGGGCACACATCTTAGCTGAGTTAGCTTCCTTTTAAGCAGCCTCTTCAGAAGTCCCACATTTGTTTTATATTTCATTGGTTAGAATTTAGTCACATGTTATATGAGAAGCTAGAAAATATAGTCTTCTGGCAAGGCATTTGTCACTAGAGGAGAGAGGGGAGAGTGGATATTGGATGGTAGCCCTGAGAGCAGTCTCTGGAACAGCTCCCCTTCTCCTCCCAGAAGTGACCATCACTTCTAGCCCTGCTTTCCCTCTTTCCTTCCAGCATTTATGGCTCTGTGTTGAAATCTGGCATCCAGCTTCAGTAGGTCCACCAGGCAGGAAGGAGTCCCCAGCTGCTGCTTCACTCAGCCCAGCTCAAAAGAAAAGCTTGAGTGGCGATTTCAGTGAGCAAGCAGGGACATGAGGGCCCAGGGCCCCGCAGAGTGCTGGCGTTAGAGTCAGCCTCAAGTTCAAATCATAGTCCTGCCATGCAGTGACTCTGTGACCTTCCTCTGAATGCAAGGATCTGCCCCTCTCTGCACCAAGACAGAGCTATTGGCACAGACACCTTCCACCCAGGAGACAAGCCACACTGGTTTCTACCTCCGAGAGGAGCTGCCCCTGGTGGAGGGATGTGGACATGCCCAGCTCTGAGAGTTGGTGGGGCTGATGTGTCATTTTAGGATAGATAGAGGCCAGAGAGGGACTGTGGCCTGTCCCAGGTCACACAGTGGGTCAGTGGCAGGGCCAGGATTCAAACCAGAAGTGGACAGTGCTCTGGGCCCATGTCCTCCCCTCTCAGGGCCATTCATTTATTGAGAGCCTCAAATTGCTGTCGAAGGAACCCTCAATCGGGACATGATAACATTTCAGTCCTATGTGAGCTTTAAGATCGAGGCTCAATAGTGCCTCCTCCAGGAGGTTGACATCTCCCTTACTTCTGCCGTGCCCCTCACATGGCGCCTCTGCCTTCCTGCTATCATGTTGATCGCACTGTAACGGGATCATTCCCCCACCAGAACGGGAACCCTGGGAGGCCAGGGAGTGTGTCCCACAGAGTTCTGCACTCATGCGCCCAGCCATGGGCTGGTCCCACAGTAGGTGCTTGACAAATGTTTGATGAGAGAATGAATAACACATGAGTGAGGGACCACGCATCTCTTCTCTTCACCTGGGCCCTAGGGGGTTGTAGGGGTGGTAACAGCCCAGGGCTGGCAGACCAGAAAAGTGTTTTTCCCTGGAGCCATAAGAAAAGTGGAGAGAGAAAGCGACATTACAGGAAAGCCAATTCCCCATGGCATTAATAGCCCAAGTTTTGCTGCAGGAGTGAGGCGAGTGGCAAAACAGGTGTGTGAGCAGATAATACAATCTTCTTCCCTAACACCCACGTCGTGAGCCAGGGAGCAGGCAGCCAGAAGATTAAAGCCCTGACGCCTCCTAACAGTGCCAATCAATATTTATTATAACAAGAGGCAAAGATTGCTATCAGAAAGAGGGAGAGGATATATATATATATATATATATATATATATATATATATATGTACATAAGAAAGCAAGACACGACATTATTTCTACTTAGATGCAAGGGAAGAAAATAACAACAAGAAGAATAATGACAATAATAATACGAGACAGCCTTGCAAAAGGAGCTTTGTTGATTCCTTGCTCAGAGAAGATAGCTCCTTCGGCAAGAGCCTCACTTAGTCTCCATGTGTCCACCCCGCTGAGGTTTTGATGTTCCACTTTCATCAAGAATATTGAGCATGAAATGCCAACATTATGTGGGCTGTCTGGCGACAGCTGATGAAGAAATGGAGTGTGGGGCGGAAGAGTGCCAGGGACGCCTGCCTCCACTGCCCAGGGACAAAGCGATGGCTTAATTGGACCCCTGGGAAGAGTGACAGCCCAAGAGAGCAAAGCAGGGTACATCTGGGCCCTCTGCCACCCATCACCACGCGAGGCCTGACTTGGGGGCCAGGTTGGGGGGGTTGAAGGAGGCTCGAAGGCGCCTCACTCCTGAGGGAGGCAGAGGATCTGGGGTTACAGAGCTGCTGACCCTCGGAAGGAAGGGTGGACCAGCACATGCCTAGGCTCCTGAGATCAGTGGATAAGGAGGTTGGGAGCTGTTTTTGGCTTCTAGATGCAAATTCTGAACTCCAAAGGACTGTCTCACAGAGCTTCCTGCACTGGCAGTAAGAATCCTCTTCCTTGGCCAGTACTGCTGCCTTGGGACCAAACCTAAGACTTGTCTAGATCAGCTGGGCCTCGCTTCTGACACCACAGAGGTTTGCAATGTCCTCAGAGGTCAAGTCCATCTCTGAGCTTCAGGTCTCGCTCTTCCTACTCAGTCCCAGACTTCAGAGGAATCCAGGGGCGCTCTTGTCTTAGACACAACTCAGAGTGCTATCTGGAGTGGGCAACAGGGACATTCCCTGGAGGCTTGTTAGGAATGCAGAATCTCAGGCCCCACCCCAGACCTACTGAATCTGAATCCTCATTGAACAAGATCCATGGGTGATTTGTCTTCACATAAACTTGGAGAAACTGCTCCAGATGAATGGTTCTCAGCCTCAGCTGCACATTAGACTCAAACAGGGGAACTGTTTAAAAATGCTGATGCCTGGACCACATCCCAAACTGATAAAATTTAAGTCTCTGGGGAGGCAACTCGAGCACAGGTGCTTCTAAACAGCTCCCAGATGATTTTAACGTGCAGCTAAGATTGAGCACCCAGGGCCAGAGAACTATCTATGGGCACCTATTCAGATGCATCCCAAGCCTCACAGTCAGGCAGCCCTTCCAGGGGTGGAACCACCACAGGCCTCCTCTGTTGGGTCTGCAGCCCATACGATCTCCATCCATCGGGAAAGAGAGGCAGTACCAGCGTGTCCTTCTCCCTAAGAACATTTCTGAGGCCTCCAGGGCCCTCTAGTGCCCCAGCCTCCATTCCTCCTGTGTCATTTCTGTGACAAGCCCAGGCAGACTCTGCAGGAAGTAGGGGAACTGGGAAATCTCACAGACCCAGAGCTCACCTCATATCCAAGGGCACTGGCTCCTGTCCAGGGGCTGTACACACGCTTGGGTGTTCTCCCACAAACCAAATGATCTCAACTGTTATGCCCCTTTCTATGTCTTCCTACTGGACACTCTGATGCCTTGGGCTAATGGGACCCAAGATGGACAGATCACCTCCACTATTTCCCCATCTCCAGAAAACCTGCTCTGCTGGCTTACAACTTGGGGGTGTTGAGAGGAGATGGTGCCAACTTAATTCTAGGTGTTCCTCAAGAAAATAACTAGTACCAAAGGGAAAATGTTATAAGGAGGTGAACTGTCATATGCTTTTCTTAAACCGCTTTTCCTAAAACTTATAGCTGTCTAACAATGGTCTGCCACGTGGGCTCATTAGCTCTCTGACACTGGAGGTGAGCAAGCATGGGCACCTGGGAGGGAAACTAAAGAGCCTTTCTCATCCAGTGGGAATGGTGGTGGGAGGAGCTGAAGCTCCTCAAAGATCTCCAGCCCTGAGCACTTACAAGATCATATGTCAAATAAGGGTGACGGGAGTCATCTAGTCCAAAGGCTTGTCCTAGGGGAGCTTGGGGGATCTTAAGATCTGGAGCGAGTCTACAGAAGAGAAAAATGAAAGACAGTCTGTGTTCTAGTCCTCACACTGCCACTGACTGGCTGGGCTATGTGACCTTGGGCAACTGTATTCCTGTCTCTGGGCATCAATCCATGGGACCAAACTCCATGGGCTTGAGAGGTCCTGACAGCCAGGGCTGCCATTTTACACGCCCTAGTGGGTGCTCTTTACCTAGACCACACTCTATCCTATGACTATATGCTATATGATTTGCAAGGCTCCAGTGCAAAATAAAAATGCAGGACCGGGGCTTCCCTGGTGGCGCAGTGGTTGAGAGTCTGCCTGCCAATGCAGGGTACACGGGTTCGAGCCCTGGTCTGGGAAGATCCCACATGCCGCGGAGCAACTAGGCCCGTGAGCCACAATTACTGAGCCTGCGCGTCTGGAGCCTGTGCTCCGCAACAAGAGAGGCCGCGATAGTGAGAGGCCCGCACACCGTGATGAAGAGTGGCCCCCACTTGCCACAACTAGAGAAAGCCCTCGCACAGAAACGAAGACCCAACACAGCCATAAAAAAAAAAAAAAAATGCAGGACCTCTTGATCAAAAATTAAGAATTTTGAAGCAAGGACGGCAGAGCCTAACACCAAGTACGGGGCCCTGTGGACTGCACCGCTAGGAGGAAGCTGGCCCTGACCAGATAGGAAATGCAGGAGGAAGGGGCAGCAAGGCAGAAGCGGGGCTCATACCTTAGCGTTTCCCCTCCTGCTGCCCTCTTCAACCCCTTGAGCCTGGCAGCCCCACCTGAAGCCCTTAACTGTTTAGCTAGGAGGGTGGGCAGAAAGCCTAGGGACGCCAAGGGCCTGCTGACCCTGGAGGACTGAATTAGGAGGAAATGATTTGAGAGGTAATCAATACACTCAGTTGCAGTTCATTAACATCTAATGAGTCCTCTAACTGCTCAGTCTCCACTGGGGCCTGGCCAGCACTGTCACCACTCCCTGCCCCTGCTCCCCAGTGTCATTTATCCTCCTAGGGGCTGATCCCAGGTGTGAGGCAGCTGCTGCAGTTGGGGGGAGGAGGGTGAGGGAGCACCAGACAGCCACTGGCAGAATGCTGCGGCTGGAAGGGCCATCAGGTTCCTTCTAGGGCAACACGTACGTGATACGGGTGAGGAAACTGCAGCCAGAGGAGTTCAGGCCCAAAACATGGAATTGGAATTGGGCACCACTGACCTTTAACCCAGGGCTCTTTTCCCACTGTCTTGACAGCAGAATGTCCAAGCTCACACCCCAGCCCTGTCATATATATATATATATATATATATATATATATATATATATATATATATATATATACTGGCCATGCCCCTTTACTTAGAATCTCAGCTTCCCCACCTATCCAATGGAGGCCATGAGACCCATTCTACAGGCCTGTAGTGTGGCCTAAGTGAAGTAACAGATGTGAAGAGCACTTTGTAGAGCAGCATTTACCAAGGCCCTGCTTACGCACCAGAAGCTGCGCTCCATGCTGGGGACCAAGCTATGGATCAGACAGCCCCAATCCTCCCAGCCACCACTCCCCGAGGGAGACATGTTCAGAGGGAAAGGGGCTTCAGCACAGCACAGCCTCTTTGCAGGCCACAGAGGGGCGGCCAGGGAAGATTTCATGGAAGTGGTGAGCTCATGGGAGGTAGAGGATGTAAACTGGTTTTCAGTGGAGGAATGACAGAGTCATATCTTTGACAACACTTTCATAGCAGTGACTACATGTCAGACCCTGTTCTAAGCGCCTTACAAATATTAACTCATTTAATCCTTACAACAAGTTTGTGAAGTTTCCTAGGGAAACTGAAGCCCAGAGAGGTGAAGTGACTCCCTCAGGTCATAAAGCTACTAAGTGGCAGAACTAGGGTCCATACTCAGAGAAAGCTCACACTTTTAATCACTAAGCTACACTGCCTCTGATCCCCGTGGCAGCAGTGGTGTGCATAGTAGTTTGAAGGGGGCAGACCTGGAAGCAGGGAGAGCAAGGAGGGGTTGGGGACAAGAGGCCAGGTGAGAGATACTGAGGACCTGACCATGGGCAGTGGCAGTGAAGCTGAGGAAGAGGTAACAGATGGGCAGTTTGGAGGCAGGAGAGTGCATTTGGTGATATTTTAACTTGAGCTTCTGATGTCATGACCTTATTTCTCTATGGACACACACTCATGAACTTGTGTTGGTCAATGTCCACATTTAGAGTTCACCTTAGCTCTACTTGCTGAGTTCAGAAAATATATGGCAATTATCATTTTTATCCTTTCTGCACTCCTTTTTCTCCTTCTTTGGGTAATAGATCCAGACTGCTTGGCCACAGGGGTTAGCACGTGACCTAAGCCAGCCAATCAGAGTCCTTCCCTGAGACTCTCCTAATCGGTGCTATTGGGAGGAACTCTGTTTCCTCATTGCTGCTGAAGCTGTAAGAATGTGAGCACTGCTTCTGCCTTCTCTTGGTGTGGCCCTGCGTCAGCTGTGCCTGGAGCCAGTCCTCCTGCTCTGCCCAGGGGTCTGAACTCTCGCAGATACCTGAGAGTCCTCGTTCAGGCCACCCTCTCCCTCCCCCACATACAATTTGTCACCAAGTCTCTTAGACCTGTCAACTGAAGAAAAATGTACAACCTAAAACCTAAAGGTTGTGAGTTATGTTTTATTTGGGAACTTACTGAGGACTATAGCCTGGGAGACAGTCTTCTCAGCTTCTCTGAGGAACTGCTCTGAAGAGGTAAGGGAAGAGCCAGGACATACAGGAGTTTTTGTTGAAAAAAGAAACAAAAAAACCATGTAGTCAAACATAAAGATTACTGCTAATCACAAAAAAAAAAAAAAACAGACATCTTTTGAACTTAACGACTTAGTGCTCTTCTTTGTATGGGAAGATGCAAGCTTCTGGGGTCAGTGAAATTATTCCTTAGATATGCATCTTAACTATCTAGGGCCAGTAGCCTGTTTTTTTCCATCCTGAATCCCCCTCAGGCATACCTCCCTCAGGCATACCGTTGGGTGGGGGTGGGGGTGTGGGGGTGGGTGGGAGGGGCTGAGGGCTTGATGGTGAGCAACATTCCTTGTTCACTGGAATGGCAGGCAACATTTTTTTGTCCGCATACCTCTTTGATACCTCCTGAGTTCTCTGTTCCTTCTTTCTTTCCACTGACTCACAGGAGTGCAGACCCTTGTCACCCCTCTTGAATGGCTGTCATCAACTTCTAACTGCTCTCCCCCTTTTTCTAGCTCTCTATAATATATCCTCCATTCAGTGGCTAGAGGTCTCTGAGAAGTCACATCTGTGACCGGCATCTGTGACTCAGCATCACATCCTTGACCTTTGCCATATTCTTCTTCTTCCTGGAATGGCAATGAAATTGCCTGTAAACTTCTAGTTCTTCCATCCCTGATTCAATCATGGCCATCCTTTGAACTTCTCTGACTGGCAGGCCAGGGCTCTTCTTCCAGGCTTCCACCCAGGTGATATTCACTGATAATAATGTTTGGTGTATTTCCTTCTAGTCTTTTTTTTTTTTTTAACGCTAATTGAGGTCATATTGTACTACAGTTTTGTGTTTCTCTTTTTACTCCACGATCTCTCACTGGCATATCTCTACATCATCAGAAACACTTTGTAAACTGTAATGTTGAGTGGTTGCGTGACCATCTGCCTGGATATCCTATGCATTTAGGACCTGAGCATCTCCATGTTCTCCAGCCTTCCACGATCACTCTTTTTTTTTAAATTTATTTATTTTATTTTATTTATTTTTGGCTGTGTTGGGTCTTTGTTGTTGTGCACAGGCTATCTCTAGTTGCAGCGAGCGGGAGCCACGCTTCATTGCGGTGCAGTGGCTTCTCTCGTTGTGGAGCACGAGCTCTAGGCACGTGGGCTTCAGTAGTTGTGGCTCATGGGCTCAGCAGCCATGGCTCGCAGGATCTAGAGAGCAGGCTCAGCAGCTGTGGTGCAAGGGCTTAGTTGTTCCGTGGCATGTGGGTTCTTCCCGGACCAGGGCTCGAACCCGTGTCCCCTGCATTGGCAGGCAGATTCTCAACCACTGCGCCACCAGGGAAGCCCCCCCAACACCTTTTAAAATTGAACCTCACCCTAAGCAAGTATCAAACTTCTTTTTCCTCCATGTACCACTTGAAATCCTCTCGTGTACAGAACTTCTCTTGGGATCACGTTGGCGTGGGGAATTCCAATTGACAGCAGCCTCAAGGCTCTGAGAGTCTTTGCCCTGTCCCAGGGCTCACTGCTGGCGGCCGGGGTCTTTAATCCAGACTGCCACCACGTTGCTGGGACCCTATCCTCCTCGAACCCAAGACTCTTTTCTTCAGTCCTTTCTAGTCCCATGCCTGGGCTGTCACCATCCCCGCCCCACCTGCCCCCCTGCTGTCTCGAAGCTGGGCCAAAGGAACCTGAAAATCATTTACCATCACAAGAGATTCTGCAGAGATGCCGCCCAGCCCACAATGAAGCCGGCCTTTTACATTACTAAACAGAATGCCTACCACTGCTGCTTTAGAGCATCTGCATTTGGAGTCAGGGCCTTCCCAAGACAAAGAATAGGTACTTGAGGTACATCTGCATGACCAAGAGGCCTGCCTGCGGGTTGGGACAAAGGCATCGTCTGTCCCTAGGACAAATTTCAGTGGCTCCCTTTAGAGACTTGGGCAACACCCCACAGGCAGTTTAAAAAAGAAATTGTGGTTTTGTCTCCCGCCTTCAGCCTTTGAGGATTCAGAATTGTTAAGGTCCAGCTTCAGAGGCTGCTGTCAGACAGTTTTCACAGTTCCCTCATTTGATCCAGTTATTTGCTTTTATAAATAGCACCTGGGGTGGGGCACATTGTGGGCAAACATTTTTACTCCCATCCACAATGATTTCCTTAGGATAAATACCTAGAAGTGGGATTTCTGGGTCACACAATGTGCACTTTTAGCAAGCTTCTTGTACCTCTTATCCAACTGCCCTTCCGAAAGGTCAGAGTGATTTGCAGCTCTCAACCCCCTCGTCCCCACAGTGGGCGCTAAGGCCGGTCTCAGGAAAACCCTCCACAGCATAGCATCAAGAGTTATCATTTTTAATCCCTGCTAATTTGATAGGCCAAATATGGTATCTCACTGTTGCTTTAATTTGCATCTCTTTGGGTTCTAGTAGCATTGAACATCTTTTCATATGTTTATTGGCCATTATTTTGTGAAGTGACTGTTCATCGGGGCCTTGTTGTCTTCCTCTCCTGTCTCTTCCAAAGCCCAGGGCTAGCTGGGAATGAAACACACCAGACATTATTTTTAATTAATCTTCCTTAAACACAGCTCTGATCAGGTTACTCCTCTGCTTACAAAACCTCTGATGGTTCGTTCCTGCCTACAGGGTGAAGTCCAAATTCTTTCACCCAGTCTTCCAGGCCAGTCAGAGTCTGGTCTCAACCTTGTCACCTCCCAGTCCCAGCCCTCACACCCATGCACTGCTCCAGCCACTGTGGGCTACCTGATGCCTCCTGCCCTTCCCCCAGGCACCCTCAGACACACAGCTCAAATGGCACTTTCTGTGCCAGTGTTTCGTACTAGCCCCAGGTCAGATAGCATTCCTCCTCCTCTCTGCTTCTGTAGCTGGCACTTGGTAAAGATCTCCACCGAAGCATAGGTGTGGGTGTCTGGCTCTTCCTCTTCCTCTTTGGACTGAGCTCTTGGGTGGGGTAGATGGCAGGGATCACATCTCTCCTCTCTGGGGCCTCAGAACCTGAAGGGTGGGATGGGGGGGAAGGGTGGCCACCACATATTGACACTGCTCACAGGCCAGGCACTGTGCTAGATGCGTCTCTCTCTCTCTCTCTCTCTCACACACACACGCACAAGTAAACATGCAACAGATGAAACAAATCCTTGTATTTTTTTTAATTTAAAAAAAAATTTTATTATTTATTTATTTGGTTGCACTGGGTCTTAGTTGTGGCAGGTGGGCTCCTTAGTTGCGTCTCCAGGACTCTTTAGTTGTGTCAGGTGGGCTTCTTAGTTGCGGCTTGCAGGCTCCTTAGTTGTGGCATGCGAACTCTTAGTTGCGGCATGCATGTGGGATCTAGTTCCCTGCAGGGATTGAACCCCGGCCCCCTGCATTGGGAGCACAGAGTCTTATCCACTGCACCACCAGGGAAGTCCCAAAACAAACCCTTTTAACACAAGTGTCTATAGTCACTTCTGGCGTCTGAGGGAGTGAGGTAAAATTCACATAGGGTGTGTGGAGGGGATAAATCTCTATATTGCTGCCTTCCTCTCTAGGGCAAAGAGAAAGGAGATGGTCCAGTGTTGAGGAGAGCATGCTGAGTTTGGGGCTGTATTGGCGCAGGGGCTGGAGAAAGTCAAATTACTCAGCATAATGAAGGGAAAGGGAAGAAATACATATATTTTTAATAAAAACATATTTATATATTTTTTGAGTTGCTAGAGGGTAGCAAAGGAGTGAGGAGTGGCGAGTAAGCCTAGCAGGAGTGCTTACCTAGATGATAAAAATCACTCAAGAACTTTTGAAAAGACAGTGTCTAAAACTTACTTGAAAGTGACCTGGGATTCCATGAGGTAAGCCCCTCTATCTTATTCAGTCGAGTCTGTTCCCCTATCCCCCACCCTTGGCGGGAGCATGTTCTCTGAGAATGAGGGCTGGAGACGGCACCTGGGGGCAGGGAGACAATCTGTAGATGAACCTCTTCAGGGCAACAGGATCAGAGCCGGAGGGCACTGGGAGAGGAGGCCAATCTGCCAGAGTCCCACTGGGAAAGTTGCACTCTTATCCCAGGAACCTACACTTGAATACTTTCATTTGAATCTCGAAGAACGACTACCAAAGTTGAGACCTGGATACTCATACCTCGCCTCTACTGCCCCCAACAACCCCACGCAGTGGGTATTCTAAATATCAAAGATGCTGAAATAAAGGTCAGGGAGGTGAAGTAGTTGGCAAGTGCTCATGCTCGTAGGAAGCAGTAGCCTGGGGCACCTGACCCCACAGTGGGTGTTTGTGCCTCTGTGTCTTGCTGCTGGCACCTAGCACAGTGCCTGGCACAGGGTCCATATACAATGTATGCTTGCTGATTGACTTCAATCTGTTACGACCAATATTTTCCCAAGCGCTGATTGTGTTTCTGGGTGTGTGGGCTAGGTGTTGAGGGGTTTGGGGTGGAGGGTGGAGGGTGCAGATGAGGGAGGCTACAGAAGCTGTAAGACATGTTTCCTGCCTTCTCTGAGCTTATCGTTCAACAGGCAAAATCTGAGCATATAAATGGCCAGTGAACGACCCCAAGCAGCCATGATAAGAACAGCTAACATTTATTGAGTGTTTATTATAAACCGGGTACTATTCCAAGTGCTTTTCATGGCTAATCCCATTTAATCCTTATAACAACCCCATGAGAGAGAAAGTGGGTCACAGAGAAGGCAGAAAACTTGCCTAAGATCACACAGCTAATAAGTTGCTAAGCCGGTATTCAAATCCATGCAGCCTAATTACAGCCCCACACCTCTAACCTCCATGCTCGGCTACCCCCCGAAGCATCCTAGCTGGGCAGAGGGACATAATGGTGAAGGTTAAAGGTCACAGGAAGTTGGGGTGGACTGAGGTGGCCAGGGAGGGCTTGGCCAGCTTGATGGGACTTCAGCTGGGCCTTGAGAACTGGGGAGGCCTGGGACACAAGGGACAAGGAGGGTACCTCAAGCAGGGGATGGGTGTGAGGAGAAACCAGATATTGAAAGCTTGGAGCCCATGAACAGCACCCAGTTGCAGATATGTTTTGTGTGGCCCAGTACAAAGTTTTACAACAAAATGGACTATTTGCCAACATTGCAAAAACTGTATATTTCACCTTCAAGTGTTGGATTTCTGGCTTCTCTCAATAAATCGGAGGATCTGGCAATACTGGGCCCTCATTCCTGCATGGGCATGAATGGTGGGGATTGAAGAGTAGCGCCCCCTGTAAAAGGGGTGGGAGGGACGTGCACTCTCCAGTTCTCTGCACTCCCCACCACTCCTGGTTGTATCCCCAACTCAGCTCACTTCAGTCACATCCCTTCCCTACCCGGCCCCTGCAAGCAAGTGAGTTTATGTCCCCCATATAGACCAAGACTACTGGGGGACAGTGAGGAGCCCCGGGGGCTCAGTAAAAGTCAAATGCTACCAGTCTACCTGGAGAGGAAGGTTTCCTGCAGGAACAATGGGTTCAAGGTTAGAAAGGGCAGTTGGAGCCCATTGAGCACGTTGGTGCCTCCCACGCTGAAGAACTGAAACTTGCCAACAGGCACTGGGGAGTCAGGAAGCAATGTCGAGAGGGAGAAGGGTCACTTGGGGAGGTGGCTGCTGGGATGGTCAGACGGGGTGATGAGGACAGAGGTGGAGGGGAATCCTGTGGGAGCAGGAGCCATTACCAGCAAAGATTCACCAGTCTGTGGACTGAGGTCAACTGATTGACTGAAGGATGGGGGACGGGAAAGCAGGGACAGGAAGGATTTGGGATGACCAGACTTGTTAGACTAAGAGAAGAGGGGTACCTTGAACAGAAATTGGACAAGAAATTGGCTGGTGGAGGGGACACGGAAGACTCGATGAATTTAGTTTAGATATGTTGAATTTGAGGCGCTAGAGACAATTCCAGATGAAGATGTCCACCACAGTGGAGGGTGTGGGAGTGGAGCTTGGCAAAGAGGGTGGGGCTGGAGAAAAATTTGAAAAAGACTCTGTTAAGAAGGCAGGAGTGGGGTCGAGGGAGTAGAGTGTGTCATAAGACAGGAACAGTGTGCCCAAGCCAGGACCTTGGCACGGTTGGGGCGGGGGCCTGTCATGAGCTGGTGAGCAGAGAGGAGGAAGCAGAGAGGGCTGTGTGTGTGTGTGTGTGTGTGTGTGTGTGTAAGGCACAGCCAGAGCAATGAGAGGAGAATCAAGACAATGAGGCTTCATGGAAGCCAAGGAAGGAGTTTTGAGAAGGAGTTTGCTGCAGCCACCAGGGCCAGAGGCACAGAAGATACAGATGGAGAAGTGGCCAATGGACCGGAGGATTTCTAAGTACAGCCTCACCCAGCCTCATGGTAGGGGGATGATCCCTTTCCACCTCAACCCTCTTAAAACAGTCCTGGGGGGAGAGAGAAATTAGGAGTTGGGATTAACAGATATACACCACTATATATAAAATAGATAACCAACAAGGACCTACTATATGACACGCTGAATTATACTCAGTATTTTGTAATAATCTATAAGGGAAAAGAATCTGAAAAAGAATCACACACATATATATATATATATATATATATATATATATATATATATATATATATATATTCATCTGAATCACTGTGTTGTACACCTGAAACTAACACAACATTGTAAATCAACTATACTTCAATTAAAAAAAAAAACCCCAGCAGTCCTCCCTGGGGTGGGGGAGGAGGGTCAGGATTTCTGGGGGATGTACTCTAAAGGCCGGATCCAGGGCCCTTTCTCAAAGCAGTTGAGAGGGAGAGCTGAGGGGCGCTGGGAATGGCTTCTGCTGGGCCAAGTCCCTTGGTTCTCTGATCTGGTTACAAATGGGAATCCCCTGGAGAGCTTTTCCAAAATAGGAAGGTCCAGCCCCCACCACAGGGGTTCTGACTTAATTGATCTGGGGTGGGGCTTGGACATTCTTATTTTGGAAGAGCTCTCCAGGCGACTCTAAGGTGCAGCCAGAATTGAGACGCAGTGATCCAGGTGGGGATCCTATCTCCATCCCCAGTCACTGATTCTACTTATCATACTTAATTTATTCCTCGGTTACACATGCCTATTAGAAATCACACATCACAGAAGGTGCATGCAAATTTGAAGAATGTTTTTTGCTACTCAACCTAAAACCCATGGATTTGCATACACCTCTGACTCAAGGTCACCATCAGCACTGGGGTTTCCAGAGAACATCAGTTCCATTCCTGTGGGAGATACCTGGGGTTCAACACATTTTGAATCCTGTGTATAATGCTGTCACTGGACATTTGTTTTATTATGAAATATTTCAGACATGTAGGCAAGACGCAAAGAAAAAATGTTGACCAACGCCTGTGTACGCATCACCCAGCTTTGTCAAATCTTAACATTATTCCACATCTTGTTTTAGGAATGAAACAACCCAGATAGAGATAAGGGCCCTTAAGTACTCCTCTCCTGTCCCAGGCTCCTCCTCCCGCCCTTCCCTGAATCTAGTGTGCCTCCTTCCCATGCATGCTTTCACTGTGTGTTTGTCATTAGCCCCATTTTAGAGAGGAAGAAACTGAGGTTCAGGGAAGCGAAGGGACTTACCCCAGGTCACACAAATCGACAGTAAGTGGTGCAGACCAGACGCCCCAGGACAAGGTACCAGGCAGTCACCTCCCAGCATGCTGGCCCCGCAGTGCCCCCATCTCCGGACCTCCCACGCTATCATTCTGTCAACACCTCCTTTACAGGCAGGGCCAGGCCAGCCCGGGCCCAGCACAGCCCGGGACCAAGCAGAGATTGTGGCCTTCTTCTCACATCTCCCGGTTCCTGCCCTGCTCACAGGCCAGGCTCCCCTAGACCCTTGCCAACCCCTCCTCTGTTTCCTTTCTGGGCCGCTGCTCAGCCCAACTCTACCCCACCCCCAACCCCCAAGCAAAGGGCCTGTCTGTGCAGCCCATTTCCACACCAGGCCACTGGGGGCCGGACTGAGGCAGGGGGCCTGCAATTCTGTTCTGTGGGTTCTCCTGGCTTAATTAGCATGCTGCCTGGAACAGCAGGCCAGAAGTGGTGGGCAGGCGCTGAGACACTCCCCCTGGGCCCCAAACCACTGCCTGCCTACCCCGCCTCCTCCCGTCTCTTCCGCCAGCAACAGAGGAGGCCTGTGTGCGGTGGGAAGGAAGGCAGGGGCCTGACACTTCCACCTCTGCGCTGAGGAATTGGGTGGGGAGAGGCATGCAGCACATGCATGAACACAGGAGATAATTACTCCCCTCACATGTGAAGGAAGGGGAGGGGACAGGGAGGAAATGGCTATTCACTAGGCACCTACCTATATGCTGCCACGTGTTATTCTAGCTAATCCCCATGGCCACCCCATATCCCCATGTGGGAGATGAAACAGCTCTCTCAGTGCAGAGGAGCAAACTGAGGCTGGGAGAGGTGCAATCAGGGGGCCCAGACCCACAAAGCAAGTGGGAAAAGGAACTTGAACCCAGGCCATCCGCCTCTAGGTACCTTTCCAAGGACTCAACCTGACTTCACAAACCTCTCCCTTCCCTATAGGCCTCTTCTTCCAAAAAGTCCTCTTCTTTAGTGGAGGAGTGGCCAGTTCAGATGGGTAGGCAAAGGTGGAGGAGAATGGATGTGGCAATAGGCATAATCTAGTCTCTCCTCTAGAGTTCCGGGTGTCTAAAAAGACCAGCTCCCACTCAGGAGACTTTGGGCTGAAAGGCTCCCCCTCCCAGCCCCAACTCTACCCCAGGGACTGCTCCATCCAGGGACTCTCACCTTAGGGTGCCTCCTCCCACCTGATTCCACCTTGGCCCCCAAGGACTCTCTGGCCTTAGGCTGCAGGCCTCAGGACCAGCACATGGTGCCTGAAGGTGTGGATAATAGTAAAAGCCAGAATCCAGCTATATTTATAGAGAAGTTTATATGTTCCAGGCACTGGGTGAAGAACTTGGCACACATCAACTGTTTGATCCTCATGACAACACCGTGGACACACTATTAGTTCCCCACTTTAAAAGCAGGGAACTGAAGCATAGAGAAATAAAGGAACTTGTTTTGGGAGCATCAGGCAGCTGGGCCCCAAGAGCCACGGTCTGAGGCTCCCCGGAGGACAGGGCCAGCTGATGAGGAGGAAGAGATGGTGGCAGGCCCAGGAACAAGTTTGAGGGATGGGGATGGTCATAGAACAAACTCCAGCAGCCTCTTGGCTCCAGCAGGAAACCCTCCAGACTCTGCAATGGGGTCCCTGCTCTGACCCTGGGGGGCTTGCCAGCTCACCCCTTCCGGAAGCGCTGCCGAACCACTCCTTGGGGGCTAGTGGTGTTTGTAGCCATCTGCAGTGTGTCCTTCTCGAGGAGCTGAGGCTGTGGGGGTAAGATGCAGCTCAGGCTACAGTCCCCTACCTGGTAGGGACAGAGCCTAGGGGACTCCCAGCACATGGTAAGTTTCAAGGTGAGACCCTAGCTTGCAGGCTCCGCCCCTGCACCCTCTCTACATATCTGGGGCTGAGGCCTCCAGGCTCTTAGAGAAAGATTGCTAAAATCAAATTGCAATTAACAGAGGCAATTATCTGCCTATTAGAAAATGTCCCCTGAGCCAGGCCTGTGCTGTGAGCTGCGTGGGCCCCAAGGGAGGCCCTGGAGCAGGGCAGCAGCCAGGGGTTAGGGGGAAGCAGGCAGCAGCCTAGGCCTGGGGGTGGGGGGGAACCTCTGAAGGGGCCAAATCGGGGTCAATAGAAGCTGGGGTCTGCATGGTTCCCTGAGGAGGAAGCCCCAGGCCTAAGCGCAGTCCAGAGGACACTGCGGGTGGTGGTCCTCCTCTCCCAGCCCCCTCTGGCCCCTCCTTTCCAAAAGGCCTTCCTAGAGGGCAGACCTGGGGCAGTCTGTGTGTATGGAAGAACAAAGGAAAGAAAAATCATTCAATGACCCTCCAGGGAAGGATGATAACATTTTCACTTGAAAATTACCAGAGAACAGATTGTCTTATGCAAATTCTATGCAAATCACACTCCAGTTGGTCCTTGCGGAGCCCTACCCAGAGTTCTTCCAGCTCTTTCCCTGACTGAGTAAGATGGGGGAGGGGGAGGGCCCTTGGGGAAATCTGGGTTTAGGGGGAATCCTGCCTGGAACTAGACTGCATAAGGTGATCTCTTAGCTTTCTGTCCAGCCCACTGTCTGTCCACTCTGAGTCTTGCTGCATCTGTATGAACCCTACAGAAACCTCCCTGCCTCCTGGCTAGACTGCACTTAGACCCCAAATCCAATGGGAGCTTATCTGCTGCTCAGGATGGCCTGCTTCATGGGAAACTTCCATTTGCAGAAGATATTTGAGGTAGGCTGGGTGGAATAGAAAGAGGAGTACTAGACCAAGAATCTAGAAATCAGCTGACGACCCTCAAATCTCTCCAGCCTAGACCTCACTGCTGGACTCCAAATGAAGCCTTTCTAAAACTAGATGACCTGCAACTCAACCTGCCCCACGTTTGTTCCCTCTGTTCCTGCCTCAGGGCCTGGCAACCTCATCTACCCACTTGCCCAAGACAGAGCCTGGGAATCATCCTCAACCCCACCCATCCCCTGCATTGACTCCTCCCAGTCTAATCTACCACCTAGAAGTCTCGGGAGATTTGTCCCCTCTTTTTTGTTCCCCAGGGCCATGGCTGGAGTTTATCTGCCATCTCTTCCCTGACCTATTCCAGAAGCCTTCTGTGTGGGTGCCAGTCTCCAGGGCAGCCTCTCAGATCTGCCCTCTACCCTGCTTTCACAGTGGACTTCCTACAAAACCAACTGACCGTGCTCGCTGCAAAACCTCAGCCGTTCCCCAGGTTCAGCAAATCCAGTCTAGACCTCTTGGGCTGGCACAAGAGACTTTTAAGGCACAGGCTGCAGGTTCACCTCCCACACTGTCCCCCGTGTCCTCCATGAGCCCCACCGTGTGCCATCTCATTGCCCACGAACACCTACATTCTGCAGGGCCTTCCCAACCTTCATGAGCCATTCCTCCCCTAAAATGTCTTCCCTTTTTCACTTCCCCACCCCAGTGAAACTATATCTATTCTTCATGAAACGCTTTGTCTGGGAGATATTCACTTCCTGCCAGCATCCCCCCACCCCACACTTCACACACACACACAACCCTCCCAGCTGTCACTGCGTTCCTGCCTCCTCATTTCTTCCTCAACATTTTTCCCATAACAGAAATTAGTTCACATTTGTATCCCCAGCACCTAATAGATGATGAATGAATGAATGAAGAAATATGAATGAATGAGTTGGTGAATGAATGGGGCCTGGGTTAGATTCCTGGCTCTGATATGGGTGAATCACCTCTCTGAGCCTCAGGCTCCTTATCTGTAAATTGGGGCAGTAATGCCTACCTCATTGTGAGGATTCACAGAGACAAGGCATAGAAACTCACCTAGAGCAGCTCCTGGGATCCCATAGATGCTCAAGAAACCCCAGGTGAATCCTCACCTGTCCAAAGTAAGCACTGGCTTCAAGACATTAGTACTCTTAGCCAGTATGGCCCAGTGGCCACAACCTCTATGGTCCTTGCCATGGGCTTGCCTCAGCCCTGGATCCAGACTGCATTCCGAAGGGCTGTCTGGAGGTCCCCTGCCAGGTTGGTCACAGGTGCAAAGACACATCTCCTAGAGGAAGGCATGTCACACCTCCTCAGACCTCACTGGTATTCAGGGGAGGCCTGCTTGAGACCTCTGCCCACAGGTGGCCAAATTCCTGTGAGCAGAGAGGGATGTCAAAGGGGGAAGGGGCAGGAACTCAGGGGTCCAATTCTCGCTCTTCCAATAGACACCTACTCAATGTGGGACCCCTCTGGACTAAATGTCTGCATCCCTCATATACATGCATGTATATGTATATACATGCGTGGTAATACATGCATGCCAATTCGAGGTCGTTGTGAGAACTGAATGAAATACTATACGTGACGTGACTAGCACAGGGCTTGGCACACAGGAATAATAGCAGCTAGCATTTAATAAGCACTTACTGCGCACATAACATGAAATACTTCACACGCATTTGCTCATTTAATTCTAACAGCAACTCTGTGTGATAGGTACTATTATTATCACCTCCCCCTATCAATGTGAAACTTAAGGCACAGAGAGGTGAAGCTATTTGCTCCTGGCTCTACAGCTTATAAGTGGATATAACTGCTTTATACAGGTATAATTCACATATTGCACAATTCACCCGCTTAAAGTGTACGAGTCAGTGGTTTTAGTGTTTTCACAGGACAGAGCTGGATTTTGAACTCAACTTTCTGATTCCAGATCCTGTTTGTGTAACCTCCTCACTATACAGGATACTGCTCATAATGTATGTAAAGGAGCACCCTTTCCCTGGGCCTTTACTCACCTCTGCACCTGCAACTGAAACCCCAGGCTTCCTCTGCAATAGTCCCTGCTCTTCCTGACTCTCCAGGAGCTGGGGGCTGAACAGTTGGGCCCTGAGGCAGTGGAATGGAAGGGATGACCTTAGGAAGTGACCTCTGCTGCTTGCAGGGCTTTTGGTCCTGGGTGGACTTCTGGAGCTGTCCTGCCAGCTCCTCAGTGCCCATCCCGGTTGCACTTCAGTTCATCTAAGTTGAACGAGCTGAGCTGTTGCTTGTGCCCAGCTCTGGGCTTGGCTGGCAAAGACTCTGAAGGATGCGAAGAGGAAGGCAACTGGGTCTTTCCCTCCAGGGGCTTACACACCATTGAATGGGTGAGGCACACACAGTTGCCTGCTCACCCCTGCTCAGTGCTGCTGTGAGGCAAGAGGCAGCAAAGGGGGTTTCAAGGAGAGCTTCACAGAAAAGGTGGCCTTCAAAGTACCCTGGAAGAGCTGATAGAATTTAGACTAATGCTGTTCAATAGAAACACCATGCAAGCTGCAAATACGAGCCAAGTATGTGATTTTGAATTGTCTGGTAGCCGCATTAAATAAGGAAAAACAAGCTGGTGAAGTTCATTTTAATAATATATTTTCTCTAAAAAATATATCTAAAATATCACCATATCCCTGCTACACTGTTGGTGGGAATGTAAACTGGTGCAACCACTATGGAGAATAGTATGGAGGTTCCTTAAAAAACTCAAAATAGAGTTACCATATAACCCAGCAATCCCACTCCTGAACATATATCAGGAAAAGATGAAATCTCTAATTCAAAAAGATACATGTACTCCCATGTTCATAGCAGCACAATTTATAATAGCCAAGACATGGAAGCAACCTAAATGTCCATTGACAGATGAATGGATAAAGAAGATGTGAAATACATATATACATATATATATGAATACTACTCAGACAGGAAAAAGAATGAAATAATGCCATTTGCAGCAACATGGATGGACCTAGAGATTATCATACTAAGTAAAATAAGTCAGGCAGAGAAAGACAAATATCATATGATATCACTTATATGATACAAATGATATCATATAATGATACAAAATATAATGATACATATAATGATACAAAAAATGATACAAATGGTCTTATTTACATAACAGAAACAGATTCACAGACTTATAAAACAACTTATGGTTACCAAAGAGGAAAGGGAGGAGGGGATAAATTGGGAATTGGGGATTAAAAGATACATACTACTATATATAAAATAGGTAAACAACAAGGACATATGGCACAGGGAACTATATTCAATATCTTGTAATAACCTATAATGGAAAAGAATCTGAAAAAGAATATATATACATATATATATGTATGTATGTATAACTGAATCACTTTGCTGTACATCTGAAACACGGTAAATCAACTATACTTCAATAAAAAAATAAAAAATAAAATATCACCATATCAACATGTAATCAATAGAGAAAAATTATGGAGACATTTAACACTTTTTTCATATTGAATCCTCCAATTCTGGTGTGTATTTTAATACTTGCAGCACATCTCAATTTGGACTAGTCACATTGCAAGTGCTCAAAACCCACATGCAGCTTACGGTCACCGTGATGGACAGCGCAGATGCAGACATTTGGAAGCTAGAAGGTAGGGGAGGAACAGTTTAGGTTGAGGAAACAGCATGGGGAAAGTTGGGTGTATAATTGATGGGGGACTCTTGTTTGTTTGCTCATAATTTTTATTAATCGTAGTTTACATGATTATATTTTAAATACTAAGGTTTACAACTTTTGGTACATAATATATTTATACAGTTCAAAAATTTAAAGGCAAATAGGTTAACATATACAGCAAATACATTTATATATTTTCCCTCTTTTGTTTTATATAAATGGTATCATAGACACTATTCTGTACTTTCCTTTTTCACCAGTTATACCTTGGAGGCTGTTCCACGTCAGCCCCTAAAGTGCTTCCTCATTCTTTCTCATGGCACACAAGAATCATGGAGGCTCCAACTGATGGACATCTAGGTTATTTCCAATCATTTGCAATTAGAAACAAGGCTGCGATGAATAATCTGTGCATATGTCATTCCTCGTGTGTGCATGTATAGCGATAGGATAAATTCCTAGAAGTAGAATCTGGGGGTCAATTTTGTCAGGGGTGGGTTCAGAGCAGAGGAGTGACATGCTCGGGGATGTGCTGGGAAAGATTACTCTGGTAGTAGCATGGAGAATGAACTGGCAGGCGTCAGACGGGAGGCAGGGAGGCCATTCTTCCACCCGTTAACTCAGTGAATCTGTACCTGGTGCCTCTGTGTTCTGGACACTTTGCTGGTGAACAAGACAGACCGGCCCCTGCTCTCAAGCAGCTGACACCTTAATGGAGAAGTTGGAAGGCCAGAGATGCCAACAGCCTGGGCTAGTGCAATGGCAATGAAGAGGGATAGGTGGATGCTTTAATGAAAGCCAGAATAGGGCACTGGACCAGGAGTCAAACAGACATGGTTGGCGCTGGGCTTTGGAGAAACCACCCTGGCAGCCAATGTGAGAGAGGTGGGGTTGCCAGGAGGGAAGGCAGGAGGGCAGTGAAGCACAGTGAGTCCGGGTGTGCATGTGTTCTGGAAGCAGACTGCCCAAGTTGGAATCCCAGCTCTGCCCTTTACTAAGTGTATGCTGTTGGACAAGGGACTTCACGGCTCTGGGATTCAGTTTCTCTCATCTGTAAAATGGAGCCAATAAGAGTACGGCTCCCACAGGGTTGTTGGTGGGGGGATTAAGGGAGGCAAATATATGTAAATATTTAGCCCAGAACCTGGCATATCTAAAGCTTTGGTAAAGGGTAGGTAGTGTTGTTGGCGTTTTGATGACTAGGGAAGTGGTAGTGAAAGGCACAAAACAGGAAAAATAGGAGAGAGGTTTAGGAGTTGAAACGGACAGGGCTTGATGATTTAGTGATTGATTGATGTGGGCGTAAGGAAGGGAGAATGTGGAGCCTGTCATGACTCCCAGATAGGCAGCTGGCGGGGATTCTGAGCGACAGACACAGAGGTGGAGAAAACCCAGAGGGTTCTGGCAATTACCCGCAGTGCCCAGTGTTTACCTGGAACTTAGGACCTGGGCCAGTGAGAGTTCTTCTGAGAAGCTGAAGGAGAAGAATGTATAGGAATATGAACCTGAGCCCATCTGCTTGCTGCTGCCAGCCTGTGCTTGGTGGCATCCTGCTCTGTGCCCATGTGCTTTTCTGCAAGTGCCACAGTGGGCCTGATAGCCCTCCCTGCTGAGGCTGCTGGGACCTGGAGTACAACTGAGCAGCTCTATCCTGTCCCACTTGCCCCCCTCCTTCCCTGCACTTTGCCTCCCCCGCAGTAACCCAAGTTGGCATCCCTCTGCTGAGGCAGAGAAGCCCCGTGGGAACGTATCTGCCCTGCCCACACAGGGCTCATGGGGACCCTGCTGGCTCCTGGCCGCCTATTCTAAGGATGACAGGCAAGGGATGGGAACACGCACTTCTCACTTTGATGTAGCGTCTGAACGTGGGGTTGGAAGACTTCATGTGCAAGGAGGCAGCAGGAGAGAATGGGCAGGTGGGGAGCCTTGGGGAGAATGGAGAGTCACTGGAGGACTATAAGGAGAGAGCTGGGGTAGGGGAATGGAGTCAAAGGAGACAGGGACCTGGAGAATTCCTCCCACAGGCTTGGAGGCAACTAGATGACATTTCTGAGAACCTTCAAGTCGCTCCAGCCACATTTTCCCGGCTCACGCCTGGCTCACTAGGGCTCTGGACCTCCAAAGTGTCTTGTTCCTTCTGCTGACCACCTGTTTGTTTAAGGCCAGCTGAGATGTCGTGGGGGCCTGCAGCATGGACTGAAGAGTGCTTGTCCCACAGGTGCTCACAGGTCCTTGGAACCCCGAGTCAGCCAAGGAGGTTAGAGGAACCCTAGGATCAGACGTGATCTTCCACGGAGCCTCTCCCAGTCCTCATCGGCCTCTGGTGATGTGTCTCACAGTCCCCCTGCTCTGTGGAACTCACTGCAGCTCTGGTTGGGCTCAAGCAGGATCTGAGTTTTCCCCTCCTCCCCAAATCGGGCCCCCAAAGTCAGCAGCTTTGCCGCCAACATGCCAGCTTGTGCTGCCCCCTTTCCTCAAGGCAGCCTCAGTGCCAGCTCTGAGCCAACTGCCTGGGGAGCTTGGCTGGGCCTCCTACCCACACAGCAGCCGCTCCCCTGCCCACTCCTCCTTAGGTTTCTAGGTCAAGAAGCACTTACTGGATAAAACTCTCCAGAGCTCATGGCACTTGCAAAGGCAGGTCCCATGTGCTCCTTTCTGCTGAGGGGAATGTACAGCTGCTGGGCGCTGGCGTAGGGCTGGGGCCGGGGGGAGGGAACGGTTTAGCCCTTAGTGCCACTGAGGTCTCTCTTCCTCCCTGGGCTGCTTTGGAAAATCCCAGAAGGGCACACAGCAAAGTGGAGTGTGGATGAGGGTCTCCCAATCCCCCAAGGAGCCTGGGTCTTAAAAGACTTCCAGCCCCCTCCTCCACCCACCAGCTCAAGTCTCCGTTTCCACTCTGAGCTTTCTCTCCAGGTGTTTGCTCCCTTCACCTTGAGCCTCAGGGAGGAGCACTTAGAGAGCAGGGTCTCGACTTTGGGCTAAGCAGCTCCCACTACTCGTCTGACCCTGTGTTTGCCCCCTCAGCTCAGGGCCTGCTTGCTGTCCGCCTACCACGTCCTGGCCTTGGGTTCTGGGCCTTCTCCACGCCCCTCCCCACCTCAGTCTGCCCCGCCAGCGTCCTTAATGATTCCCAGCTGATCCCAGCCACATCCTCTCCCCAGGGCCCTGGCACAAAGAGCAGGCCCTTCTCCAGTGGGCCCCTCAGAGTGTTAACCCCTGGCTGGCTGAGCCTCTGGGCTCCAACAATCAGCCAGAAGAGGAAACCTAAGACAAATAGAGACAAAATCTGATAGAGTAGGCAGACTGCTCTGAGGGTAGCTTGGGCCACCCTTGAGCTCCTTCCCTCTGGAGAAATGCCTAGGAAGGGTCTCCAGCTGGCAAAATCCTCCCATGCTTGCCCACCGAAATGCCCTTGGCAGACCTGTTCTCTAATCCTGACTCTTCTTGCTGCAGTGTTCAGCCCTCTTCCTCTTATTCTAGCTAATGCTGGATTGAGGGTGTGGGTTCTGAAGGCAGTCTGCCTGGTTTCAGACCCCACCTTTGTCACTTGCTAGTTGTGTGACCTTGGACGAGACATTTTCTCTCTCAATGGCTCTGTTTCCTCATCTGGGGGATGGGGAATATTAATAGTACCTACCTCATGGCATCACTAAAGGGATGATATAGATTAAGCCACTGCTTAAAACAGTGCCCAGCATAGACCACTTGACGTTAGCCCTTGTTGTATTATTATTGTGGATGGTGACTAGATGTCTTTCTTGTCCTTGTACCCCTGCCCCCAGCACAGTTCCAGGCACATAATTGATGCTCAGTACGTGTTTGGTACATAACAGAATGAAGTACAGACAAGACTGTCATTTCTCTGTGGCCCCTCTCAGCCACGAACCTCAGTGTCCTCCCGACTGAAGCACACAAGTGGGCACCAGGAACAGCCTCCATTCTCTTGCTGGGGGCCCGAATCCACCCTGACTTGCCCCAGGCCTGTCAGCCCCCAGACCAGTGGCTCACTGGGCGATACAGTAGGGCCCATAGGGGTTATGCTTAAAAAGGCCATGTCCTGGGCAGTGGCGGGGCTGGTGGAAGCCAAGGAATTAAGATACAGGGTATTGTTATGGGGAGTGCGGGGGGGTGAGGGAAGGGAAGCATGGGCTCAGGAATCAGACGGACCTGGATTTGAATCCCAGCTGACACTTCCTGGCTGTCTAACCCCCAGAATGTCATACATCCTTTCCAGCCTCAGTTTCCTCACTTGTGACGTGGGGATAATCACTCCTCCTCTCAGAGCTTGGAAAAGGAGAAAACCATGTCAAGCGTGCAGCAGAGTGCCTGGCCCAGAATTGGTGCCAAGGCAGTCACTAGTTCCTGCCCTGACCTGGGACCCTGAGGAGGGAGAGCATGGGCTGGAGTGGGGAGGCATGCGTGGGGTCTATTAGATCTGGCCCTTCTGCCCACAGGGGTTTCCAGGTGGTGGTTCTGAGCAAGGTCCAGGCCAAGGGGCCACAGCCAGGCCTCCCAGCCGCCCATCCCCTACACCCTGGCATGGCAGGGTTCTTGGCCTCCTGCCACGGCCGACTATGTAAATAAACCAGCTTTTCACTGGCTGGGAGCGAGACTGCCCTAAGTGACATTTCAAATTAGTTCTGCTATATTGGGCTTGAGCTCTGAAGGGCCTGGGCATTTCCCCCCCCCCCCCCCCCCGAGCTCATCCCTTTCTCTGTGTGGTGAAAGCTCTTAAAGCACACCCCGTGTGGGCAGAGGGCCAGGGCAGGGTGGGGACGGGCCTTCTGAGGTGACCTGCCGAAGCACTTACCAGGCCCAGGGCCACAGCCTCCCTTCCTAGGGAGGTCAGGAGCTCTGTACCACAGCGACCCCCCCTCCACACCAGCCCTTCCCGGCTGCCATGGCAACCCAGCCTCCTTGCACAGGGCTCACACACCGGCTGGCAGGAATGCTGAACGGAAGGAGGGCCGAGTCATTGGCCGAGGAGAGGGGGCTGGGCACTGGAGGGGGCACGCGAGGGGTGGGCCAGCTGCAGGCCTGGCAGAGCTGAAAGGGAGATGTGCTAGCCACATGGCTGGCCCGGCTCAAGCCGGGGCTGGGGCCGTGCCAGGGGATGAGACCATGATAGGAGAGGAGAGCCAGGACAATGGACACATGCCACTGTCTTTCTGGCAAAGCGCAGCGGCTTCCCTGCAGGGCCAAGGGCAGAGGGCACTGGATTCAAGTCCTTTCTTTCTGGGCAAGTCGCCTTGGCCCACTTGGCCTCCATTTCTTCAGGCTTGAGGCCTGAGAGCGTGAAAGGACTCAGGCTGGGAAGCCAGACGGAGCTGAAGGGCACTCTGGGCTCCGACACGTATGCCATTTTATATCTCTGACACTCAGTCACCTCCCCTATAATAGGGAAGCACCTGCTTCATGAGCTCATTGAGAGCAAGTAATAAGATGATATGTGCAAAGCATAGAGCACAGTGCCTGGCACACAGTAAGGGCTCAGTAAGTGGCAGCTCTTATTATTACTATGGCTATTCTTTTAATTGTATTCAAAGTGACAGTTTCTGTACCTGTATCTCCCATTAGACTGGGAGACTCTGGGAGGCAACAACAGGGACTTATTCCTCTCTCCATCCCCAGCAACTCCAGGTTCCACAGGCCCAGAGCAGATTCTGGGGCAAGTGGGGGTGGGGGGGAGGGGGATGACACATATATACCAGGAATGCCTTGGGCTAAATGGCTTCAAAACTCTCTCCTGGCTTGGACATTCTGTGCTTTTAACTCCATAAGGTCTAAGGAATGGCTGCCCTAGAGTATATAAGCCTTGGGGGAAAAAATATATGTTTATATAATAAACAGACTTATATTTGTGTGTGTGTGTGTGTGTGTGAGTGTAAGGCCCCTGTTATATAAACAATTCAAGTTAACCCAAATCAGCATGTTAACACAATTCTGGCAACCTACTCTCTTCCGTGATCCTGTGAAAAAAATACTGTGCCAGCTTAGCCCCAGGGCCCCGAAAGACACCATAGATGTGAGTCCAGGAGCTCCTCAGGACATCTGGTTGACCCCATGCATGGAGTAGCCAGAGAGTGTCCCAAAGAGGAGTAATAGGGATTGGGGCCTACCCGGGTCCGTGTTTGGGCTCAGAGCGCTCTACCGGTGAGGCAGTGCTGGCCGTGGCTGTAATTCAGCACCAGAGGGGACATTAGCACATTTGGAGGAATGCCCTCCAAACCACAGGGTCCCCTGAGGTGTGGGGCTGGGGCAGGGGCCCTGCTTGCGTGGGGTCATAGAGCATACTGCTCCAAGGTGGCAGCCACTGAGCTGAACTCATTTGAACTTTGGCCAAAGGAGCCTTAGCCCCTCCATGCTGTGCATTGCCCATGCCTGGAATTCCAATTTTCTCTGCGTCCTCCACCACATCTCATGCCAGCCCACTGGCTAGGAACTGTGGGGCTGACCAGGGCTGAGCAAGAAAACACCGTGGCTGGCTAAGGAGAAGGATGGTGGGGGAGGAGGCAGTGAGACTAGCACACCAGCCAGTGGAGGAGGGGCTGCTTGTCACACCAGCAATGAGTTCCTGCAGGTCTAAAGGCTCGGTTGCCCACAGACAGGTGCTGGGGCAAACCCTCCTGCACCCTCGGAAGGACTGGGGGAGGCTACCCTGGGGGCTGACTGTGGAAACCACGCCAGGGAGGGCCTGACGGCAAGAGTTTCCCAGGCTGTAAAATCACCGCCACCACCTAGGGCCACCCACAGCCCAGGAGAGATGAACACAGCTACTCCCCATGGCAGCTGCCAGGTAGGATTTGGGAACCTGGAAGGAGTAAGGGAGGAGGGCTATAAAAGAGCATGAAGTCGGATGGTGGATGACAGGAGCCAGGTTGCTCACTGTTGGAGTGGGAGTATACAAATAAGCAAGGGGAAGGCTGGAGTGATCCAAGCAGTAATGGATTAGAATGGGAGATATCAGCGTAAACTCATGTTTAGCTTAATATGGGTACAAATAGTTACATGGAGAAGCACTTAGTGATATGTGTATATACACTAGTTAGCATGCACGCATACATCTTCTTACTCTGTTAGTTGAGAGGGCCCAGTAGCAATGAACACACCCAGTGCCCGGATCTTGGTTTCTAAGACCATTTTCCAATAAAGGAACCAGAGCTCCTCACAGAAGTGGTTGATTCCAGGGCTGCAGCTGGAAATAAAGATGAGCCTGGAGCATCTTGTAGTGCCAGAAAGGAAGGAAGTGCCAAAGAAATAAAACCCACAATGATGGGTCAAAGGGACACAGGAGCCAACTGAAAGAGCTCCCAAAGGCCAAAGCTGGAACAATTAGAGCAACAGAATTAATAATGTAGTATTGGAGTATAACCCAGAGTATAAAACCAATATCCATGAGTCTATAGTGATATAAATAAGTGATTGAATGAATGGATGAAAACCTACATAATAAATAAATAAATAAATAGGGAAGAAGAGGCAAATCTCCCGTGTAGAAGAATTGCAAGTAATTTATGTTGATCCTGTTCCCACAAGGAGGCGACGCCTATCTCCCCATTCCGCACTCCTTAAGTGTGGGCTGTGCATAGCAACTTCCTTCCAAAGAGTACAGTATGGAAAAGGGCGAAAACACAGAGTAACTGTCCAGTGGAGAGACCTGACAAACACACCTCAGCCAGGTGATCACTGTCAACATCAACAGTGATATGTCATGCTGAGAGCATGTACCCTTGATAGGATGTGATGAGAAGAGCACTTTACCTCTGTGGGCTTCCTCCCCCAAACCTCTAACTCCAGTCTAACCACGAGAAAAACATCAGACAAATCCTAATTGAGGGGCAGACTACCAAATACCTTACCAACACTCCTCAGAACTGTGAAGGTCATCAAAAACAAGGAAAAGTCTAAGAAACAGCCATAGCCCAGAGGAGTTAAGGAGACAAGATGACTAGATGTAGTGTGGTGTCCTGGATGGGATTCTGGAACGAATAGAGGACATTGAGTTAAAATTAAGGAAATCTGACTTTAATACTAATGTATCAATATCGGTTCATTAATTGTAACAAATGTACTACACTAATGTAAGATGCTGAGGATGGGGAAATTGGGTACACGGTATATAGGAACTCTGTACAGTCTTCTCAATTTTTTCTGTAAATCTTAAACTGTTCTAAAATAAAAAGCTTATTTAAACCAAAAAAACTTGAAGTCTTGGGTTTTAATCCTGTTTCTGCCCCACCTAACTGCATGGCCTGGAGGAAATTATTACCCTTTCTGAGGATGTTTTCACTAAGTAAAATGGGAAAGATAATTTCTCTCTAGAAGAACCAGAAGAGGTAATTTAATAAAAATTTAAATACACACAGAAACAATCAATACATGCTAATTTCCTTCCTCTCTTAATTCTCATAAGAGCCCTGTGTGAACTAGATGGGACAACTGAGGCTCAGAGAGGCAGAGGGACCTGCCCAGGGTCACATAGCTGGGAGGCGGAGGAAGCGAGATGTGACATTTCCTCTAAGGCATTCTGCCTATTGGTAAAGCTTGCACTACAATGGGACCTGTTGGGGTGCAGGTGGGAAAGCTAGCTCTCTGCCTGGGGGCTCCAGGGCCTCTGAAGGGCAGCGACTTCCTCTGAGAAACTACAAAGGAGCACAGCACAGTGATCAGGTGTATGGGATTCAGAATCAGGCTGCCTAGTTCAAGCCTCGATTCTACTACTTCCCAACTGTGTGACTTGGGCAAGTTGTTTCACTTCTCTGAACCTTAACTTCCCCAACTGTAAAATGGACGTTGATAATAGTATCTACCTTTTTAGAGTTGTTGTTGTGAAGGTTAAACTGGTTAATCAATGTCAAGTGTTTAGAATAGTACCTGGCACATCACAAGGGCTCGGTAAATCCTAGCTATCATTATCTGCAGAATGGATAAAAATGCCTTGGGTTCAATTGCCCCAAAGGCCCTTCTAAATCTTCTCTTGTGGTGAACGTGGTGGAAGGGGTGCCAGGAATTGTTTCTTCGAAAGCACCTAAGAGTTTTCGCGTCAAATAATAAACACTCATTTGCATATCATTCAATGAACAAGCCCTTGGAATCCTGAAGTTTGAAGGAAGCTTCAAACATCATCAGCATCATTTTAGATAGGTAAACTGAGGCCTGGAAAGGTAAAGGGACTGGACCGAGGTCATACTGCAAGTCAGTGGCTGAGCTGAGCCAAATGTAGGGCTCCTGTTTCCCTGTTTCCCTAGACTCCTGCCACTCTGCCAGCTTGCTGCTGTTTTTTTTAAAACATTTTTATTGAAATATAGTTGATTTACAATGTTGTGTTAGTTTCAGTTGTACAGCAAACTGATTCAGCCATATATATGTATATGTATGTGTGTATATATATATATATATATATATATATTATTTTTCAGATTCTTTTCCATTATAGATTTTTACAAGATATTGAATATATTTCCCTGTGCTATACAGTAGGTCCTTGTTGTTTATTTATTTTATATATAGTAGTGTGTATATGTTAATCCCAAACTCCTAATTTATCCCTCCCCCCATTTCCCCTTTGATAACCATAAGTTTGTTTTTTATGTCTGTGAGTCTGTTTCTGTTTTGTAAATAAGTTCATTTGTATCATTTTTTTGAACATTCCACATATAAGTGATATCATATGATATTTGTCTTTGTCTGACTTACTTCGCTTAGTATGATAATCTCTAGGTCCATCCATATTGCTGCAAATGGCATTATTTCATTCTTTCTTATGGCTGATATTCCATTGTATATATACCACCTCTTCTTTATCCATATTCGTCTGTCATTGGACACTTGCTGCTGTGAACACTTTACTGACACCTCTCCAGTCCCCAGTCCTGTGCTAGGCACCCTGAGAGACTAGAGGAAATAAGTATATCAACCATGTTCCTGCTTTTGCAGTTTTAAAAGTAAGCTTCAGGGATAAGATCTTCATGTTCACTTGGAGAAAAAGAAGACAAATCAATATATAGAAATGCTGGCTTAGGTACACTTGCCTGTGGCACTGAGGCTGTCAGCAGAGGTGAGATCAGGGAGGCTGCAAGTCTTTCTGGGAGAGTCAGTCCTTGATCTGAACCTTGAAGGCTGGCAGGCTGGACTCAGGCAGAGAACATGGTGCAGGGCACTGTGATGGGGGGTGCAGCAGGAGAGAAGCCTAGCGGGGTGTACTGGTAAACTGGCTCTTTGTGTGTGGGGGGGTGGGGTTTGTACTATTTGCCAATTTCTGTGGTGTAAATACTCCCACCATGGCCACTCTGAAGCTACCGATAGTTTAACAATCTGCTTGTAAAGTTCCTGAGTTATTAACAAGTGGCACTCAACTCCGGCCTATGGGTGAGAATGGATTTGTTTCCAGGGCAGTAGGAGCTGGGCTTTGTGGGGAGCAGGGTGGTGGGATGGAGTGCTAGCTGGCTAAGGTGGGGTTGGCTCAGGGAATAGCTGGGTGCTAGCCAGCAGGTCACACGCAGATTCAAATATTAGCTATTGAGCTGGGCTCTTTGCTGGGCTCTGTGCCAGACATTTAATATGCATCAGCTCATTTAATCCTCACAACGGCTTTAAGAAATGTCCATTCATTCATTGCTCCAACCATCTACCCATCCATCTGTCTATCTACCAAGTCTGTATTGAGCACCGACTATGTGCCAAACGCTGTCCAAGGCACAGTGGTGGTGACAAAGTCATTGCCCTAATGGTGCTTATATCTGAGTGGGAGGAAACAGATAATAAACACATTTTTGAAGGAATAAAAAATTACTACCAATTGTGGTGTTTGGATGGAAACAAAAAGTACTAAAATTGAGAACAAAGGGGCTACTGCTGTTTAAGATAGGGTGAACAGGGAAAATGTCCCTGAGGAGGCGACATTTAAGAATGAGAAGAGGGGCTTCCCTGGTAGCGCAGTGGTTAAGAGTCCACCTGCCAGTGCAGGGGACACAGGTTTGGGCCCTGGTCCGGGAGGATCCCACTTGCCACGGAGCAGCTAGGCCCGCAAGCCACAACTACCGAGCCTACGCTCTAGAGCCCGGGAGCTGCAGCTACTGAGCCCATGTGCCACGACTGCTGAGGCCCGAGCGTCTGGAGCCCGTGCTCCGCAACAAGAGAGGCCACCACAATGAGAAACCTGTGCACCACAACGAGGGGTGGCCCCTGCTCGCGCAGCTAGAGAGGGCCCGCACACAGCATCGAAGACCCAAGGCAGCCAAAAATAAATCAATAAATAAATTTACAAAAAAAGAATGAGGAGAGGCCAGGAATGCAAATGGCTGGGATCAGAGCACTGAGGTGGCCGGAATAGCAAGTACAAAGGCCCTTAGGTAGAAATGAGACCGGATTTCTTAAGCAACATTAAGAAGGCCAGTGTGGCAGAGCTTGGTGAGTGAGAGAGTGTGGCCTGAAATGAAGCCAGAGGTCATGGAAGCCTTGCAGGCTGTGGTGAGGACTTTGAAGGACTTAGAGTGGGGTTGTCATATGAAGCTCATTCTGGCTGCACTGTGAGGAATGGATTCCAGAGAAGCAGGGAGGCCAGTTAGGAGATAGTGTGCTCAGGTAAGAGTTATGAAGCTAGGTCCAAAAGGGTGGCGGGTCAGAGAGAGACAGAGGCAGAGGGACTAACATGTGGCAGATCCTGGATTCAAATCCAGGTGCCACCGTCCATGCTCCTTCCCACACCACAAGCGGTCTCATGGAAGGAGACCCAGATTTTCTGACTTAGGGCCTCAAAGCCTAGGAAAAATTTCTAAGCAGAGGAATTACGCGATAGAAGATAGCTGTGTCTCTTCACATACATTTTTACACTTGAATGACTTGCTATTCAAATATTCATAGACTTCCCTTGAATGTGAGCTCCTTGAGGGCGGGGATCTGAGTCATCCAGGATTTCCAGCTCAGAACTTTGACCTGAATCAGAGGAGGAGGAGTTCTTGAATCAAATGATGACCAACCCTCTCAGGTACCCTGCCAGCTCTGGATGTGCCCAGTTTGGCCCATCCTGGAAGACCTCTTGGCTGAGTACCGCAGCAAAGGGAGGTCACCGCCTATCCAAATCTCTCTCTGAGCAGCACAAACCCTCCGGGCCTGTCACCTGGAGGGGTAGCAGATGCCAAAGACAGAAACCCGGGCCTTGGAATCAGATCCAGTCCCAGCTCCTCCGCTTCCCTGTGGTGTGAGCTCAGACAAGGGGCTTAGCTTCTGTGCCTCTCAGTTTCCCCAACTAGGAAATGAGACAATGAAGAGTTCTTGCGTCTGCAGGTCATTGCGAGGATCAAATGAGATCACGCAGAGAACAGGCTTGGAACAGTACCCGGCACATAGTACGTTCTCAAGAAGCTTCCTTCAACCCAGATGGGTGAGGTGCCTGAGGTGTCACTGTGTTTGGGGTTCCTGAGGAGTCCCGAGCCCGACCATGGCAGGTAGGCAGCTGAGAGAGGGGAGTATAGAACGCCTTCTCCTCCTTTTCCCCACCTGCCTTCCACTCCCCCATCCCCTCCTCTCCCCTTGCTCTTGCCTCTGTGTTAAACACCTGGGAGTTGGCTAATTAGAACTAATTAGCTTCTCCTGCAATAAAACTCCAGCAATGGAAAGGTTCTGTAGTTCAGACCTCTGACACTAATCATGTTAAATAGATATTTATTTATCCCTTTATTAAGCAAGTCAATTAGCTTGTAATATCTGAGCAGCTGACTTTCAGGCCTGGGAGCTGGGCATGTGCTGTCAAGAGTCAAAGGCCCCAGTTGGAGCTCTTCGGTGTCTTATCCTCCCTGAGCCCCAAAGAAGCCAGGTCACAGGATGGAAGGGTTGGAAGAGTTGTGGGACACATATGCACAGATTGGAGACTGAGGCCCAGATCAGGGGTAGGGACTTGCCCAAGGTCACACAGTGGGATGTACATGACTGTCTGAGAAGGTAGAGGATATTAAGGAGTTCTCTAAAGGGTACCTACTCTATGCAACGGGGGCTCATGGGAAAATTAGATCACCTTTATTTTGGGACAAGGTGGGTGGTCAGGGAAAGCTTCATGAACGAGGCAGAATATGCACTTTGACAAGAGGACATTGGGTGGGGAAGGGCATTTCTGGTAGAAGGATGCTGAGTGTCAGATGCTGAGGACTGAATGCCAGCAGGCCAAGGTCAACATGTGACCATGGGATTGGAAGGCTAGTGGTGGGTGGCCCAGTTAGGAAGCTGGGCTCTGGGTAGGGAGGTTGGAGGCTGGACCACTGACAGAGAAGGAGCAGGTCTGTGAGGGCAAGGTACTGCATTCATTCGTTCATTCATTCAAGCCACACTTGTTGAGTGCTACTGTGTGTCAAGCACTGTGCCCTGGAGAAGCTTACAGTTGAATTAGGGAGGCAAACATGCTAAAGAAAGAATTCCAACCCAGTACAGCTCTTATTGAAGAGCTGTGATAGAAGAGAGTCCTCTTCCATCCTCCAATGATAGGGGAAGGGAGAAACCAACTCTGCCTGCTGCCCTCAGGAATAGCTTCTCAAAAGTGTTGGCAGAGGGCTTCCCTGGTGGCGCAGTGGTTGAGAATCCGCCTGCCAATGCAGGGGACACGGGTTCGAGCCCTGGTCTGGGAAGATTCCACATGCCGCGGAGCAACTAGGCCCGTGAGCCACAACTACTGAGCCTGTGCATCTGGAGCCTGTGCTCCGCAACAAGACAGGCCGCGATAGTGAGAGGCCCGCGCACCGCGATGAGGAGTGGCCCCCACTTGCCACAACTAGAGAAAGCCCTCGCACAGAAAGGAAGACCCAACACGGCCATAAATAAATAAATAAATAAATTAATTAAAAAAAAAAAAAAAAGTGTTGGCAGAAGCCCAGAGAATTGACCAGGGCTTGAGAGTTATAATTATCTAGTGTCTGCCCAGCACTTTTTGGCTTACACATCACTTTCACATACAGTATGTATATATATATATATATTTTTTTTTCAGTATGTATATTTTTAATCCTCCGAATAACTCTGTGGGGCAGAGAGGATTAGCCCCATTTTATAGATGACAGAACTGAGGTTGAGCAGTGAGGCAAGAAGTAATACCACAGGGTGGAAAAGGCACAGTTTTGGGAATCTGTGAAGTCTGAGTTCCATTTCTAGCTTTATTACTTACTTAGTTGGGTGATGGTGAGCAAGAAACTTTACCTCTTAGAGCCTCAGTTTTCCTACCCATAAAATAGGGATAATACCTACATTTGATTCATTCAGCAAGTAGTATTTGAGCACATAGCAAGTGCTCCATAGATGTTAGTTGACTTAATCCCTACCCTTAAATGGCTTGCCCAAGGTCACACAACTAATCAAAACTCAAACCCAGGCCCTTCAACTCTAAAACCTATTCTATCTGTGAGGCCCTGACTATCTCTTCAGAGGTGAGAGGAAGGCTGGCGGTAAGGCTGACCATGGAAGGTCTTGGCTATATAAGGATAATAACTTATGTTTCCTCAACTTCAAAGGAAGCTAGAAAGAGAGAGGCTAAGCTTACTCAAGCTGACAGCAAGGAGGATGGAGGCTAGACACTGGGATGATCTTGATGACAAGTTTGTGAGTCACCAACCGGAAGAGCCGTGGCTTTGGGGGCCTGGGAGATCTCTAACAACAGGGATAATCCCAACGAGTCTGAGCTGGGGCGAGGCAACCCCGTCCAGAAGAAGAGGGAACAATGAGATCACCCAGGCTGCAGACTGGAAAGAACCCAAATGGGTCATTTAGTCCAGCCCCCTGCCTCTGGGAAGAATTCTTCCAGACCAGACAGATGAGAATCTCTCCTGCTTTTCAAGGTCTCCAGGGGAAGAGATTCCTTAGCCTTCCTCGGCCATTCTGGAACAGGTTCTCACAGCGGACTCCCAAAAAGTTCTTTCTTTTGGCTGATTACAATTTCTCTTGCTGCCATTCTCGCCTTTAGTGGCAAAGTAGGAAGGCTGCTGCCCCACTTCGGGCCACCCAGTAAGCAGAGAGGAATGGTCAGCTGTCACTGTTTGCTGATGGGCAGCTGCCAACTCCCCAGGTAAGGCAAGACCAGCATCTCACACCCTCTATAATGATCCCACCAAGCTCTCCCAGCAGCGCATTTGCCCAGGTACCCAGGCCACCTCATCCCCAAACAGGCTGCCCCTGACCCCACCCCCATGCCACTGTTGCCACTCTGCCCGCTCTTAGCCTGCAAGGCCTTTCTTTCTCCCTGGTTTGCAGCTGATTACAATCCAACCCATCCTTCGAGGCTCAGTCAAAAGTCACTTCCTCATGGAAAACCTTCCCAATTTTTCCAGTAAGAGAAAATCATTCCCTCCTCCATTTCCATTTTGTATTTATTTCACTTTGCCTGATATCAGAGGTAGTGCTGGGTTGTGGGTCCAAAATGATTGGCCATTTCATAGAGTTTAACCCCAACTGTTTGTCTGTCTGCTTCTGCTCCTAGACTGTAGGGACTGCATTGTATTCATTTGTTCACATCCCTCCATGCCCGTTGCTTCCCCTCCCCAACAGGGTGTGGAATGACGCTTTGTGTACCAAAGTGTGAAAAGCATGTTTATTGAATTTGTTGAAGAGTCATGATCATAAAACGAAAATATTTGGATGGGCCGTTACCAAAGTCCACTCATACACTTCGTCTCACTTAACCCTCATAATCACTCTATGAAGAAGGTTCTCTTATTTCCCCATTTGAGACACGATGAAGTTACTTGCCCAGGATCATACAGCCATTGTGATCCAGGATCCCTGCCCTTCCCAGCTATGGTGAGCCTTGGCCTGAGGCCTGAGGGAACTCAAAGTCCTCCCCAGGATTTCTGTAACATCCAGGAGGTTTGCTGCCCAGATCCTGCCTTCTTTTGTCAGCCCCAAGACCTAGACCCTTCACTCTTTGCCTCCAACATTCTGTGAGGGGAATGACTTGGCCAGAGATTGGAGGGAGTGAGAGTCTTGAGGAGTCACCTGGCAGTGTGCAGGACCTTCCACTACCTTGGCAACTGCGCTTCCTCCTGGCCTTTTTGGAATAACAGACAAAACCTTCAACTGGACCCATTTCTGGGCCCTAAGGACTCAGGGTCTAGCCCAAAGCAGGATTACCAAGGCGACTTCTCAACAAAGGTGGTCTCCATGCAAGTTCATCTCCAAGCGGCTAAGGGAGTCATATTTTCTTTCCCTTCAAGTGTTTCTCCAAAGTATGGTGCTTATCTTGCAGGTTATCGAGAGGATTTTAAGTGGCACCTAAACGAAGATTTATATGTCAATAGTGATATATTTATTTTAAGGTTTATTAGGAGAATATGCAACCGGCACACCACGAATGATTTCATGCATAACATTGCTTAGTATGACACTAAGGAAGATGTTAAAGATTATTTTTCAGAAGTGAGTCCACTTAAGGAAAAACAGCAACTAAATAATGAAACAGGTGGGATGAGACTATGGCAAAAGTCATGATGGTGGCATGTGAACCACTGACTTTGGGAAATCTTGTATGCTTCCTTCTCACATTCCTGGAAAGACCCAGCCACAGGGCAGCCCTGGGAAGTCTTGCTGGGAGCAATGCTTGGAGGGAATGTGTGGCCAAGGTTGGGCAGTCTGAGGGAGGAGGGCTTATGGACGCAAGTGGACCTGGCTTGCTATCCCAGCTTAATTTTTTTCTAGAAATCTCATTTCCTGCTTGGAGGCAGAGTGTAGTCTCCAAGAGGGGCTGGACCTCATTCATTTCTGTAGACCCAGCACCTAGCATAATGCCTGGCACATAATAAGTGCTCAATAAATACTAATCAAGTGAATAACTAAGCTTTGAATTCCTTGTTCCTCATGTAAAATGAGAAGAGAACTTCCTACTGTAAAAGACTGTTGTGAGGATGAAATGAAAGGACGTATCTCAAAGCATTTTGCATTGGGCCCAACATAGGGTCACCCTCAGTCAGTAGGGTGGGGAGGGCCATTATTTTGTCGCAGCTACTGTGAGGAGCCAGAATGAGCTGGGCCTGGGAGGAGGGAAGGCGGGCAAGGAGAAACTATGGGAAGTATGGGCAAGGCCCTACAATCTCGGCTCACAGCTGAGCCTGGGGCCTCACTAGACCTGTGCATACACTCATGTCTTCACACACCCTGAAGAGGACAAATATCACTCATCTGCTCAGACCTCGTGCTGAAGACTGGGCCTGGACTGCCTCTCTAAGAGCTCACTCCTCAGAATCCGGTCCAGGCACCAGAGCCAAACTGCCCCAGGCATGTGGTTTCCCAGGCACCTGAGGGTCATCCCTGTAGCCCCCTCCCCTGCCAGATTGCCCAGTGGGTATGAGTTCCTTCAACACATGGCCAGTCGGGCAGGCCTGGCGTTGGCGCCCCCAGAGCAGAAAGCAATGGCTCTCAGACATTGCTGGAGGAGGTCCTGGAGGGAAAGGCAGGTGAGGGGCAAGGAGCCCCCCCCACCCCACAACCGGGAAGGTCAACACCAGCAGCCCCGCCTCAGAGGTTGGAAACCCCCCTGTGCCCCAGGAGCACAAGAAGGGTCTGTTTCTGGGGCTAATGCAACAGGTCCTTCTTGGGGTGTGAGGTCTGGCTGTTTCAGGGCATGCAGAACACGAGAGGGGGCCAGCTCCCACAAAGAAAGGGGCTGTGTGCAACAATTTACAGGTACCTCTTATTAGAGACACAGGCAGGGACCTAGAATGTTAGAGCTAGGTCAATGGTTCCCAAACCCGGCTACATCTGAACCACCCCAGGGACATGTAAAACATACAGACTTTCAGACCCAGGAACAGCAGAAGGTGGGATGTTCTGGAGTAGATGTGATTTAGCCAAATTTGTAAACTACTGCTGTAGTTCACTCTTTTTAAAAAAAAAAAAATGAGATGTAATTCACATACCATAAAATTCACCCTTTTAAAATGTACAGTTCTGTGGTTTTTAGTATGTGCCACCACTACCACTATCTAATTCCAGAGCATTTTCATCACTCCAAAAAGAAACCTTGTACCCACTAGCAGGCACTCCCCAACACCCCTTACCCACAGCCCCCATCAACCACTAATCTGTCTTCTGTCTCTGTGAATAGGCCTATTTTGGACACTTCAAATAAGTGGAATCATATAACATGTGCCCTTTTGTATTTGGCCTCTTTCACTTAGGTTGTCAAGGTTCATCTATGTTGTAGCTTATATATCAGTGCTTCATTCCTTTTTATTGCCAAATAGTATTCCACTGTCTGGAAATACAGCATTTTGTCTAGCCATTCACCAGTTGATGGACTTTTGGGTTGTTTCTACCTTTTGGGGTATTATGAATACCTTTGCTATGAACCTTCAGGTACAAGTTTTTGTGTGGACGCATGCTTTCATTTCTCTTGGGTATGTACCTAGGAGTGGAATTGCTGGGTCACATGGTAACTCTATGTTTAACTTTTTGAGGAACTGACAGACTGTTTTCTATAGTGGCTGCACCATTTTACATTCCCACCAGCAATGAACAAGCGTTCCAATTTTTCTACATCCTCACCAACACTTGTTATTTTCCCAGTTTTTTTTTTTAACTCTAGTCATCTTAGTTGGTATGAAGTGATATCTCCTTGTGGTTTTGATTTGTATTCCCTTCATGACTATGATGTTGAGCATCTCTTCATGGGCTAATGGCCATTTGTATATCTTCTTTGGAGGAATATCTACTTCTTCCAACTTTTCTCCTCCATTTTTTATTTGGGTGATTTATCTCTTTATTCTTGAGTTGTAAGACTTCTTTATACATTCTGGATACTAGACTCTTATCAGATACATGATTAGCAAATATTTTCTCCCATTCTTTGGGTAGTCTTTTAACTTTCTTGATAGATGGTTTACTCTGAACTTTCTTTTTACAGATGAAGAGACAGGCTCAGATAGGAAAGGGGTTTGCCTGAAGTCACATTCAATGAGAGACAGTAGCAGAAAGCTCTTTCTACTTATCCATACTGGGCACATAGGGAGGTGGGCTGGGAGGGTGGGGCAAAGCAGTGGCATGGATAATTCAAACCTCAGCCTAGCCTACCAATTGTTTCTATTTGTCTTTGAAATACACAATTCCATTTTTTGTAGATGGTGTCTCCTGATCATTATATCCTAGTCAAGCAGCTCCTAACATTAGATTACTTTCCTGATAGCCCATCAATGCCTAGAGAGAGAAAGTGGCTTGGGATTAAAACTTGCCTGGGGATCATCTACAGAGAACGATCCAGAATCCGTGCCACTGTGCATCGGCAGGCTTTGCTCTGTGGTGCATAATGGCCCACAGAGGGCTGAGAGAGGGCCTCAAGTACCTGAGTAGTGGCTTGGGGACAATGAGGAGCCCAGCGGGACCAAACCACCCCTGGAGGTGTGAATATACCTTTGTGTTCACACTGCACTTTTCATATTTCAACCTCAAAGCAAGAGGAGGCTTTTCCTTTTTCACTTTTTCTTCATGTCAAACATCAGCAGCTAATGTTAAACTCATGACAGAAATTAACTAAAATTTACACAAGAATATGCATACCTCCTGGCTTAGACATCAGGTAAGGACAATTTTATGAATGACCCCTGTGCTTACACTTCAATTACAAGAGTTCGCTATGATTTTAGGCAATTCTCAACATTTGAGTAAATTCCCAACTTTCTTTGTTTCTGGTCATGTGACAGCTTTTGTAGATAGCTTGAAAAGGTGGCAGATCTTGTAGCATGGTTAACTATAAAATGAAAGTGAACTTGGTTATGCTTTAAAATTATTTGAGAATCTCATGATATTCAATAGCTCTTTCTACAAATGTTTATTGGGGACTCTGTGGGTGTAGGGTCCTATACTAAGTGCAAGAGCTACCTCAATTTACCTTTCTGGGCCTCAGTTTCCCCCTTTGTAAATTGCAGGGATGCATCAAGTCAGGGTTTTTTAAACGTTTTTTTTTTTTCAGTGGCAGAATAATTTTTCTGGACAAAATCTCACCTGGAACTGTAATAAAAAAAAAAAAAAATAACAGATCAAGTAGAGCTTTTCTGGGATGGGGGGCACCCCTTGAACACAGCACCCCACACTCATAGCCATTGGTCCCAGACCCCCTACAGTTCCTCAGAGCAGAGCTAGAAAGGCCAAGACCAGCAGGGCCCTACCCTCTGTATTGCCGATCCACGTGGCTGGGACTACTCTCAGCTCTTTCTCTCCATCTCCTCTTGACTGGGAGAAAGTCCAGGTTGGACCGCACTTAGAGGCCATGCTATATACTGGAGCTGAGCATCCTCTGCTCCTTCCTTCTTGACCAAGTCTCCTCCTCTCCCCTGCTCTCTCCAGACACTAGACACTAGGCGCCTAACCCACCTCCTCTCTCTCCCCAAGCCAGAGGGACCTTGGGGCCCACTGCCTCGCCTGCACTGAGGGAGGGCCCACAGGAGGAGGCCAGGAGGGAGGATGGAGACAGCGCACTCTGGGTCTCTGTGGCTGATTGCTGGTCCCCTCTGCCCTCATCACCTGCTTCAGCCAGACCAGCCTCAGAAGGGGCCCCAGAGGGGAGTGAGGTGGGTGGCGGACTTTAATTGGAGACAGGGGTTACTCTTGCCTTATTTTGCCCCCTACCAGCCTTGAAGAGAAATGCAGGCATCCTGTAGCCCACAGGGGAAGAAGCAGTGGGAGGGGAGAGGAAGCAGGAAGAGGGTAGAAGCAGGGAGTAAGAACCAAAGAAAGTAGGCATTGAGGAGGAGTAGGTCCCATTTTCCTGGTATTCTTAGAGGCTGGTCAGCAGCTGATGGGTCTCCAGGCAGGGGCTGAAGGCTAGGGATCGGGTATTGGAAGAATGAATGGGTCTAGAGCCTATTCTTGGGGTCCAGGTGGCCAACTGTCTTCGAAGGCTGGCTCTCAGACCTACACCCTCTCCCCACCCCACAAATTTCCTCAGCCCACCAGGAAAAGCAGAAGGTGGCTAGGGAATATTCTGCCATTTTCCAGATGGAGGAAAGTGAGGTCCAGGGAGGGGAAAGCACTGGCCATTGGCAACAGAGCCTAGAGCAAGGGCCATTGCCAGCCCAAAGGAATGATGGGGGCGGGGCCGAGGTTGAGCTAAGCCCGTTGGGACTCTAACCGCTGGCTCTTTATTTAGCCTTGGATCTGAAGCAGCTAAACCAATGCAAAAGAAATCCCACAAGTAAAGAGGGTTTCTCTGGTGAGACGCCTCCTCGGGGGCCCTGAAGCCAGGTATGTGAGGACCCACCCCCCCCACCCCCGCCGAGAAGATTAGTTTAGAGCCCAGGAAGCCACTGGGTGGCGCTGTCTCTCCACCCAAGTTACTTAGGGAGGTTTCAGATGCCAGGGCAAAGAAGTCACCCCCATTCATGCCCCATCCTGCCAGGGCCTTAACAAAGGCCGCTTGGGTTAGGGCAGGGAAAACCAGTTTTGACAAAACTCCATATCTCTCCTGGCACGTGGGTGGGGAATGGAGGATCCAGATTGGTAGGGCCCAAGAAACCCAAGGGAAGGAACAGGCAGTTGTACTGGGGTCCCAGGACGCTGCTCCATTTCTCAACCACTCTCGAAGCCGAGAAATTCCAGGTGTCCTAAGCCTCGAAATGTAGGAGAGAAGTTCTTCCCATTTTATAGGCAGATTGAGGCCTGGAGAGTTGAGGGCCTAAAGGGAAGCTGTTTTAGTAGCCTAGGAAGCACCCTGTCCCCAAACTTCTGTTTCACAGTGAGCCCCTTTTTGGCTGAGGCCAAAGCGGCGACCAGGAGAAGTGGGCTTTAGAAATGCTAATGGCCTGAGTGAGTGGCAGGCGGGGACAATGGAGGAGAGCGCCTTGAATAGGGCGGCCCGGCCTGGGAGCGGGGCTCCCCACGTGGGAGCGGAGTGGGGAAGGGGGCGGGAGGGGGGCGGCCGTTCCCAGCGGAGGGGATCCGAGACTGGGCTAATTGGAAGGGGCTGGAGCTGCGGGGGCAGGAAAGGGGGAGGGGATTACCTGCGGGTCGGCGGCCCACGGGGGCGGGGCTCCCAGGAGGGGGTCCTGCCGGGAGCGGGGATGGGGGTACAGGAGCCCCGGGCCTGGGGCGGGGGCTGGGTGCAGACTCACTGAGCTGGACACCCAGAGACAGAGGGTGGGGAAGCCGGGGGCTGGGGGTCAGAGCAAACCCAGAATTCAGGAAGGGGACAGCAGGTGCCTTGGGAAAGCGTGAAGGGGGACAGGGAAAGCATTCCCTCACTTGTTCATTCACTGTCACAAGGTGAAGAGGCTGCTCTCCAGCCCGGCTGCTGGCAATCGGTTTCCCTGCTCTCTCAGTGATTGGTGATGTTCGCATCTGTTAAATCGGAAGAAGAGCATTTGCTTCATAGGATCTCTGGGAAGATTCAAAGAGACGATGCAGGTAAAGTACTTAAGAAAGTGCATGTGTGCTCAGTAATGGCGAGCTCTCATTATTACCCATCCAAGAAATAGCGATTCTGTGCTGGCTATGAGCCCTGGACTTGGCTTGCTTGCTCTGTGGTGGAGACGTTGGCTGTGGTGGGGGAGAGAGGAAGAGGTTACACCTCGACCCCAGGCTCTGGGCTGAGGAGAACGGGGAGGGGGGACGTCCTGGCGTGTGGGCAGCAGAGCCTGTGGGCCACGTGTGAGGCCCCCAGACCTTGCTGGTCCTCAGGGTCTGGGGAAACCTGGCTCTTCTGGGCCTTTAGCCCCTCCATGGGAGAGGAGTCCTGGAAAGGTGCAGTGTATCTAGGAGTGGTTGCGTGGTGAGAGGCAGGCCCAGGTCCAGGTTGGCATGCTTGTCAGCTTAGGGGGCCTAGCCTCAAACTTACGCTTCTCTAGTAGAAAACCAGGGAAGGAATCACAAGCAAACTCTAGAACAGTGACAATACCAAGTGTCCTAAGCAACCCACTGGGGAGTGAGAAGAAAATATTGTAATATTACAGTTTTGATGTTGGACATGCAATTTGTAGCCTACATCATCAATTAGCAAAGTAATACATGTATAGTAAGAACAACATCTATATACTCTGCATCTATGTACTATGTCCCAGACCCTCACAACCACTTGATAGCAGTGAGTAGAACTTTTATCTCCTCTTTCTACAGGGACCACTAAGGCCAAGAGACCTCAAGCCACATACCCAGTGGAAGAGCCAGGATGCATATTCACAGGCTGGCCCCAGAGTCTGTGTTCTTAACTACTACATTATGTATAAATAAACCCCTGCGGATATATTGTGTTGCTGTGTTCAAAATGCTCTAGTGATGGGAATCCATGATTTAAAAGTGTGGGGACTACTGCCCTGTTAAGGGTGTCAGCTCTGGAAGGACCCTTCAAGAGGCTCATGGTGTAGATGGGCACACTGAAGGCCTGGGAGGGGCAGGACATCGTCCTAGATCACACAGCAAGAGAATGCCAGTGCAGGCTACTCATGTGATGTTCTGCCTCCCAGAATTAAAACTCACGACTGCGCAGCCACTCTCACATTCCCCGTGTTCCCACACCGCGCCCCCCCCTCACTTCCCCACGACTCTATTCCTGCTCTCCCATCTTCCTCACCCCCAACAGATGCAAGCAAAGCAGCTGCTACTGGCTTCAGAGGATGGCTTTCCATACTTTGGCCAATTTCCTCATGGTAGCCCCTTGGCCCAGGTCCAGGATGGCCACCGTCTGGTGGGAAAGGGGATGGGAGGTCAGGCAGTGGCCATGGAGAGGGGCAGCTCAGGAAGCAGGGGTCCTAAACTCTCCGCGATCTCCATCAGCCATTCTTATAAAGAGAGAGAGACATAGATGGATACAGAGCTATGTAGATACATAACAAAGAGACAGATCAATGCATAGATACACAGTTACTTAGATATAGAGATATGGAGATGCAGAGGTATAGAGATACACAGATAGATGTAGAAATTCATAAATACATAGATATTATAGATGTATAGTTACATGGCTATAGACATTACTATGTAGCTACATACAAATTCTTAAGATAGAACCATGGAAAATATTCCTATGTAAAAATGTGAATAAAAGCCTTATCAGAAAGTTGAGCTATTTAAAGTAACACAGCAGGATCCTCCCCTTTGGGCTGGAAAGATGTGTTGCCTGCTGAGGACATGGGAATCACAGAATCAGTCACTCTCTCTCTGGCTTTGAACTTCTCTGGTCTCACTCCCCCACAAGGCTCCCACCACCACCACCATGGGCAACCGACTAGCCTCTGTGCACACCTCTGCACAGCCGGGCCCCTGTGAAGGGCCTCTGCCAGCTCTGAAGTTCTTCCTAGAATTGAGCCGAATGCTCCCAGAGGTGGCTCCCACCCTGGGGGCCCAGCTCTGTTCTCCGGGGCCACCAGAACCCCGGTCTGCTCCCTCTGCCGGGTGGCAGACCTGTGAAGGCAGAGACCGCCTCCCCCAGAGTCTTTTCCTGGCTGCCCAGGTCCTGGAGCCACTGGGGCCCCAGCGGAAGCCTCTCTCTGTCCAAAGGTGCAGCAGGGAGATGCCTGGTGGCCTGGGCCAGGTCTCACCTAGGGGCCCTCTGGCCTCAGGCGTGTTCCAAGGCCCTGACCCATGCAGCAGGCACAGCTGCCCCTGGGGGCCACTCCCTTGCCTTTGAAGGCATGGGTAGGGTTACAGGGTTAGCTGGGGAATAAGGCTCTTCAGAAACCCCGGAGCTGCTGGGAGAGACAAAGGAGCATGAATCCAGGAGCAGTTCTCTGTCTCAACTTTCTCCCTGCCTCTGGCTTGGTGTGTGTATATATATATATTTCTATCTCCCCTTTTCACCTGTCTCTGTCTCTCCTCTCTCTCTCACTTTCCTTGTCCTCCCTGCTCTGTCTCTCTCTGTCTCTCTCTCTTATTTTTCTTTTCTCCTTGACTCTCTTCTCCTCTCTTTCCCCCTCTGGTCATGTCTTGGATTTGCTCTTAGCCTTGTTGTTTCTGTCTTGAACTTTGAGAACTTGCACGGATATTGTGGTGAGGAGAGTTGACCAGAGGTCAAACACCCCTGTGGGTCTGTAGTGATCACAACAACAAAAAAATAAACACAGAGAGAGACCCAGGAATAGAATAGCCCCACCCTTCTTTCACTGGTCTGCAATAGCATCTCTTACACACCTCTGGGGACGGGGGTCTCACTAGGGCCTTCTCTGAAGTGAACTGAAATCTCTAACCTTATGGCTGCCATCCACCGATCCTAACTGTGGTCCTCCGACTCCCTCTGCCTTTTGACAGTCCTTCAGAAGTCTCCCCAAAGAAGTAGGGTCCTTGGGGGCCTGAATCCTCTCAGGGTGGGTTCTCAGAAAAGAATGAGAGGCCTTGCAGCCTAGAGTAGTTGCAACTACTGGTGAGGGAGTTGGTAGGAGTATCAGGAATATCCCAAGGAGGGGCCACAGGTCGCAGATGAAGCCCCACCAGGCCACATCTGAGAAATTCAGTGTGAGATAAGGTGGGGCGAAATGGAAACTGGCCCAGCCTGAGGAAATAGGGAAGACAGATAGGAGCTGGAAAGCAGGCGGGGCAGTAGATAGGCCAGCCCATCCCTGCCCGAGACCCAAAGGGCTTGACGAGAGATCCCAGGTGCCCACAGAACTGGGTGGAAGGGAGCCAGAGAGCTGAGAGGCCTGCCCCGGGGGCACACTCAGGGCTGGTTGCCCTAAAGAAAGGGAGGCACAGAGCATTCAGTCAGCCCCCCTCATCCCAGGCACCGGGGAACAGTGGGAGTTCCTTTAAGCTACATACCCCCAGGAGAATAGACTGAGGTCGTGAGGTCCTGCCAGCCTAGACGCCTCAGCCTGCATGGAACTAGGCAGGGGCCTGGCCTCAGCTTCCAACAGAGCTGGCATCCCTGGAGGCCCCCGTACAAGATTCTACTCAGGTACTGGCCTCAGGTGCTTCTAAACCCTTTGGGGTGACAGGGGTCTCTTCTATGCCTCAAGCCCTCAAGTGGGGATTACTGGCCTCCCTGGAACTCTTCCCAGCAACCGACCAGGATCCTTCACGCTGCAGCTGCTGCCCTGGCCTACCCTTAGTGGGGTTTGCTGTTTGCTGCACATTCGTGGGTGCCTTCTTCCTCTGTGCCAGGCCCTATGCTGCTTTTTGAACACATATCGCCAATGAAAGGGTTAACACCATGTGCCCCACCAGAAGCCCTGCCCCCTATTCTGGCATCTCCCCTGTACCCCTCAGGCAGCAGGAGTCATATTCCCTAAGGCGGTGCTTGGCAGAAAGGGGCCTGCTCTGCCCGGCTGGCCACATGTCCCTTCCCTCCCCCTCCCCCTCCCCCTCCCCCTCCGCTCCTCAGGCAAGTGTCAGGAAACAGGATCCAAGGAGAAAGCAGGCACCTGTTCCTGAAGTTCCTGACAGGCCTCCTCTTCCCTGCCCCAGCCCCTGGGCCCCCTGGGCCTGATGGGAAAGAAAGGCCTCAGCAGCACAGGCCACCTCTTCCTAGTTGCGTCTTTATTTGGCCTGCCACATTTGGCCGACCCTGTCATCAGACGAGAAGCTGTAGAATGTAGCTGTGAAAAAGCGCAGACTCCATGACCAGGTGGCCACGTAACAGTTTTGTAAACTTGGGCAAGTGACGTCGCCTCTGACTCTCAATTTGCTCATCTGTAGAATGGGCATCATAATAGCATCCACCTCATAGGGTTGTTTTGAGGGTTACTTGAGGTAATATACGTATTTAGAATAGTGCCTGAGACATAGTAAACAAACAAACAAGGGCATAAATCATTAAATAAATACCACTCCTGTTCCCTAAGGTCTGCCTCAGGGTTTCCCCAGTTTCTGACCTACCTTGTTGTTCTCCTTGGACAGGTATGGAAACTCTGCCCTTGGCTCCCGCCTTGGCCCCCTCTATCACTGTCTGTCAGTCCCCTAAGGCTAGGCCCTACTCCTCTAAAACGGCCTCTGGGGATGCTGGAGGGCTCGAGGAGCCTGCTGTGGCCTGGCCGGAGCCTGCCTGGGAACGGGCCTTCCTCCACCTGCAGCTCAGCAGGGGCCTCCCCCCGGGAGGCCTCTTGCCTCCTCCTCCCCAGAGTGGGGCAGCTGCTCTGCCTCTTTAAGGCCCTAACTAGGTCATCGCCCAGCTGAACATCCCCCTCACATTCCCCTCACACTAAACAATCTGATCTGATCACTGGTGATGAGGTCAATTTCACATGGCTTTGTTCCTGCAGTGAGCTTGTCACGACCAATCATTTCTGAGCGAGGAGCCCGTAATCCCGCACTGACTCCCTTGCCCCCAGAGGCCATGGCCCCTTTCTTGCTCGCCAATGTGAGGTCCCTAAGGTTGGCTCAGCACGAGTTTCCTCATGGCCTCTGTGTGCCCTCCTGCTCTTCCTGGCTGCATTGGGAGGGGGCCTGGGTTGGGGTCAACCATGGGGCTGCCAGGAGAGTGCAGAATGGGTATGCCGGGTAACCTGGGGAGGCATCAGTCCCCAGGGAGGGAGGTGGGTGCCTGATGAAAGAGGTCGGCAGCAAGACATGTATTTCTGGGTTGTGGGCCCACCCAGCTCAGAGAACGATCTTCTCCTTTGGGGTGACTCAGGATGGAGCCTCATGTCCTGGGGACAGGGGCTTATGAGAGATTCTGAACATAGAAACCCCCATGCCCCCTTGCCTGGGCCCTTGCATAGAATAGCGGCGGCTAGTGGGGGCACACTTGCGCATATGCCAGGCGTGTGCGGGCTGGGGCATAGTCATGCTCTGCAGGCAAAAGCATACTTCTGGGATTGAAGACTTGGCCTTCATTTCTGCTACGTGCTCTTGGCCAAGTCCCTTCTCTCTGAGCCTGAGTTTCCCCAAGTATACTGTAAGAGCAGTATGACAGAGCCAGCCAATGCTTCCTTTCAGTGTGGAGCGTTCCTAAGCCTTTGTGGGAGGAGACTTGGAGGCTTGGGATGCGGATGGGGAGACAGGGGTGGATGTTTTGCTGCCTCTCTGTCTCCCCAGAGGCGCTTGCATGGCCCCCCACAGAGTGGGTGTCAGTTATGTTTGTTTTTGGTGGATATAAAAAGCATCATGACAGAGGAAATGAACTTTTCTTCTTTATTCTGCATCCTTTTGGCATGATAGGACTCATCCCATCTGCCTGGGCCCCAAGGAATGGACAGTAAGAATGAGAGAGAGAGCCTGGCAGGGCCCTGCCTAGGGGTGCTGGCTTCTGTGTGGAGGCTGGGGGGAGAACACCAGGGCAGCCTGGGCAGACTGCTGGGCATCTGGGCTGCAGGTGGCCCCCATGGCCAAGAGGGAGGAGGGAAGGCAGCATGCCAGGCTCTGGGCAGGGGGCTTTGGCCACCTCATCTCATGTCTCATTTAGTCATCGTGTCACCATAGATGCAATGGGCTGCTCTTGCACTTTACAGACGAACCCACTAAGGCTGCTCCCCCTTCAGCTGCAGAAGTGTCTGGTCTCAGGAGTGAGGTGGGGCAGGGGGGATGAGGCGGGCAGAGCAGAGCTCAAGGCCAGGTTTAGAACATAGCAGTGGCAGGAGACTCCTCTGTAGACAACTGATATCTGGGAAAGTGTGATCCAAAGGCCTGGCCTAGCACAGGCCTGAGTCATGGTGTCAGGGAAAGCACATCAATTTTAGAATCACACAGACCCGGCTCCTACTTCTAGTCTGCCACTTCTTTGCTGTGTGACTTTGGGCAAGCCACTTGCCTCTCTGAGCCTAAGGTTTCCTCCTCAGTCTAATGGAGGTAAACCAGCTTGACCTGACAGGGCAGTCAAGAGGATTCATTGAGGTGCTGGCTGCACTAATAATAGATGCCAAATACGTGATCTTTCTTATTCCAATTCATTAGCAAGTCCTGCCATCTTCATCTCTAAATAAATCCCAGATCTGACCACTTCGCCATACCTCCACTGCCACCACCCCCCTCTAGGCCACTATCACCTCTTGCCTGGATCACTGCAGAAGCCTCCTCATGGTTTCCCTGCTTCTATTTTTGTCCCCTGCCAACTGTTATTCACACAAAAGCCGAGTGATCTGTTATAGTCCTAAGTCAGTCATGTCGCTTCTCTGCTCAGAACCCTCCCCGGGCCTCCCATGTCACTCAGAGTAAAAGGTGAAGTCCTTACCCATGGCCTATAAGGCTCTTCATAGTCTGGGCCCTACGGACTCCTCTGGCTCCATCTGGGATCACTTTCTTCCTACTTTGTTCCAATTGCACTCACCTCTTCTGTGCCTTGACCCCACAAAGCTGATTCCTGCCTCAGGGCCTTTGCACTTGCTGTTCCCTCTGTCTGGAACACTTTTCCCCCAGTTCTTCTCAGGGTTGATTCCTTCATGCCATCCAGGTCTTGGCTCAGATGTCAAGTTTTTAGAGGATGCTTCTTCTCTAAAGCTTTCTTCGTTCTAAGTCCTCATCATCTGGGAATTCTTCCTAATGTCTAAACTACAGCTGTTCTGCATCATTTAACCTTGTTCCTTTGTGCTCTGTCCTTCGCATAACATGTCCCTTTAAGAACACATTACTCAACTCTGAGACCCTCAACACTTACTACTGCTGGGGTTCTGCTGGATAAGGCCCCCAGACAGACTATGAATTCCCAGGGGTACAGGTAGGAGAAGGAAACGGTAGTTTATTGGGATGCCTAAGGAATGCCAAGCACTTGTACACAGGAGCTCTCACCTAGTCCTCATGTTATATCATTTACTTCTTGCAACAGCCCTGTGAGGTAAAGGATTCCTATACCCATTGTACAGATGAAGAAACTGAGACTTGGAGAGGACAGGTGACTCAGCCAAGATCACACAGCTGGTTGTGCAGTGGTTTCCTGATTCCAGGGCCTGTTTTCTATCCCCCACATTAGAACAGATCCCATGCCACATACATAGCAGAAGTATTCCTGGAGCCCCTGATAAGCCTCTTTAAGTGCTTGCTGAATACCCTTAGAGTTGCCCATTAGCTGTCTCTTCTTCAAGCGTCCTCTGATGGCGTCTGACTCCCTGCTCCCTGCTGCCTGTTTCCTCTACTGGAAGGTGCCCCCCTTCCCTGGTCAGTCTCTGCTTGGTCTTGGGGAGGAGATGCCACCTGCCTCACTGTCCTCTGTACTGACCACCCTGCTGCTACTGTTCGATTCCATTACACTGGGCAAAAAGCCCCAGGGCATGTCCTCTGGGCTAGGCTCCAGGCTGGCCACAGGGGACCAGAGAGAGCCCAGACCCCAGCTTACTCTCACACCAGGAGCGGGTGGCACATGAGTCCCTGGGAATGCAGGCCTTGGCGAGGGTTTCCTTCACAGAGTGGGAAGTACTTGGACTGGGCCTTGAATGATGAGTGGGGATCTTTTACCTGGAGATGGAGCAGAGTGGGAGGAAACAGCATGGGTAGAAGCCTGGAGATGGGAAGAGCAGGGTGAGTGGCTGGGGGTGGCAGGAGCTTTGGGTGTGTAGAGAGAGCGGCTGGAGTTGGTGGGGGGACAATTGGGGCTGGGCCTCCCCTCCCCTCCCCAGCTACCTCCGGCTCCACCAGCCATTCGTTCTGCCCAGTCCCCCTGGACAAAGTGGGCAGGCATGCCTGCTGGGGCCATGTGTGCCAGGTTATGACAGCCAGAGTAGTGAGGGCCGGGATCCAGGGGCTGCCAGCTCTAAGGCTTTGGGGGAGTCGGTTCTGGGCATTTTTACAGACGAAAGATTGTGCTGTGGTGGGAAGGGCCAGCACTGGGGATCAGCAGGTCTTGGCACTTGGACCAGGAGGAAGGGAGAGGCATGAGCCTTGGTGGAGAGCAGATAGCTTTCACCCTCGGCAAGAGACAATTACCACTGTTCAGGCCCATTAACAGCCTAATAAATTAGAAAGAAAGCATTAGCACTTGGGGGAAGCGTGGTGTGAGAGGGAGGTGGGATGAAGGAGGGGAGGCCAGATGAACCAGGAGCCAAACTCCCTCCCTGTTGTGGGCCAGAGAGGAGAAAGGGATCCTGGGATCCAAAGTGGCTTGAGTACCCACCGCAGGCCAGGCTGAGAACTTTCAGACAGTTTCTCACAGGATTCTCAAGCCAGCCTGGGGGCCAGGCATTGTTGTTCCCATTGTACAGAAGGGAAAACTGAAGTGCAGAGAGAGCCAGAGACATGCCGGAGCTCGTCCGGGATCACCTGGTTGCAGAGAAGGAGAGGCCCTGAGGACCCCTCCACCACCACCCAGGGCAGCTGGAGGGGGATGGTGGGATGCGGGGGTGGGGGTGGGGCTGGGGTTGGCTTGCCCACCTGAAACATTTCAATTTACGTCCTTGTAAAGTATAAATGCCTGACTATAAAGAAAGACTTGTTCACACACGTTTTGGGCAGCCTCAGTGCAAGAAGATAGCAGGGAGCTCAGAAGATCTAATTGCTATGTAATCTCCCTTGAATTTGGTCTATTGGGAAATATCTCTTCGAAGTGTTTATCACATCCCCTGTTACAAATAGCCACACTCGGCTCTCCTCCGCGCCTTCCCGGGGCTGCCTGGGAGCTGGGCTGGCTGTGGTCAGGAGAAAGGACCTTCAGAGGGAAAACGGGCCCTCTGGAGAGGGAGGGCACCTGCTGTGGCTGCGGGGGTTCTTGGAAGAAAGCCCACAGGGCACTGGCCTTTGTGGAGCATGGAATCAGAGCGGCCGACTATCTTGCCCAAACCTCACCACATCCCAAAGGGGGGGAGGGGGGTCTTAGCATTTCTGTCCCCCCTTGGATCCTTTCGTGTAAAGAGAAGCAGCCTATTCTTGCCTGTTAATATCTCGTAGAAGAGAAGACTTCAGGCAACAAAGAGAAACTGGAAAATGTCCTTGGAAGTGTTGCCAATATTAGCCTTCCCATCTTATCGACCGTGAGACTGAGACTCAGGGAGGCAGCAGGCACTGGTCTGTGGTGGTGCTGGGCCTGAAACCCCATATTTAGGCTTCTGCCAACCTGGCACGGGGCCACCCGCCTGGCGATGAGGGCACTGCCCGTCTCCCCCTGGAGGAAGGTAAAGTGGCAACTTGGCAGGATGTGGCCTTTTCACACACACACACCAACCCCTTTCTCTCCTGCAGCTGCAGTGTCTCTGGTCTTAGCAGGCCTGATCTGTTCCATTTCCACAGCCCAGAGAGCCCCGTCTCCCCACTCTGCCCATCTCCTCCTACCACTGCTCTTGCGGCCCCAGCTCCAGGCCTACCTCTTCCATGAACCCTTGCCTGAGATTTGCAGCTACCAGTTTCCCAGCTTTCTCTGGTCTTGGTCTGGGCCCCCTCAACTTGCCTGCTCGTCTCTCTCATTGACTATATTAGTTTCTTGGCCCTCAGCATTCCTTGGCTTGTGGCCGCATTACTCTTATCTCTGCCTCCATGGTCAAATGACCTTCCCCTCTTTTTCTGTCTGTGTCAAATCTTCCTCTACTTATGTGGATACCTCCTTCTTAGAGTGTAATTGCATTTAGGGTCCACCCAGATGATCCAGGATAATCTCCTTATCTCAAAATCCTTAACGGCATCTGCAAAGACCCTTTTTCCAAATAAGGGAACACTTACAAGTTCCAGTGATTAGGACCTGATATCTTTGGGGAACATTATTCAGCCTACTCCATCACATTAGGAGCCCACAAGGAGTCTTTCTCCTTGTGAGACTGGAAGCTCCCAGAGGGTAGAGGCAGTGTCTGGTGTCTCCGAATGTTCTCTGCAGCACCCCCATCACACTCAGAGCCTGAAACAAGCATCCTTGGTTGCAGGTTGGCATCCTGCCTCTTCTGCCCATGGGTCCACCATCAACTCCTGGACATACTTACTCCTTCAGGCTCCTGGGATCACAGGACAGTGTGAGGGGTGCTGACTTCTCACCTCCAGGCATCTGACAAGGCCTTTTAGGATGAATTTACAGAGACAAGTGCCTGGTGGCACATGTGCAGACATAGCTGCTCATTGATCAGGTTTGGAGCATGGGTCCAACTATAGGTGGGGGAGCTAATTTCATCAACCTTCGGAGTCTTGTCCTGATAGACAGGAAGGAGGGGCTGAAGCGTACAAAGTAGATACGACAGGGAGAAATGTCAGATCTTTTACTCTTGGATCCTGAAACCCAGTCCTCAGATGCAGGCTGGCCAGAGGGAACAGGCGAGAGGGCTGGAAGCAGAGTAAGGAGGTCTGCTCCTAAGTAAGTCCAAGGAGCCTTAGGCTGCATCCATAGGGAGCATAGAAGTTTCTAGAAAAAGGAGGTGACAGACTGCCCTGGAATATGCTGTCAGCTCTGGGCCCACATATTAAGGGTGCCACAGGCATACTGGAGCGTGGGCAGGGAGGGAAAAGCAGACTGGAGAGGAAGTTGGAACTCTGGCCTCAGGAGGCAGTGTGGAAGGAGCTGTTTGGCTTGGAGAAGACTCAGGGGTTTTGGTGATGGTGATGCTTCAGACCTCTGAGGGACTATTTTAGAGCAGAGGGAGAAGACAGAGTCTAGGTGGCCTCAGGCAGCAGTGCTGTGACCCTTGGGCAGAAGCCACAGGGAGACGAAGTTCAGCCCAACTCAAGAAAGAACTTTCTTAGGGTGAGGGCTATTTTGAGATGATCTCTTTCTTGCAAGTGAATGAGCTTCCCGCCTCAGGAAGTAGGAAAGCAGAGACGGGTCAAGCATTTGGATGGAACATGGTAGAAGGGGCTTGAGCAGCACATGGGGATTTGAGCGGCTCAGACCAGCCCTTGGAGGCCAGAGAGGGCCTTCTGCCCATAGAGCTTTTCCCCTCTTGTGCATGTCTCTTCTGCGACTCCTTTCCTTACTCTCCCAGCCCTGCCATCCACAGACTTACTCTGTCCCTCCTCAGAAGACCCAAAGCACTGACCATGGTGTATTGGAGCAAACCATTTAGGCTTTATTTCCCCCATGAGACTGAAGGCCTTCCAAGCAGAGAGAGGACTTCTTCAACTACGGGTTCACTCCTCCCCTCTCCTCAGACATTGCCCGGTGGCCAGGCCACAGGAGCCACCAGAGAAGAAAGAGAATGGTGCCAAGGAGTGGTGGGCAGGTGAGTGGTCCATTGCCAGCCAAGAGCCTTTGAAAACTGGAGAGATTCACACAGATTCAAACAGATGAAATGCATCCTGGAGAGAGTGAAGGGGCCCTCTCAATATTCTTTCAGGCCTCAGAAGACTGTCATGAGTGTCAACCCAGATACCCTGGCATTTCCTTTTCTTCTTTGTGCCTTTCTGAGAGAGCTCTCCCAGTCCAGGCTCTGTTCCCAAGGGGCTCTCCCTCCCTGCTGGCCCCTCTGGCTCACTCCAAGGCCCCTCCAGATGGGCCCCATCCTCCCTCAAACCCCCAGCTGGGCCCGCCAGCTGGACTTTCTCAGGGAGTGAGGCCCCAGGAAGGTCCAGAGCCCACCCAGCAGGCTAGAAGGAGAACAGCTGCCTGTGGGGTGAGAGGGGTGCGGGGTGAGGTTCCCCCATGGGCAGTCGGCCTTGGAAATGGATGAACTAAGAATGGGGATAGAGGTGGGAGTGGCTTTACTGGCCATAAAACAAATGTGTCAAGCCCAGAGATCCCAGGCCCAAAGCAGCTCCATGGGCCCTGTGCCCACTTCAATGCTACGTGCACGTGGCGGTCAGTGCCCCACACCAAGAGCCCTGAAGCCCAGGCATCCGTTTCATGTTCTGCCACTGATTCTCTGTATGACCTTGGACAAGCCCTGCCCCCACCCCCTCCCTGGGCTTCATTCAGGTATCCCTTCAAAACTGTTAGCAGTGCCAATTGATGGAGTGAATGACACTGGACTAGGCAGAGTCCAGGCCCCAGCTGTTCTCATGTGGCGATATTTTTGGTTTGCTTACTCATTCATTGACTCCCCCTGAACTGGAAGCTCCCTGGAGGCAGGCATCTGTCTCCCTCATCATTGTATCTCTAGTGCCTAACTCAGTGCCCTGCACAGAGAATGCATTCAATCAATATTTGCTACACGAGGAGATGAATGGTAAAAGCTATGGATAGCCACCCCAGAAAACACATCCACACACAGTCTGGCCTATAATTCTAGCACATTCTCAGACCCTAGAAACTCATCTCTCAGACATGCTACAGGTCCATGGTCCCAGGTTAGGAGACCTAGGGAAGACCCAAGAAGGTAGCACACATTCATTGTATTATGCCCCGTGTGAACAAAAGGTTTCCATGGGCCTGGCTGGGGATGAGAATAGGGGTGATCAGGGAGTCAGAAGGTATGAGGGTGTCTCCAGGCTTGGCTGGGACAGAGTGGCCCTGAGCCATGGAGCTACCAGAAGCATCAGGCTGCCTCTGCCTCAGCTGTGGCCTTACCTTATGATACAAAGCCAAGGAGAACACAGTGTCTCCTTGATGATTTGATGTTTTACCCCAAGCTCATAAAAAGATCCTCTGGTTGAGACCTCAGAATCTTGGGCTTTGGGCCAGTGGCGGTCAGTTGCCCCCAGTCTGGTAAACTTGATGGAGTCCTGAGCCTTCAGTGATGAGGAACAGCTCCTGGGTCGTGGGGCCCCCCCAAGGGGAAGCTAGGCCCGGGTAGCCAGTGGGCCATCCCCTAGCCTCCCACCTGCCCTCACACCCACTCTGAAAGCTCTCTCAGTCCTTACCAGCATTAACTGGGATTCGAGTCCCTGCCCTGCCCGCTTATCAGGCTCATGGGGGCCAGGCAAATACTTTGGACACTCTAAAGATCTGTTCCTGGGGAGCGGCTTTTGCTGTCACTTGGTTTGAGTTCTGTGTTGCAGTCCTCTCTCTGTGGGACAGACATCCTCTAGGGAATGCCAGGCCACAAGCAGGCTGTTTGCCAGAATGGGAAACAATGGGGCTTGGAAGTCAGCCTGGCCTGAGTTAAAATCCTGCCTCTGCCACTTCCAACCTATGGGACCTTTGGAAAGTCACTTGATTTCTCTGAGTCTCAGCTTTCTCATCTGTAAAGTAGGGACGCCAATACATACCTATCAGGGCTGTTGCAGGGATTCAGTGAGATAATCCAGATGGAGCACTTAGCACAGGGCCTGACACTGGCTTTTCAGTAGATGGTAGATCTCCCTGGTAGTCAGTATTGGCGAGGGCTCCTCAAAGTATGGTCCCTGGACCACCAGCATCAGTGCTACCTGGGAGCTTGTTAGAAATGCAGTCTCTGGCACCACATCCCAGACCTGCTGAGTTGGAATATGCATTTTCATAAGATCCCCAGGTGATTCCTAAGCAGGAGGAAGTTTGGGAAGAGCTAGGCTAGTGTCCAGCCTTCAGCCGGTCCTATATGAGGAATATCTATTTCTGGCAGCCTGTACAGGAAATAGCCTTCTACATCCTTAACTTTAAATGGTAGTAGTAATGGTTGCAGTAGTGAACATATATTAAGCACTTGCTATGCACCAGATACTATTTGGGGCGCATCCCAGCAACCCCGTGAAGTCGGTCCTACAAGCATGCCCATTTTACCAACGAGCAAGGCAAGGCAAGCTTAAGTCATTGGCCCAAAGTTGTGGTGAGTGAGTAATGGGACCACAATGCAAACCCAAGCCCCCTGCCTCCAGAGCTTACGCGTCAAGGGCATAGTACCTAGAAGAATCCATACTTAGTGAGCAAAATAGTCGATTCCATGCCACAGGCACCCACTGAATTGCTTCTCTGTCTGCTTGGTCCAGGCCCCAGAGATTCAGAGATAGACAAGACATAGGCTCTGCCTTCAAGGAACCTCTCAGTCCAGTGTAGGAGACAGATATCCAAATAAATGATGAGAGGAGGTGGTCTGCAATCCCTGCTGCGCCAGCAAGGACGAACACAGTGCAGTGGGGGATCGGAGGAGGGGAGCCTGGGGTCCTGCCTGCGGCCAGCTGGGAGGATATCCACGCCGAGGCGCCTTTCCAGTGGGCTGGGTTGCACCCAGTCAAGGCTTCCGTTGTAAATCTCCAGGCTCTTAGGCATGATTAAAGTGCTTTCCTGATCAGCCAGTGAGGCTAAGATTTGAGGGAGAGGAATTTGGGCAAGGGGGCTGAGGTGGTGGTGGCCAGGGGCTCTGGATTTGAGCCCTGTCTTAGGTTTTAACTATCCATATAGCCTTGGACAATTGGGCCCCAAGTTTCTTCAGGGATGAGAGGTGATGCTACCGATGGGATTTTAAGCTGTAATTGAGGACCCAGGGGCCTGTTGCAATTCCTCCGGGGCAGGGACCACGTCCGCCTTGCGCACTGCTGTATCCCCAGCACCCAGCCCGTCACCTGGGCCGGAGCGGCTGCTCCGTAATACTTTGTTGAACGAATGTTGAGTGAGGAGTCACAGGGAAGGGGGCCCAGAGTGACCAGATCCCAGCCCCCCTTATGCCCAGAAGCCCTCCATCCTCAGCAGAATCCGATCAGTCTCTTCTCTCTCTCCAGGGCTCTGCTCTCAACCCCAAGCTGGAGTGAGTGATGCTTCTCTCCATCAGGGAAATGGGTCCCTGGAGATGCTCGGCCACTGCTGCCCAGTGAGAAACCCAGAACTGACAAGGCCCTCGGAGACAAGCCCATTGTACAGATAGGGAAAGAGGCAAAGGGAAGGGCCTGGCCCTGCACTTGCCCGAATGGGACTCCCAAGGGTCAGGGAAAGAGAGGGGTACAGTGTGAATGAAGGAAAAAGGTCTGTCATGCAGAAGGATTGGCCTTCGAGGCCTAGGAGGTCAAATTGGGGGTGGAGGAGGGTCCGAGGTGGCAGTACCAAGGACAAGGCCATACATGGGCACGAGCTGGTGGGGAAGCAAGGGGAGCAGCAGGCAGGAAGATGCAGCTGGAATGTTGAGGACACATGTTTCCCATTAGGCGCTCCTCCTCTCCAGCCGACTCTCTCTTCTGGGAAGCAGAGGGAGAAGAAAGGCTGTGATGTGTAGGTGAGCCCCGTTATGCAGGACGTATTGGCAGGAGCTCCCCAGGTAACCCCCTCTGCTGTGCAAGGCACCAGGCCCAAGGCCCTCCTCCGGGCCAAAGCCCCAACCTACTTGCCCAGCTTGTCTGTCTTCCTGACGCTGGCTCGGCACCCTCAAGGTCCCTGGCCTGGACATTCACGAGATGCCCTCAACCCACTGGCTTTGAGTCAAACACACCCAGGTTTGAATCTCTCTTCCAACACTTGCCAGGTTATGTGACCTTGGTTAACTTACTTCTCGGAGCCTTGGTTCCTGCAACTGTAAAGTGGAGAAAATGATCCCTGCCCGGCCTCCGCCTCCCAAAGCATAGTGGAGAGAAGGAGCCGAGACTGCACACTGAATTCCCTGAGCTCTTGACTGTCCATGGGCACTGGCGGGGGTCAGGAGTCCCTCGCCTCTTTCTTTCCCCCCATCCATCCTGGCCCTGCCTGGTGGGGAGGCACCTCAAATATCAGGCCCTCTATGCAGTGGAGGTACCTCTGACCCCTCAAAACAGTGCCTTACACCAGCCATCCCCAAAGCAATCTCAGAAGCCTTTTCAGAGCACAAAACACAGCCACACATTCACCCTCTACACACACACACACACACACACACACACACGCTCCCGCACACACACAGGCTAAGGAAGGGAAGGCGCCCAGAGAGTCCTCGAGCAGACCCCACCCGTAGCAGGGCCTCCACTAAGAGCTTGCCATGTGTCCTCTCCTCAACTCTTAGCCACACCCGTAAGAGTTGCCATTATCCTCTCCATTTAGCAGGTAAAAAGGCAGAAAGAACTTTTATTTTTATTGAAGTATAGTTGATTTACAATGTTGTGTTAGTTTCTGGTGTACAGGAAAGTGATTCGGTTATACATATATAATATATATATATTCTTTTTCAGAATATTTTCCATTATAGGTTATTACAAGATATTGAATATAATTCCCTATACTATACAGTAAGTCCTCGTTGTTTATCTACTTTATATATAGTAGTTTGTATCTGTTAATCCCAAACTCCTAATTTATTCATTCCCCCACTTTCCCCTTTGGTAACCATAAGTTTGTTTTATAAGTCTGTGAGTTTGTTTCTGTTATGTAAATAAGTTCATTTGTATCATTTTTTTCAGATTCCACATTTAATTGATAGCATATGATATTTGTCTCTCTGTCTGACTTATTTCACTTAGTATGGTAATCTCTAGGTCCCTCCATGTTGCTGCAAATGGTATTATTTCATTCTTTTTCATGGCTGAGTAGTATTCCATTATATATATATGTGTGTGTGTGTGTGTGTGTGTGTGTGTGTGTGTGTGTATATATGCCACATCTTGTTTATCCATTCATCTGTTGGTGGACATTTAGGTTGCTTCCATGTACTGGCTATTGTAAATAGTGCTGCTATGAACACTGGGGTTCATGTATCTAGAAAAGACTTTCTTACTGCAAGTCCCCCAGCTCCAGAGTGGCTGAGCCCATATCAGTCAGACCCCAAAGCCCACCCAGGCTGCTTTGGCCATTTTACGTGACCATCTTTCAGACTTGAGGAGACACAGATCATTATAATTGAATGTACCAGGGCATATTCACATGACGGAACACTGCACAGCAATGAAAAAGAACAGCCTACTGGATGAATCTCCTGGACATTATGTTGAGTGACAGAAGTCAAACGCAAAAAAGAACACACTGTAGAATGCCACATTCATATTCCATTTATACGAACTTCAAGAACTGGCAGAACTGATCCATGGAGATAGGAGTCAAAATAGTAGTTACTCTTGGGCCAGGAGTGGGGATTACTGATGGGGAGGAGGCCGGAGCCTTCTGGTGTGCTGGAAATGTTCTACCTCTCCATCTCGGTGTTAGTTACCTAGGTTGATTCATGTGTAAAAATTCATGGAGCTGTAACACTTAAGATCAGTGCATTTGATTGTATGTAAATTACACCTCAATAGAAAAAGTCTTTTTAAAAATCTAATGTGCCAAGGACTTCCCACAGATCTCTGCATGGCTGGCTCCTGGTCATTCAGGTCACCCCCTAAATGTCACCTCTTCAGAGAGTCCTTCCAGTATTCACCCCCTCACCTAATCTAATCTAGCAACTTCTACCACCTCTGTGCCCCAGTTACTCTCTCTTCTGTTACCTTGTTTCCTTTTATTTTTGGCATGCACCACCAATGTGCTGAAGTCGCCTGTCACTGACCCTTCCCAACTCAGTGTTCAGTGATTTCACATTGGTCACTTGGAATCAGCCACGATGGGAATATTTATACCACAGAAATCAGCAGACACTGCAGGTCAAGACTCTCCCCCTCCAGAGCTGGCTGTTAAACATTTACCAGCACACCCTGTACATCTCACTATCTGAAATTATCTTATGAATTTGATTACTTATTTACTGTCTGTCTCCTCTGCATGTAAGCTCCACGAGGGCAGGGTCTGTGACTTATCGTTTTTAATCGTTGTACCCCCGGTGCCTAGAACAGTGTTTGGCATCTAGTAGATGCTCAGTAAAGGCTGGCTGAATGAATAAAGGTCTGATGGTAACGCTGTGGAAGCACAACAGAAGGAACAGTTAACTTTGTACCAGAGTAGGAAATATTTGTGCTGGAGCTTCAATAATAAGGAAGAATTTGCCCAGTGGACAAGAGAGAAAGGATTTCCCAGCATTCCCAGCAAAGGGAAGGAAATGGAGGCCTGAAAGAGCATGGGAGAATCTGGGGAAAGCCCAGCAGCTGGAGTGGTCATGTTGTAGGGGGGTAGGGTGGGGAGAGGTGTGGGGAGCAATGTAGAAATGTAGGCTGGGATCGCAGTGTGAAGGGCCTTAGCTCTTGGACGGAGGGCTGGACTTTCTCCTGCAGGGAGCCATCGAAATGTTTTAATTAAAGAAAGAATCTGATCAAGTCTTTGCTGGCAAGATGCCTCTGCTGGCAGGGTGGAGGGTGGGTTGCAGGGGTGGCTGGAGGTCCAATCACCTCTCCACGGTTGCCTAGGACGGAAGGCTAATCTTTTGAACCCGCAGTCCTCCTCGCTGTTTTCCCTGCCTGTTTCCTCTCCCTCGGCCCTCAGTGAAGATGGAAAACAGCTGGCCCTTCTCTCAAAGCCTAGTGGCCCTCTAGGCCCTCGGCCTTAGTTTCCATTGGCCACGCTTCTCAGTGCGCGGGGCAGCTCATGCGACCCTGCCAAGGTTCTCTGAGGGGGGGTGCCCAGTGTGGGCACCGGGACTGTCTGTGCCTTCCTAGTGTTCTGTCAGCCACCCCACGTGTTCTGGGACCCAACCCGCCGAGCCCCAGAGCAACAGCAGCCACTGCCACGGTCGCCGCTAGAGGAGGAGGGTTAGGGGGCCTTTGTTGTCTAGGGTGTTGCTATGCAGGGCTGGCCACAGGCAGCTCTGAGGTTGGCCTGTGGTCTGGTGAGGGGCTCATGCTTGGCAGCGAGGCTGGCCACCCCAGCCTGGGCTCCTGCTCCAGGCAGGGAGGGCTAAATTAGAGCCTCCAGCCTTCCAATTTAGAGCACCGAAATAAACCCCGGAACATTCCTGCTGGAGCCCCAGCACTCCTGCCTCCAGGCAGAAGCCAAGCTCTGCCCTCGACCCCTAAGTTACAGAGGTCAGGGGGCCAGGCAGCCAGGGATAGCTAAAGGCTAGGCCACGGAGTAGGCAGGGGGCAGGGGGGGTGGGCACCAGGTTGGGGCATTTGTCTGTGTTTCTATAATCACTCCACTTCAGTTCCATCTGATTCAACTCATCCCACATTCAGTGTCAGGCACTGGGCTGGCTCAGCCCTGGGATGACTTTGGGGAGTCGTATTAGGACTTACCCATCTGGGAGATGCCTTAGAGACCATCTGGGCCATGCTTCTCATGTTACGGTAGAAAAAGGAGGCCCAGAAATGAAAAAGGACTGACTCAAGGTCGCGCAGCAAGTTAAGGGGCAGAGCCAGGACTCGAACCTAGGGGTCTAGTGCAGAACTAACTCCACCTGAGGCAGGCCCAGGGCAACGTGCTGCTGGAGCTTCAGAGGGCATGTCAGGGGTGCCCTGGAGGATCCCTGGCACTCCGTTGACATGCAGGAACTGGGGGAGGCTTCCCAAAGGCAGGGCCTTGGAGCTGGGTCAAGGCAGAGGGCAATTTAGGTATAGAGAACAGGTCCACAAAGTCGCGGAGGTGGGAAATCTCATGAGAGCGTCTCCTAGCCAGAACCAGGAGCCTGACATGGCCCAAGGGTTGCATGGGTCCGTGGGTGGACCTCCCTAGCGTCAGTTCCAGTGGAAACCTCCCCCAGGAGTACCTGCTCCCTCTCTGAAAAGAAAGAAAGCTGAAATGATGATGATTATCATCGAAATAATAGCAAACATTTATTGAGAGCTTACTATGTGCCAGGCTTTATGATAAGTGCTCATGTATGTTGTCTTATTTGATCCTTGTGACAACCCTATGAAGTGGGACCTATTATGACTCCCCCCCCGTTTTAAAGGTGAGAAAAGTGAAGCACATTGAGGTTTAGTGACTTGATTGCGGTGACACAGCTAGCATTGGAGCTGGGATTTGAACACAGGCAGTCTGGTTCTAGGGTCTGTGTACTTAATCACTATACTATACTAGTGTCATTGATAATTATGAGTTAATGTTTATGGAGTACTTACTATGGGCCAAACATTGTTCAAAGTTTTTCACAAGGAGTAGTAGCTTGTTTAATCCTCAAAACAACTTTATGAGGTAGGTTTTATTATTATCCCCAACATACAGATGAGAAAACTGAGGCATAGAGAGGTGAAATAAGAGCTAGTATTGCTTCCCGTAAGGCCGTGCCAATTGGACAAGGGAGAAAGGACTTGCCAGGCAGAGGAAACACAATGGAGGCCTGAAAGAGCATCGGAGCATGTGGGGAGACCCAGCAGTTGGAGTATATTGTAGGGTGTGGGGAGGCAGAGACATCGGGTGGTCCTGAAGGTTGCCCCATCCCCACTGAAGGGGGACTTTGCAATGACCTGAGTGAGAGGGAATGAGAGGCTCTCCCTAGTTGATCGGTATTTGGGAGCTGGGCTGGTAAGCCAGAAACATCCTAAGAACGCCCTGCCTCAGCAGGCCAGGCTGGGCCAGGGCAGGTACAAGTGTTGGAGGCAAAAGGTGCAGAACTCAGGCCACCTCCCCCATGGGCAGGCAGGGCCAGAGGGCATCTCTGTAAGGTCTCTTTCTTTCCTCTTCACCAGGAACTCGCCCTCCTGGGGAGTCTGATCATTCTCAGAGACACGGAGAATGTCAGGCCCACAAGAGAGGCCCTTAGTGTGACATCCGTTCTCCTGGCACGTTCTCATGGCAACAGGGGCAAAGCTAAGCTTCACAGTGGTGGGGGGACTCATCCACTGCCCCTCAGCTCAGAAGTGGTGGAGCTGTGGTTCAACTCCCAGTCCCCAGAGTTCTTTCTTCTCCTCACCTCACCACCTTTTGAGCAGGTCCTTGGAGTCAGAAGAGACCTGGGCATAGATGATGGTGGAGTTCTCACCCAAAACCATGGAGGCCAGAAGGAAGTGCCACCATATTTCTAAAATTCCAGAAGGAAAGAACTGTCAACCCCAAATTCAATCTCCAGTGAAAATATCCTTCAAGAGTGAAGTGGAGGGGCTTTCCTGGTGGCGCAGTGGTTGAGAATCTGCCTGCCAATGCAGGGGATGCGGGTTCAAGCCCTGGTCTGGGAAGATCCCACATGCCGCGGAGCAACTAGGCCCATGAGCCACAACTACTGAGCCTGCGCTCCCAACAAGAGAGGCCGCGATAGTGAGAGTCCCGCGCACCGCGATGAAGAGTGGCCCCCGCTTGCCGCAACTAGAGAAAGCCCTCGCACAGAAACGAAGACCCAACACAGCCATAAGTAAATAGAAAAAAAAAAAAAAAAAAAGAGTGAAGTGGAAGTAAAGACATTCTCAGATGAAGGAAAACTAAGAGAATGTGTGGCCAGCAGATCTGTTCTAAAAGAAATGCTAAAGAAAGTTCTTCAGAGGAGAGGGCAGTGAGGGAAACTCAGGAAAGGGGTAGACTTCCTCATTTTGTCATGTTGGCCCTCAGCACCCTCCCCATCCCTGACCCTGCTGTTCTCGCACAGTCCCTCCCAGCCTGGACGCCCATGCCCTTTGCCCCCTGGCAAGGGCAGGGCTCAGAAGCCCTAGGCCTGGGCCTGTAGGCAAGGCAGAAAGCGAAGGGCATGTGCACGGGATGTGGAATCCTGGAATGCAGAATGGCACCTACCATCACTGCTGACTTGCTGGGCAACCTTACGCAGGTTTCTTGTCCTCTCTGAGCCTCCATCTGGCCGATGGGGATAATGACCCTTTTGTGTGGCTGAGACAAGAGGAGGAGTGGAGAGCCAGTTAGTGGTGTGTGAAAAGGCTGTCCAGATGTGAGGGATGGTTATTATCATTCCTCTGCTGGCCTCCCCTCTATCCAGCCAGCCAGGCATCTGCAGCGGGGGGCTGGGAGCAGGCCACTTAGCAACTCGGCTTCCTTTTACTTCCTCCCTGGGGCCTTTGCAGTTCTGGATTCCAAGGCTTTGATGGAAGGGGTAGGAGCTGCCTCTTCCATTAGCAGCCTGGGCTGTCTCACCCGGGCCTACCTCTTTCCATGGATTCTTTCTGGTACCAATTGCTTCTTCACACATGCTATCGAAAGGGAAGGACGTGGACCAGAAGCGGGGTGGCTCTTCCCCTGGGGGCGGCTTGGGGGCAGCAGCTGACCCTGCTATGCTCTGTGCTCATGTGGGGGGCTGGGGACTTCTCCGGCTATAGGCCGGGCCCTGACTGCAGAGCTTAGGAAGGGATGGAGAGGGGAGCAGGAAGTCACAGCTGCTGGGGCTTGGTTACAAGGTGAGCAGGACAGGGATGCAGCCAGGCCTGGACACAGAGCAAAGGCTACCGGAGGAGTCCAGAGATCTGGCTTCTAAGCCTGTCGAATTGTTGCCAATCTTTGGCATCATTCTCCTTTCCCTCCCCAAGCCTCACTTTCCCATCTGTGCTCCGAGCGTGCGTGAGTATGTGCATGTGTGTGTACACGGGTGTGTTGGGGAGGACTGGCTAACTAATTTCTCGGGTCTCCTCAAGTCCTGACACACTGTGGTTCTAAGTGAGTGAGTTAAGGCCGGAGGCAAGAGGCCCAGGGGAGGAGGGGGTCCTGAAAGCTATCTGGGGGAGTTGGTATGACATGGTCCTTGCTAGAGCACTTTGTTGCCTGCTTGAGGAACTGGGTATTCCAAGTCTGCTCATTATCATCTACATAACCTTGAGCAAGCCACATAATGTCCCTAATGTCCTAAGGCGTGAAGCCTGAAGAAAAGCTTTTCTTTTTTCCCCACGTCCCCCACCTTGGTAGGGCACTGCCATCTCAGCGGGTGATGGGAAGGACAGGAGATGCCCTTTGCCTCTGATTGGAGGGCTCTCGGAACAGCTATGAGAGGGGCTCAGCACCAGTAGGTCCCCAATGTGGTTTCCACATCCAGCTTGGCCTGGTCTCCTGCACAGTCCGGATCCTTGGCAGGCTGGCACCAGGCTCTCTCAGTCCCCTGGGCTTTGAGCAAACTGGCTTCCCTCTGACTGACTCTCCTGGGGGCAATCACAGGTTTGGGCCATCCTGCTCCTTCAGCAAGTGCCTCCCTCAGCAGATGGCAAAGGGTTTTGGCACCCCACTTTCACTTTTGACCCTGAGGTGACATCATGTTCAAGTTCACGGGGCTTTGAATTAGCCTGGGGCCAGGCACAAGGTGATCCGGACTAGTAAGGGAGATGGCTAGGTTGGCCCCTCCAGATGTGACCCTAAAGAACACACGTGAGGAGGAAAAAGAAGTTCTTTGGCCACATGGCAAGTTCAGAAAGCCCAGGGATTCTTGGGGGTGTTGAGTCCAGGGTTTTGGGTCCAAAACAAAGTCAGCTTCGGTCCAGGCTAAAGTAGCTGGAGAAATGGCAGGGAGAGAGGGGAGTCTGTGAGGGGAGAAAGTCAGAAGCTCAAAAAGTTCTCTCCCCTAGCTCCCTAAGAGCCAATCATTTTCTCCCCATGTAAAGAAACAGGGGCATTTAAGAAATGGTTCCCAATTTCAGTGTCAACTGTAAGGAATGGAGGAAGAGCAGTGCCAGAAGTAGTAAACTAGCCTGACTGTCCCTTGGCCCTGTGACATTCTTCCCTGTCTTGCTGGGTGCCTGCCCTTTCTCCGAGGTTGGTTCTCCAGCAGACTCTGAGCCATCTCAAAGCCTTCTAGGAGATTCTTTTCAGTTTAAATTAGCTGGAGTCAGATTCAACCAAAACCCCCGCTGGATACAGCCCCTGCCGGCTGAAAGTTCAGAACAGGCGTCGTCATCCCACTCTCGAACAGATTTGATGCACAATGAGGGGTTGGACCAATTGAGAATCTAGGTCTCTTGGGTTGTGGAGCAACACGTTAGGGTGTCCTATTTCCAAGCTGTCAGGCTAAGGCACATGGTACATGTTCAATGATGGATGAATGAATAAATTAATGTATAAATTACCTCCACTCCGAGCTATCCCATCTATCCTGTCCTCGGTGCCAGACTCCATCTACCCCTGAGCACCAGCCTGCCCTGGGCCTCCCTGCCCACCTGAGCTCAGGGAGAAGGAAGAGAAAATCAAAGTCACAGGATAGCAGAACTGGCCTGGCCCTTGCTCTGTGGAGCCCAGCTGACCCAGTTGGGGAGGCCACGGCCCTGAGAGGTGAAGGCACTGGCCAAAGGTGTTAGGACTCAGCTCTCCTGCCTCCATCGTAACACATGGCAGGAATTTTTGTTTAGTTTGTGCTCCAGAGGTCCCACTCCAAAGCCATTCCGTCCCAGGATGCACTGGGACTTCAAAGCATGGCAGGATGGCATCTGGGCTCTCCCCACTCCCCTTCGCTCCCAGCACTCCTGGGGCTAGAGGGTGGGAGTGCCTTTGATCAGCCAGGAGTGTTGACTGTCCTTCACCGGACCTGACAGCAGAGATGAGCCAGAGGCTGGCCCATGCCCTCTGGATGCCGGGAGAGCACACAACGTCACTAGAGAGAAAGTCCAGCCTCCAGCCTGGGGCCTCCCACATCTGGGGCGCGCCACCCAAAGCCTGCACAGCTGGCCAGCAGGGAGGCCCCCAGCTGGGGGATGTTTGTGCTAATCCTTAGCAATGGAAGCAGCTTGATAGCTAGGCTGATGTCTCCAGGGTGGGCTGCCACTCAGTGCTGGGGGCTTTGCTTCCCAGCAGCTTTCCATTCCCACGTTCTTCCCCTTGACTCCCTGCCTTATGCACCCCCCGCCCCCAGCTTCTCCCACTTGTCACCACTTCTTCAGGAAAGGTCATGGGTGTGGGAGAAAGGGCCTTGAACTGAGAGTCTGGAGACCTGGGCTCTGTCATTGTCTTGCTGTGTGATCTCTTGCCCTCTCTGGACCTCAGGCTGCTCAGCTGCAATGCAAGGGGACTGAGGCAGATGGAACTGTCTTGACATTGCTACTTGGTGAGTCTCTGAATCAGGAAGTGTGATTTGTGACTGATGACGACACATTCACGTCTAAGGTTCGCTGGTTTCCTGTCCTGTTGGGCTTGGGTGGCTTGTCTCAGCACTCTTAGCCCCTGGCCATGCCCCTGAACCCAGTGGTAAAGGAACAGGGAAGTCAGGTCCCAGGGCAGCCTTTGATCAGGCTGGGAGAGGAGAAGAACAGAGGGAAGAACAGATTGTGTGTTCAAACCCCCAAATGCCCCATCTGTCCTTGGACCTGTAGCGCAGGGGACAAAGCCAAGAAGCCTGGCGATTGATAAATCCAGGAACAAGGTGTCCAGACCTCCTCTGAGAACAGGTTTTCTGGGTCGAGTTCATTGTTTTGCTCCCAGAGCCTGGTGATACTCAGGCAAAGTGCCCCTTCTTAGGAGAGAAGACCACGCCCTGAGACCCCCCAAGCCAAAGAAGGATGGAGGCTTGTGCTTGGACTCCCAGGCCCGTATGTGTTACTCCTGGAGGCCCTCGTGCCCAGTGGAGCCAGGAACCACCACCATCACCTGCACAAAACATGAAGCAACAACATAGACCTTGCTTGTTAAGACTGTACAAAACCTGTACATTAAGCACCAAACTGAGACTCTCTGGCAAGGGGGTTCCCCGCCAGAGCTTTCCTCTCTTGGGGATCCCTCAGGACCACTGGGTTTTGGGCTGGGAGGAAAATGAAAGGGCAGAAAGCCTCCAGGCGGTGGGTGGTAGTTGAACAATCCTTGGCAGTGTGCTGTGGGCCAGGGCCAGAGACCCTCAGGAGTGTGCCCGTGACCCAGGCTGGGAGGGCCTGGGTCTTCAGTTGTCATCTTGCTAGGTACCAGTGACAGAGTCTTTCTGCCTGTCTAGAGATCCAGGTTTTAAACTGTGAGAGCTGTGGGCATCTGGGGCTCCGAGGGTCCCCGCCTCACCCCTGCTCATGGCAACCCATTCCCTCACATTGAGCTCACGATCAAATATCTTCATGTGCCATAGCCCTGCACAAAGGCGATCCCCATGTGGCCACAGCTTCTATCCTACGCCACTGCGGGCCTGAAGCTGGCCTCCTCAGATGCCCATCTATGGAGTGGTTGGGAGCTGCCCCCCTTGCCGCTCTCTCCAGGGCAGGGGGGTGGATGAGCTCGTGGCTTTGAAGTGCTTTGGGCATCCTCAGGAAGCCCCAAGGCTCGCCCATGCCCTAACTGCCCCTCAGAGGCAATGCAAATGCAGGCGCTGCTGGAATAGGAAGGCCTGCTCTGGCTTCTAATAGGCTGCCAATGCCCCCTGAGACAGCAGACAGACCTATTTGCAGGCTCCAGCCCCAGGCTGCGAGCAGCCCGGAGCCGCAGGGACCTCAGTGATCACAGACTTGCAGGCCCCGCCCCCACGCCGTGTGTCGCAGCTTGCCGAGCAGGACACTGGGCTCACACCTGCGGTGGATCCAGGGACACAGGTGGAGCCTCCTGGGCATCCCTGGGCTGCCCGTGCCTGTGTCAGGCAGCTCAGCCAGCTCTGCTGAGCACCCCTAGGTAAGAGAGGTAAGCGGGGGCTAACGGAGTACGCAAAGGGGCCGGAGCCTCAGGCTCCTTGGGTTCCTTCCTTCTCTTTGGCAGGAGGGAACACAGTGGGACAGAAGAACAGTGAAATACAGGACTGAGGGAGGCTGGGCTCTTGCACTGGGAAGAATACGGGATGTGGAGTCAGGACAGAGTGAGCCCCAGCTGATTGGCTGGGCAGGCTTGGGAAAGTGACCTCTCACCCTTCTTGTCAGAAACAGACTTTATTTGAATCTCTTTTATGTGCCAAGCACACAGGACTTCCTCTCGTCTTAACAATGCCTCTCCGAGAGAGGCCTTATTATGCCCACTTTACAGATGTGGCAACTACGGCCCAGAGAGGTGAAGTGACTTGCCCAAGCTCAAGCATCAGGAAAGTGGCAGAGCTCGTACTGAAATCCAGGTCTATAAATGACAAGGTCTTACTGTATAGCACAGGGAACCATATTCAATCTTGTAATAACCTATAATGGAAAAGAATCTGAAAAAGAATATATATGTATGTATAACCGAATCACTTTGCTGTACACCAGAAACTAACAAACACAGCATTGTTAATCAACTATACTTCAATTAAAAAAATTGCTATAAAAAGAAAAAAAAATCCAGGTCTATCTAAATCCAGGGTCCATGTGCTCTCTCCTGTACCCAGCTGCCTCTGGTTGAGAAAATAGAGGATGCAGAGGAGGAAGAGCCCATGGCTGCTTAACTACTGAGTGGTGAGCTTGAGTGGCAAAGCCGGCGCTTGTCCCACACAGGGTGGACGTTGCCCTGGAGCCTCCTAAACCCAGACATCTAGGTGCTGCCCACAAGCCCTGCAGGCTATGGCCCCATGGAGGGGGCAAGTTCCTAAACACCTGGCTCAGAGAAGACCTGAAGGCCTCTTCTCTGCAGCTCAGCGGACTGGGAGCACCCGTGCTTCTCCTCAGTGTCATGGAGACTCCTTTCTACCAGTGACAGCTTAGGTGGCCATCTCACCTCTCTGAGCCTCAGCTTTGTCCTTGACGAAGTGAGGCTTAATGTTACCCTAGCCTGTTGGGATGTCAGGCAGATTAACTGAAATAACTCATGGCAGGGAAGAAGTGGTCTGAGAATGCCTCACCCCTGTACGCCAAGGTAGAGTTCACAAAATCACAGCCTCGTTCATTTCTAGGGCCTCCTTTGTCCTGTTCCACAGGCCAGATGCTGGGGACAGTGTATTGGTGGTGGTGGTGGTGATGATTGGGGTGGTACATATGAAATGCAACACGTATCCAACTGAAACATGGCTGCACCCTTCGTTCCCCAACTTTGCATTAGGAATTAGACAAATACATGAAGGATGTTTATTGCGTTCATGTTTGTATTAGTCAAAAGCGGAAAACAACCTAAAAGCCCAATGCTATGGGATTGGTTAAGTAATTTATGATCATGATACATAGAGCACACACAATAGAATCAGAGTGCATTTCCAGTTAAGGTAGTCACAGAACCTTTTACACCAAACCCAGAGTGATGGATCATCAATATACTGTAAAAAGAGAAAACCCCAAAGACAGCCCGGCTCAAAAACTGAGATACGCAGCACGCACATAAGTGCATAGTGGTGAGCGCTGCGGCAGCCCACCAGCCCCCAGGTTGGAGCACAGGTCGTGGGGTGCCCAGAAGTCAGCTCTTGGGGAGTTACAAGGGCTCCACCATCGGGTGGGAGGCTAGAACCAGGTTCACTATGGAAGCCAGTGGGAGGAGGGAGAGGGCCCTCCCAGTAAGGGCTGGAAATGGCCACTGCCGCTGGGAATTTTGCCTACAAGGCAGCGTGGACCCTGATTCATGACCAGGAAGTGAAGCGAGCCACAAGGGCTCCAGGTTGGAGCTGGAGACCCCTAACATCCCCAAGGGCAGAGCCCTGACCCGCTATTATAAGACCGGATTTTGGCCTCGTGGGGGGGCGGGTCTGGGAGACCAGAGCAGGCAACCATGAAAGCACCAGATGGGGAGGGAGGGGTAGCACTGAGGGAGAGAGACAGACAATAAAACATAAACACAAACAAAACAGCACCGACTCTCCCTCTCCAAATGAGGCTGCAACCCCAAATTCCAAAACATATAAAGAAATCTAACGCTCGGAGAGAGCCAACAAAATCTACAATCAGTACATAAATTTATTCCAGATGAAGTTTTGGAGAGCAGGCTGACAGATTTTGAAAATAAGCATGTCTAGGGTGTTCGCAGAGATAAATGAAGGCATGATAGTCCTTAAAAGGACAAGATATGATTGCACAAAAGCAGGAAGAGAGATAGGAAAAGAAAATCAACTAGAAATCTTTGAAATAAACAATATGGTCATTGAAATAAAAAAGAAAACCTCCATAAATGGGGTAGCTATAGCTGGGACCCAGTCATGGAAAGAATTAGTGAATCGGAGGCTAATACCGAGGGAGTCACACCAGCAGAGACACAAACTTTGAACGAGCAGTTAAAAGGCATGAAGGCAGATACTGAGAGGCTCTAGCTTAAGTCTCACAGAAGGTCCACACACATGATGGGGAACAAACGAGGAAAAGGCAACACTTGAGAGATAATAGCGGAGAAGTTTTCAGAATTGAAAGAAGGTATGAGTTCTCAGGGAGAAAGCGCATTTGCTCCAAGAACTGAGCAGAAGAAATAAAAATAAGTCTATACCTGGACAATTTGTGGAAAATTAGCACACCACTAAAGGTAAAAAGAAGACCTTACAGTCAACAGAAAAGAAGAGACGCGCTCTGTCCGAGGGAACCAGCCCACCTACCGTGCTGCACAGCTGTCAGCACGAGGCAGAGCCCTGCGTGGCGGGTGCCCGCTGTGACTCCATGATGGGATAGGCTGTTGTTGAGGCCTCTCTGGTAGGCCACCTCTAAGGATGACCAGAGACACAGTTTTGATGGCTTTGAACTGCACCTCCTCAGCATGGCATTCCTGCTGACCTGCCTCGCCTTTTCCAGTCCTTCTGAGTAAACAGCCATTTTCCTTTCTTTGTTGCTGCCACCGAGGAATGGGGGTGCGGGGACGCTGGGAGGAAAGTTCTTTATGAAGCTCTGGCCTCAAAGAGAGCCGCCCAGTACACCGAGCATTGCTTCGGAGCAGGTGATCGGGATAAAGCAGTCCTTTATAAGACCACCACCATCCCCGCCAGACCTTATATATGAGGGCAAAGGAGGGCTGGCCATGTGATGAAGAGCGCTTGGGAGTCACATGCTCCCAGCTTTGAATCCCTGCATTGTGACTTCCAGATGACACGCCTTTGACGGGGCCAATTATTTTCTCATTTATGGAACAGGTATAATACCATCCCAACGGGATGGTTGTGCAGAATAAAGTGGACCCTAAAAATGAATGGAAATGTGCTGTGTAACCTGTAATGTGGTAGATTATTATGACAACCTCTCCCGGTTCCTAGCTTGCCTGGAATCCACCTTCTTCCCCTGAGTGATTTCAGTTAATCCTCACAACAGCCTTATGGGATGGGTGACAGTTTCCCCCATTTACAGAGGAGGAAACTAAGGGTCTGAGGGGTAGAAGATCTGCCTCTCTGAGTACTAAGTGGAGGAACCAGGACTTGAACCCGGCTTTATCTCACTCCCAGCCTGTTTTTCCATGCAGGGCCTGGCCTGGCCCTGAATTTGGAGGTGGGTGATGTGAGAGAGGTCCTGCTGTGTTGGAGCCCCTATTCCTCAGGGAGACTGAAGAGGCAGGGCCGGCTCCCAGGCGGAGGTTGGGGACGGCTGCGAGCAGGGGAGCTCAAGAGGTTGGGGTGGGGGAGGGCAGACAGCAAAGAGGGGGAGCTTCTGATTGCACCCCAGCCAGGGACTGCAGCAAGCAAGCAGCCTGTCTTGCCGATCCCAGCTCCGCTCTACAATGCCCCTGTCATCTAGGGCAAGCTATTTACCTCTCTGTGCCTCAGTTTCCTCGTCTTTCTGTTAGGCATCACAGCGGTCCCTGCCTCCTGGAGCCGTGGTGTATGTAAAGCATACAGCCCAGCGCTCACATAGGGGGGCCTCTCTGCACCCCTTCCCATCACCTTCCCAGTCCTTAACTCTGGGCTCTGCCCCAGCCGAGTCTCCCTTGCTCCTTGTTCCTCCATGCCTTTTCTCGCCTCACATTCTCAAGGAGGCAGAAATCCAGATTGCCTGGCTCTTTGGAAAGATGGCGGTTTCTATGTCTGGGCCAGCCTTTGGTAAGTGAGAATGGAATGTTCATTCGTTCTGTTATTTGCTCATTGATTCCAGTATTGATTGATCACCTACTATGTGCCAGGCACTGTTTTAGGCACTGGTGATGGAACAGTGGGCCAAACAGACAAGGACTCTGCGCTCACAGAGCTCATGTTTCAGTAGAGGAGAAGTCCACCTTCCCTGTGGAGGCCCCCAGTGCAGTCCTACACCCAGGTCAGCTGCCATGTTAGACATGGATTTTCAACTCCCTCTGAGCTGTCCAGCCCTGGGACCACAGCAGAGAGCCCAAGAGATAGTGGAACCTGTCTTCTGCCTCCAGACAACCTCAGCCCAGACAGCTAAAACCTGCTGCTGTGTATAAAGCCAGTGACCTAGGATCCAAGCCTGACTCTGCTGCTCATTAACTTTCTGACTTTGGACAAGTTCTGTAACTGCTCTAAGCCTCCGTTTTCTCATCTATCAAATGGGCATAAAAATAGCACCTATCTCATAGGGTCATTATGAGGATGAAATAACACACACAGCAGGCATGAAACAGTGCCTGGCACACGGCAGGTGCTCAGTGCAAGTTCAGTAGTATCATCATCATTATTATTATTGCCGTTGTTCATATTTTTTAAAGTTTATTTTTTTACTGAAGTATAGTTGATTTACAATGTTTCAGGGAACAACAAAGTGATTCATTTATATATATATATATATATATATATATATATATATATATATATATTCTTTTTCAGATTCTTTTCCCATATAGGTTATCACAGAATATTGAGTATAGTTCCCTGCGCTATACAGTAGGTCCTTGTTTATCTATTTTATATATAATAGTGTGTATCTACTCTTGTTATTATTATCATTACCTGACCTAGGGTGTCAAAGGCAGGCCTTTGGTTTTGTGTCCAGGTTCAGTTGTGGAAGATATGCCTATTCCTGACCCTGTGACCAGGCCAAAATCCATGTGGCAACCTCCCAGGAAGCCCTCCCGCTGTGGCCCTGCGGGAAACCAGTCTGAGGTCAAGACCCCCTTCCAGGCATCCCCACAGCACGGTGTAGAGAGCCTGGCTCACATACTCATCTCCTTCAGATTTGCCTGAAATGCCTCCTTTTCAAGGAGACCTTCCCTGACCACTCCATCTAAAATCCTAAACCCCCAGCACTCCCAATCCCCCTTCACTGCTTTCTCTTTCTCCATAACACTTATCACCATCTTTCATGCCTCATATTTTACTTAATTCAAAAAAAAAATTGTGGACTGCCTCTCCCTGCTAGAATGTAAGCAGGAAGAGACTGTCAGCTCTGCGGGGCCAAGTAGGCCCAAGGCAACTGGCCAAGAGATAAGCCAGATAGTTCAGCTTGCCAGTTAATAACTACAGGCCAGTCTCTGCCTTAATCTGAACCGCAGTTTTCCCATTAGAAGCACGAGGTGGGTGGAACTAGTGGTCTCAAACGACCTGCTCAGCTCTGACTTAGAACATTCTGTGCTTTGTGCCAGTTTTCATGGCACACAGAGCAGGGGCCTGGACTTCCCTCAAACCTGCCTTTTGTAGGAGGCTGCACCACAAGCAATGTCAGGGCTGCAAGCAGAATTCCTCTGCCCCCCAACCTGGCCTCCCCATCCCTGACCTTTGTCAGGAAGGCCCTGGGCTTGGGAGCAGGGTGGCCCGGTCCCCCTCCATGCGGTGAGAGTATTCAACCTCAGCTCCCTGTCCTGGCTCATGGGGCCTCAGCCTGTGCCTTCATCCCCTCTGACAGTTTTGCCACCAGCCATGGCCGGCTGCATGCTCCCCTTCAGGGTGACACGGCTGGATATGGTACTGGCATGTGTTCTCATGAGCTGCCCTCTCTGATCAAAGGCTGTGGTTTGCAGATGGGGTGAACCAACCCCCTAGGACAGTTGGCTGGCTCGTGGACCACTGGCTTCTGGGTGTAAGTCCTGCCTGGAATTCCATCCTCCCCCCTTATTCTGAGTATGAGGTATCTGCTAGAGTCCAGCACAGGTAAGGCCAGGACCTGGCACCTGGCACACAGCCCCTCTCTCTGCCTAGAAAGAGACCCCATCTGGAGGAGGCAGCTCTCCATCTTAGCATGGGGCCCCTCCATTCATGCACTTAATTAGGTGACTACTATGTGCTTTAGGGGCTGGGGAGACAGTTGTAAGCAAGTACAGACACAGTCTCTACTCTTTGCCTCCACTTACGTTCTCGAGGCAGAGGTGGCATTAAAACAGGGGCCCGAGGCACATCACAGAGACCGGGGCAGGAAATGCACCGTTTGCATTTACATGGTGATGGAAGCTAAGAGCATGGATGAGATGGCTGAAGAGAGCATGTATAGGGTGAGAAGCAAAGGGGCTTGCGATGGAACCTGAGGAAGTCCAACATCTCAGAAGTGGTCAGAGGAAGAGATACTGGGGGGGATGCAGTAAGGGGGAGGGAGCTCCTGGGGCAAGCGGAGACAAGAGAGTGGATTTCCAAGAGGGAGGAATGATCAACCATCAAATGAGTCCCATGAAGGAGAGGGAGGCCAGGGTAAAGGCCAGAGCATTGTTGAGTAGGGAGTATGGAAGGTGACCTGTCATGGGCTCCAGAGCACAGAGGAGACAGTGACAGCAAGGAGAGTGACTGTTTTTTTTGTTTGTTTGTTTGTTTGTTTGGCTGTGTTGGGTCTTCGTTGCTGTGCGCGGGCTTTCTCTGGTTGCGGCGAGCGGGGGCTACTCTTCGTTGCGGTGCGCAGGCTTCTCATTGCAGTGGCTTCTCTTGTTGTGGAGCACAGGCTCTAGACACGCGGGCTTCAGTAGTTGTGGCACGTGGGCTCAGTAGTTGTGGCACGCAGGCTCTAGAGCACAGGCTCAGTAGTTGTGGCGAACGGGCTTAGTTGCTCCGTGTCATGTGGGATCTTCCCAGACCAGGGCTCGAACCCATGTCCCTTGCATTGGCAGGTGGATTCTTAACCCCTGCGCCACCAGGGAAGCCCAGGAGAGTGACTTTTATTGATCACCTACTACATGTCAAGTCCTCTGCTTGGTCCCCTATATGCCTCATTCTTTCATTAATTCAGTCAACAATTTTCCTAGATGCAGGGGCTTCGTGATAAGCAAAGACAGGTAAGGCCCCTGCCTTCGTGGATCTCATGAAGGGGTAATAGGAGTCAGACATGAATCAAAGAATCAGACAAATAAACGTGAAACCGCAGCTGGGACAAGGGTGATGCAGGAGAGGCACAAGGTACTAGGTGAGAACCTATAATCCTGGGCTCTGACTTGCAGGGAGGTCAGGGCAGACTTCCCCAAAGAGCAGGCGGGTAAGTTGAGATCTGAAGGACAAGTAGAAATAAACGAGGTGAACATAGGAGAGGAGAGTATTTTACATAGAGGGAACAACATACACAAAAAAGAACTCTGAAGGCGGCCAGCAGGGCAGAGTGGAGAAGGGGAAGGTGGAGTGGGTCAAGGCGAGGATGGAGAGTGGGCAGAGGAGGCTAGCTAAGGCTTCATGCCATCGTGTGGGGTTTGTCTTTACCCTAAAAGCACGGGAAGGCCACAGAAGGGGTTTAAGCAGGGGAATGATATGACCAAAGTCATGATTTGGAAATGCACTCTGGCTGCTGTGAGAAGAGAGGGCAAGAGATGAGCTGGGTCGAGCGTTTAGGAAGCTATTTGGCCAAGTCGAGTAAAAGATGGTGGTAGCTTTCTTACAGTGGAGACAAAGGAGACTGAAACAAGTGGGTGGATTAAAACATATGTTTAGGTATTGTTTACAATAGCAAAATATTACATATAACTGGTGCTTAAATAAACGATGGCAGATCCATCCAGGAGAATAGGATGGATAAACAGAGTAAACAAGGTTTCCAAGTATTGAAGAGAAAGATTGACAAGATACATTGTTAAGTGAAAAATGCCAGGTACAGAACAATGTATATTTGTGGAAGAAAGGGAGAAATAAGAATATACATTGTATTCACTTTTCCATAAAGATGCATGGGAAGGCTACCCTCTGATAATAAAAGTGGCTCAGGCTTCCCTGGTGGCGCAGTGGTTGAGAATCTGCCTGCCAATGCAGGGGACACAGGTTCGAGCCCTGGTCTGGGAAGATCCCACATGCCGCAGAGCAACTGGGCCCGTGAGCTACAACTACTGAGCCTGCGCGTCTGGAGCCTGTGCTCCGCAACAAGAGAGGCCGCGATAATGAGAGGCCCGCGCACCGCGATGAAGAGTGGCCCCCACTTGCCGCAACTAGAGAAAGCCCTCGCACAGAAACAAAGACCCAACACAGCCATAAATAAACAAATAAAAATTAAAAAAAAAAAAAGTGGCTCATCTGTGTGTGTCTCGGGGGGTGGGGGGCTTCAGGTTGATGGAAGTGGAGTGAGACTCCTCACACCATCCCTTCTTCTGTTATTTTGATTTTTGAATGTACTACCTATTTAGAAATAATTTTCCAAGCCAAAGTGACTTAGGAAGTAAAATGATCAGGGTTGGCTATGGGGTTGGTAATGTGGGAGAGGTTGACAGTGGCTCCTAGGCTAAGGTCTGTGCACAAGATGTAAGGGGTGCCCTTTGCTATGTATGAGAAGGGACGGGAGACAGCAGGTTTGGCGAGGAAGACGGTGTGATCAGTTTGGGACAGGCTGAGTGTGAAGTACCTTCAAGGAGTGAGAGAGAAGACAGAGGCAGGGCAGTAGCTGGAGAAAGAAGTAAGGTCAAGGTACATGGTTTATTTCAGTGAAGGAGACCTGAGCCCTTTCAAAGCAACTGGGAACGATCCAGTTGAAAGGGAGAGCCTGGCTGTCCTGAAGAGGGATCCCAGTGGGGTCAGATTTTCCAGAAGAGGCAGAATGACAGGAGACCCAAAGTACCAACAGAAGTTTGGTCTTCATAAAAGAAAGTTACTCTATTTTAATCAGAGGTGAGTAGCCAGGCAGGGAAGACTCAGGAGCCCATCTGGCTTCAGCCTTTGGCCAAAAGGGGAGCCATATCACCCCCTCCCAGTGGGCCACTGGGTCCTGATATCAACTGAGTGCCTTCCAAGCCCCAGACCTGCACTTGCTACTTTCCAGACATTTCGCCTTCACAGCAGTCCTGGCTGCCATGTTATTACTATGAATCCCATTTTAGAGTTGAGCAAAGTGAGGCTCAGGAAAGCTCATGGTCACACAGCTAGTAAGTGGCAGAACCAAAATCAAGCCACATCTCCTGACTCTCGGACAAATGGAGCCATGGAGAGGGGCTGGCAGAGAGCCATTTAAGAGATGGGATTAGTTAAGCAACCAGGCCCAGAGGCTCAGAAGACACCTGTGTATTCTGAAGATCCCTCTAGAGCAGTGGTTCTCACACAGGGGGCGATTTGACCCACCCCCCCGCCAGGGGACATTTGGCAACGTCTGGAGACATTTTGGTTGTCACAACTTGGGGTGGAAGGTTGCTACTGGCAGATAGTAAGTAGAGGTCCCGGAAGCTGCTAAATGTCCTTCAGGGCACAAAGGGAGTATGGGGCCCAGCGTGCCATAGTGCTGAGGTACAGACCCTCTGCTTCTGGAGTTCTGGGACCAAGCAACTTGTCAGCATCTCCCCCACCTGCCCTCCACAAATTCAAGTATCTTCATTGTTTCTACTGACTTTTGACTTCTGTGATTTGTGCACATTGTAAACCATTCCAACAATGCCCAAGTGTTTAAAGTATTAAGTAAAAGCCATGCCTCCTCCCTTTATCCTAACTCCCCAGAGATAAATTGTTGTTACTGTAACTTTTATCACACAGCTTGAACTGCACAAGCAGAAAACAACTTCTTTTTCTCTCTCAACTCTCTCTGTGACCCATTTCTCCTCTGCTTCTTAGGTGAAATCTCCTAAAGATCCATACATTTTTCAGTCATTTTCAGAGAATTAAAAAAAAAAAAATCTCCTCCAATTACTCTCAGGAATTAACATATCCAGTTCAGTGTTACAGATGAAACCCCAAACTTCACTGAAAGTTGAAGCTTTTCACCTCTCCTCCTCTGGGCCTGTCAGGCCCAGAAGCAAGGCTGCCACAGGTGACAGGGGGATGCTCTCTTGTCCCTCCTGACTGGTTGCAGAGTAAGCCCCTGTAAGGGAGCGTCATGATTTCCTTAACCAGTTTCCTACTGATGGGCATTGAGGTTGTTTACAGTTTTTTACTCTTAAAAACAATGCTGTGACAACCTTGCACATATGTCTATCTGTACACACTTGTTAAGTTATGTCTTTAGGATAAATTTCTGGAAGTCAACGTGCCAAGATATGCATATTGAAAAGAGTGAAATATATTTCCAGGTTGTTCTCCACAGCAATTATATCAATCTATCAGTTTATAGTCCCACCAGCAGCAGAGTATGAGAGGGGCCATTAAGGGTCTGGGTCTGTATTTCTATCTCTCTCCTTCTCTCTCTTTCTCTCCCTCTCTCTCTCCTATAACACAGTGCCTGGCACATATGAATCAGGCTAGGCTGACATTACTGAATGAATGGGTGTTGGGAGAGTTAGCTGGGCATCCTGAAGCCCGTGAGGAAGGTGCAAATCTTTCTCTCAAGCTTCTTCCTCCTTCTTCAGCCCCTTCACAATCACTTCCTACTCCTTACCCACCCCCACCCCTCGCAGTTCAGTAGATCCTAGGTCCTGAATTGCTCTTGAATCTGTCATCTCCTCTCTGTACGTGACCAATGCTAGAATTCAGGCCTCACCATCTCTTGCCTGGAAGAGTTCCTTGCTGGTCTCCCTAGCTCCAGTTTTGCCATCTCTGATCCATTCTTTCTTCTTAATTTTAGATTTTTAAAAAATATTTATTTATTTATTGGGCTGTGTCGGGTCTTAGTTGCGGCACGCAGGCTCTTTGTTGTGGCACACGGGCTTCTCTCTATTTGTGGCGCGTGGGCTTCTGAGTGTGCGGGCTCAGTAGTTGCGTTGCACGGGCTTAGTTGCCCCGCGGCATGTGGGATCTTAGTTCCCCGACCAGGGATTGAACCCAAGTCCCCTGCATTGGAAGGCGGATTCTTAACCACTGGACCGCCAGAGAAGTCCCTCTGATCCATTCTTGACACCTCCAGAGTGAAAGTCCTAAAATGCCATCTGGTCAGTTCGTCCCCTCTGCTCCGGAGGCTGGCTGCCTATGGCCCACTCCATGGGGCAGGCTGTGGTCTGTTTTCTCCCCACTCCTGTCTCATCGCCGCTTGGGGGGCTTCGCCTTTCCCCCGACGCTCCAGTCATATGATGCTGCCCACCTGCCTCGAGCCCAGCAGGGTTTGGCTCTTTGCCCATTTGGTTCTCTCTGCCTGGACCCTCCTCCTCTTCTTTTCCTGTCATCAGGGAGGAAGTGGCCATTCGTTGGTTTGTGGCTCTACAGCATCCATTCCTCTCCCTTCCTTAGACCCCTGTTTGCTTTACGTGAATTGTCTCTGCCTCATTTGGGGTAAGGTTGGTGAAACAGCAAGTCCATGCGTCTGCCTCCTGCCGTGGAAGCCAAAGGCACATAGTCTTCCTATCCGCAGCCCAGGCTAGCCACGGGCAGGCATAGGACTAAGCTTGGTCACTGGACACTCTCTTTGGACTTTGAATCTGGAGCCAGCAGTATAAGAATAGAGGAAACAGCCTTCATCCATTTCAGCAGCAGCGTCCCGATCAAACCATTTCTGCTTCCCACACCTTCCCAACCCCTCCCCCAATGCTGCCTTTGCTTACATCTATTTCCAAATCTGGTTCTCCAGCCTTTCCCTTGATGTTGTAAGCTCCCTATAGATTACCGCCCCCCCCCAACCCCACAAATTCCCTTCTCTCTTCAGTTAGTCAGAGATGATTTCTGTTGTTCACAACCAAAATTTCTGATAGGAAGCCCAGATCAAATGTCCCTTCCTCTGTGAAGCCTTCTCTGTTCCTGCACAAGCATACTTTTCTGTATGTTCCCATAGCATCCTGTGCAAAGTGCAGCTCACACCAGGGTGTTTTTTCCGTCCCTTCCGCTAGTGTAGGAACTCATTTTGGTTCCATTCTTGTGAGCTCAGGACTCTAGCTCAGTGCCTGGTCTGGATTCAAACATTTAAGGACTAAACTAATGGATTGGTAGCTCTGCCTTCCCCCCATCTGGTGGCCTCAGTGGCTTTGACAGACTCTTGTCCTGCCACAAAAATGATGACTCCCTTGTGAGGCTGGCTGGTAATAACATGGGCTGATTTCTGTCCGGGACACTCCTTCTGTCTGTGCCATGGAGGATGGGGAGGGAGGAGGAAGGGAAACAGGGCAGAGGCGGGGAGGTTGTTGTTGGAGCAGCTCAGGTAGAGCATGATGGCGAGCGGAGTTAGATGGTTGCAGTAGGAAGGGAGAGAGGAAGAGGCTGACTGGCGAGATGGTGAACTGAGCATTAGAAGTGAATACGAAACTCAATTGTTGTTGGTAATTCTCACAGCAAAAGCTGGCCATTTGTGATGGCTTCCCTCGGAAGGAGGTGGCAGGGGAGCATGTGTGCGCGCGTGTGTGTGTGTGCATGGGGGATTGTTAGGGGAGGGTGTTGCACCGGCTCCAGCAGCCCCCTCCCACTCGCAACCATGCAGGCTGCCTGGCCTGTTTTCTAAAGAGCTTCCCCAAGCAGCAGGGAAGAGAGGAGAAGGCGGGCCAGCCATGCACACTGTTCAGTAGAGGTGAGCTGAGGAGTCCTCCAGTGCCCCTCCCTCCAGCCACTACAGGCTGCCAGGTACCTTGTTTGTGATGAAAGCTTTTAAAAACCCATGGGCATGGATAGTCATGCATTCATTTTTGTTCATTTAACTAATACTCACTGAGCCCAGAGCACGCAATGGAGGGCAAAGCCCACCATGGACCCTGCTCTCAAGAAGCTCCAGAGCTGGCGGGGGAGAAGATGCGTAATCAGGCAATTAGGAACCAGTGTGAGCGGGAGGTAAGCACTGGTTGCTATGGGAACACGAGGAGAGGCCACAGCTGCTGCTCCTCTCCGAAGAGTGGTGGCAGGCAAAAAAGGAGGCGTGAAGCAGGCAGATCTGCTTGCCAGGCCCGACTCTGCATGGCCCAGCCACCTAGCCCAGGACAAAATCGGGCAGGACAAAATCTGTCACTTCTCTGCCCCTCCATCACTTCACCTAAGAAATGAGAAGGGGGAGCGTGATACCAAGGCCACATGAGACCCTGTATATCTGTGCCTGGCCCCCAGTAGGTCTACAACACAAGGTAGCTGCTGGGAAATGTTTTTCAAGAAATATTTGTGGGTTGAAAGTTTCTGGGCTACTAGACACCAGAAGTAGAGCTGTGAACAAGATAAACAAAGCCTCTGCCCTCACAGAGCTCATAGGAATTTGAGAGGAGAGACAGCTATAAAAAAAAAAGGTGGCACAAATAATTACTATTGTGATGGGTAATGTGATGCTACGAGGGTGGTTCAGAGTAGGAACTGGCCCATGATAGGGGGCCAGGAGGAAAGGCTTCCTGGAAGAGGTGGCATTTCAGTTCAAGTCAGAAGGAAGAGTTAGTCAGCAAAGAGGTAGGAAACTGCATTCCGAGTGTGGTGAATAACAAGTGTGCAGGTGCTGAAGCAACAGGGAGTCTGGTATGTTCTAGGCCAGGAAAGGGGGCTAGTGGAAAGTGGGGTGGGGAGACACAACAGAGGCGGGGAGAGGGGAGGCTGGAAAGATAGACAAGACACCAAGGAAGCCAAGCATCTAGGCCACGGTGAGGAGTTCACATTGAATCCTAGGATGACCCCCAAGTCCCAATGTTACTCTGACTCCCACAGCTGATCAACTCACCTGTCAGTGCCTGAGGCAGGGCTGAGTTCACGGGGCTTTACTCAGAGCCGACCTGTAGAAGATTCCGGAATATGAGAGCTGTCAGAGCCCTTGGAGAGCATTTAGGTCCAAACTCTCATCGTGCCGATGGGAACACTGAGGCTCAGAGAGGAAGAAGACTTGTTCAGGGTCGCACGGCAAGCAGGGTTATCAGGCCTGGAACTAGAGCTCAGTTTAAGAGGCCAGCCAGTGCCTCGTGCCTCTGTGGAAACTTGAAGGTGGCCTTTTTTACTTGTTTTTGGAGGTGCCATTTTCTCTCCCTCTCAGGGCAACCAGCAATGTTTACAGCCTGTTTCTGCACTTCCCCTAGTGTCCTTTTCAAAGAGGCACATTTTCCATAACCTTGACCCCCATTTGCTTATCCTCCACCCTTCTACTGTGAAGGGAGCAGCCAGGGGCAGGGCTAGGATCACAGGTGGGGCCCAAAGAAGCTCTTCCCATGCCAGCCATTGATACGTCTTCCAGGCTCACCCTGTCTCCCGCCCTTGCCACTCCCCCCCAGTCGTGTTCTGTGGGCAAACCTCTCCCCGCTGACACGACCCCAGCACTTCCCCACCACACACACACTGGCAGAGTTGCCATAGGTTTCAGCCATCATCTAATACAATCTCTCCATTGCTGAAGTGGGAACAGTGAGGTCAGAGGAGGGGAAGTTCCGAGTTCTTGCCTGAACTGACTGTGTTCTGGCCTGTTGACTCTGCCCAGCCCTCTCTCCAACCCTCCCCGACCCTGGCCAACTCCCACCATCACCAGCTGCTCCCTTCTCTCCTTGTGGATAGAAGCACAGAGGCACCCAGGGTTGAGGGGAAACCCTATGGAAAGACAGTGGCCCAGTGCTGCCTGAGTTGAGGCTGTAGGTGAGGGGTGAGGAGAACCTGTTCTCTGCCTCTGTAGCTTAGCCAGCGTCCCAGCCCACTGAGCCCTCTCCACTCACTCCCTGCAGCTCAGGGCCAGGAGCTCAGCCATGGATCCAGTAAGCGGCTCTAGGCCTCCACCAGGAAACTCCTTACCTGGGCCTCCCTTTTAGTTAGGAACCGAGGCCCCCTCATTCCTCTCACCTTAGGCCTGGAAGTAGCTGGCTTTGGAGTCAACAGTCCCGGTTCTAAATTCCGGCTCGGCCACCTCTAGCCTTGGACAAAGCCCTTACAATCACCGAGCCTCAGCTTCCCCATCTAAACATAAGAATTGCTACCTCACCAGCTTGCTCTGAAGATACAGTGAGAGAGTAGAAGTAAAGTACCTGGCTTATGATAGGTATTTGACAAATGTTAGTCCCCTCCCCACACTCTGGGCTTGCCCCTCCAGCCCCACTCCCAGCAAGCTCTGCCTGATTCCTGCCAGAGATCCTTGGGGGTAAGGCTGGGACCAGATCTTGGCAAGAGCTTGGCTTGGCTCTGGGGAGAAGAGAAGGGAGCTGTGTCCCACGGTAGACAGCCCTAATCCCTGAAACTCAGCAGGAGGCATGCAAAGGGAAGCTGAGCCAGGGGAAAAGATGAAGGGCGGGGGCAATTGGAGGGAAAGAGGAGGAGGCAGGTGGCTTTGGAGCCTGTGGAAAGTCAGGACAGCGGGGAGAGGGCCAGGCAGCATGGGGTCCCAGCCGCTGGTCCAGGCGGTGCCAGATGGTTGGGAGAGACAAAGGAGGAGGCCGCTGGGCTGCAGGCTGCTTCGACATCTCTCGATGGCAACTCCTCTTTGCTCATCCCGGGGCACAGGACCTTGGGATCCCCAAGGCTCTAGCAGGTAACTCAGTCCAGCCACATGCAGCTCCAGATGGCTGGCCCTCCCCACATCCCTGCTCTGTCCCCACTTCCTTGAGCTAGGTCCAGAGTTCACTGCCCTCATTCTCTACCTCCACAAACCAAACCCCTGATCCCATCTCCCACTGGGTTCCCTTCTGATCCCTTATTCCCCGCAACCCAGAGGCCCCTAAAACATCTCTGACTTTACCAATTATTCCTCACAAGAAATTCCCCTCTGCCTCCAAAGTCATCAGCATGAGTTGCCACAAAGAGGCCTTTACTTTTGGGTTCCAGGCTCTGGCTGAAATGTACCCACTAGCTCACCTGCCCCCTTGCAACCAGGAGCACCCCTCAGAGAGATGCCGAGCAGGGGTCAGGGAAGTCTGGGGCCAAGAATGGGCTTCAGTCTCTGACTAGGGTGAGGACTGAGTCTGTGACCAGGATCAGAACTGAATCTGTTCCTGGGCTCGAGGCTGAGTCTGTGACCAGGTTTAGGGATTTATAAGTTTCTTTTGGTTGTAAGCAACAGAACTCAACTCTGGCTAACTTGGGCAAAAAGTAAGACTGTATTTCAAAGATATTGGGCTGGTTTTCAGAGTTGATTGATGTGAACATGACTCCACTCCAATCTTCCCAGTCTCTGTGTGTCTCTTTTGAGTTTCATATCCACAGGAGAGAAGTCCAATTGGCCCAGCATGGGTCAGGAATCTCTGCTCCAGGATCAGTCAAGTCAGCCATGCTGTAGGCCACACGTTGCTGGTGGAAACAGGAAGAGTTCCAGTCTTTGGGGAAAACAATCTGGTTCCATCCACTAAAATTAAAAAACATATATCATTTGACCTAGCAATTCTACTTCTGGGACACCATTCCATGAAAATGAAAGCTCTGGCACCTAAGGACCTATACGTACATAGACACGTGTTGCAGCATTGATCATAGCATTTAAAAAACTTGAAAATCATAATTATTTATCAGTAAGTTGATGGCTGAATAGATTATGGTACATCCACATCATGAAACACTAGGCAGCCATTGAAAGTTAGTAACTAGAGTCATACCAATCGATTTCAGGGAGTGTTATTGAATGAGAACAGCAAGAAGTGATAGAAGGAAATTAGAACACTGCCTAACACCATATACAAAAATAAACTCCAAATGGATTAAAGACTTAAATGTAAGAGCAGACACTATAAAACTCTTAGAGGAAAACATATGAAAAACACTCTTTGACATAAACCACAACAAGATATTTTTTGACCCACCTCCTAGAGTAACGGAAATAAAAATAAAAATAAATAAATGGGACTTAATTAAATTTAAAAGCTTTTGCACAGCAAAGGAAACCATAAACAAGACAAAAAGACAACCCTCAGAATGGGAGAAAATATTTGCAAATGAAACAACAGACAAAGGATTAATCTCCAAAATATGCAAATAGCTCATGGAGCTCAATATCAAAAAAACAAACAATCCAGTTAAAAAATGGGCAGAAGACCTAAATAGACATTTCACCAAGGAAGACATACAGATGGCCAAGAGGCACATGAAAAGATGTTCAACATCACTAATTATTAGAGAAATGAAAATCAAAACTACAATGAGGTGTCACCTCACACCAGTCAGAATGGCCATTATCAAAAAATCTAGAAACAATAAATGCTGGAAAGGGTGTGGTGAAAAGGGAACCCTCCTGCACCGTTGGTGGGAATGTAAATTGATACAACCACTATGGAAAACAGTATGGAGGTTCCTTAAAAAACTAAAAATAGAACTAACATATGACCCAGCAATCCCACTACTGGGCATATACCCTGAGAAAACCATAATTCAAAAAGAGACATGTACCACAATGTTCATCGCAAGTACTATTTACAATAGCCAGGACATGGAACCAACCTAAATGTCCATCGACAGATGAATGGATAAAGAAGATGTGGCACATATATACAATGGAATATTACTCAGCCATAAAAAGAAACGAAACTGAGTTATTTGTAGTGAGGTGGATGGACCTAGAGTCTGTCCTACAGAGTGAAGTAAGTCATAAAGAGAAAAACAAATACCGTACGCTAATGCATATATATGGAAACCAAAAACCAAAAACCAAAAACAAAAAACTGATGAATCTAGTTGCAGGGCAGGAATAAAGAGGTAGACATAGAGAATGGACTTGAGGACATGGGGTGGGAGGGCGAAGCTGGGGTGAAGTGAGGGTAGCATCGACATATATACACTACCGAATGTAAAATAGTTGGCTGGTGGGAAGCAGCAGCATAGCACAGGGAGATCGGCTCGGTGCTTTGTGATGACCTAGAGGGGTGGGATAGGGAGGATGGGAGGGAGGCTCAAGAGGGAGGGGATATGGGGACATGCGTGTATGCGTATAACTGATTTGCTTTGTTGTGCAACAGAAACTAACACAGTATTGTGAAGCAATTATACTCCAATAAAGACCTATTAAAAAAAAAGAAGTGATGATATGTATATATATGATTTCATTTTAATAAAAAAGGACAAAAATCCACACATGTATTGCACATGTATATATATATATATACACACATAAGTATACATATATCTGTATATGATTATACAAGTATGAAAAAAATGAAATAATGAATACTAGGTTATTAATATAGGTTATGGGGAGCAGTGATATAGGCAGAGAAGAGAGATAAGTAAAACTAGAAAGAAGAAAAGACTATAATTTTACAAAATATGCACATAGGATTCTTTATGAGTGTATCTAAAATTATATACATATTTGTGTATAATTATAAAGATGTTACCTTAAAAGATTTTAAAGAAGAGATGAATAAAAATATACCAGTAAAAAATTCTTATCAAAAGAAAATTGGGTAGCAGGATCACTGACAAGATTGACTTTAACACCAAAAGTATTATTAGAATCAAGGAGAGTCATTTCTTAGTGATCAAATGAACAATTCTCTGGAAGATGGAGCAGTCCTTAAACTACATGCCCTCTATGTGTTTGAAAAGTGTATATAAATGCTATTATGCTGTGAATATCTTCTGACATCTTTTTTTTTCATTCAATATTATCAGATGTATCCATTGTGGTACATGTAGATTTAGATTCTGCATCTTAGTTGCTCTATAGTAAGTATTCTACCATAATAATTATTCATTTCTCTTTTGATAAAGATTTAGGTTCTTTCTGTTCTTTTACTATTAAAAACAATGCTGCAATGAATAGAATTGCACATATTTCACTTCAAATCATGTGCAAGGATATTTGTAAGTGAATTCCTAGAAGTAGACTTTCTGGGTCAAAAACTATATGCATTAGTAATTTTGGTAGACATTGTCAACTTGCCAACTAAGAGACTCTACCAGTTTACTTACCCATACCCCAGAAATGTTTGAAGGTTCCTGAAGCTCCACACCCTCCACCACACAGTGTTTACAAGCTTTTTCATATTGGTCAGTCTCACAGGTGAAATGGTATCTCATTTTATTTTTATGAATGAACATCTTCTTGTGTGTTTCAGTGGCATTTGTATTTCCTTTCCAATAAAATGTCTATTTGTATCTTTTGCTCATTTTAACATTGGTTTGTGGGTCATTTATTGATTTACAGGAGCTCTTCATGTATTTGGGAAATGAGGCCTTTGTGAAATTAGCAGAAAATATTTCCCCCAGGTTTTCACTTATTTTTAAATTTCCTTAGAATTGTTGATTTATAGACTTTTTTTTGCCTGCCAGAACATTTTGTTTTTGTGAAGTTGAAACTTTCCCTTTTTGGCTCCTGTACATTTTGTCAACTTATAGAGGTCTTCTCTACTTCAGGCTTATAAAAAACATTCCCCCATGGTTTATTTTAAGTACTTTTATAATTTCATATTTACATTTAAAGAAAACACCAGCTAGAAGATATTTGCAACTGTACAAATATAACTGACATCTGGTATCCAGAACATAAATAGAATTCCTAGAAATCAATAATAACAAGACAAACAACCCCAATAGAAAAATGGACAAAATATATGAACAAACAATTCAGAGAGGAAGAAATCTAAGCGGCCAACAAATGTGAAAAGATGTTTAACCTCTCTGGGCTTCCCTGGTGGCGCAGTGGTTGAGAGTCTGCCTGCCAATGCAGGGGACACGGGTTCGAGCCCTGGTCTGGGAAGATCCCACGTGCCGCGGAGCAGCTGGGCCCGTGAGCCACAATTACTGAGCCTGCGCGTCTGGAGCCTGTTCTCCGCAACAGGAGAGGCCGCGATAGTGAGAGGCCCGCGCACCGCGATGAAGAGTGGCCCCCGCTTGCCACAACTAGAGAAAGCCCTCGCACAGAAACGAAGACCCAACACAGCCATAAATAAATTTAAAAAAAAATACTTAAAAAAAAAGACATTTAACCTCTTTACTAATTTAGGAAAAAGCAAAGTCAAACAACAGTGTTCCATACTCATCAGCTTGACAACAATTTTAAATTGTGAAGGTATCAAGAATGGTGGGATGTGGGGAAACACTGATGTGAATAAACTGCAGGTGGAACAATAATTGGTAAAAACCACTTTGGAAAACAGATTGGCAATATCTACTGAAGTTGAAATGCTCCTGCCCCCTTCTGCCACAATGACCCCTACCTCCTGGAACTCCTGGCCTTATGTAATCCCTTCTCCTTGAGTGTGGGCTAGACTTAGTAATACACTTTTAATAAATAAAATATGGTAAACAAGTGTTGGATGTCACTTATGAGATCTGCCTTGAAGAAATGTTAAAAGTTCTTCAGAAAGAAGAAAAATGATATAGGTCAGAAACTTGGATTTGCATTAAAAAAAAGGGAGGAGTTTTTTTTTTTTTTTTTTTTAAGGGAGGAGTTTTTGAGAAGGAATAAATGAAGGTATAAATAAAATCTTTCTGTATTCTTATTCTAACTGATCCAACGAATAGCAGTTTCATCAAAAAATAATAACAACAATGTATTAGATGATTATAGCTTATGGATAAGGGAATGATAGCAATGTTATAAGGGACAGGAGAAAGGAATTGGAAATATTCTGTTATAAGGTGCCTGCACTACCCATGGAGTAGTATAGTGTCATTTGAAAGTGGGCTTGGGTCAGTTGTAAACATATACTGCAAACTCCAGGGCAACCACTAAAAAATGTAAACATAAGAAATATTGTTGAAATTCTAAGAGAAGAGAGAAAATAGAATCATATAAAATGCTCAATTAAAATCAGAGAAGGCAGAAAAAGAATGGAAGACTCTCCCCACAAACAAGAGAGAAACAAAGAACAAAGGCAATGAATAGGAAACAGTTACAAATGTGGTAGCTATTAATCCAACTATATCAACAATCACTTTAAATGTGAGTGGTCTAACCACACCAATTAAAAGGCAGAGACTATCAGAATGGACTTTTTAAAAAAGGCCCAACTATATGTTGTCTGCAAGAAACCTATTTTAAACATAAAGACACAGATTAAACGTAAATTAAAGAGAAAGATATACATGCTAACGTTAATAAGAAGAACACTGGAGTAGCTATGTTAATTCCAGACAAAGCAGATTTCAGGACACGGAAAATTATCAGGGATAAATACGGACATTACATAATGATAAAAGGGGTCAATTTGCCAAGAAGACATAACAATCCTTAATGTGTATGTGCCTGACAACAGAGCATCAAAATACGTGAGGCAAAAACTGGTAGGACCACAAGGAAAAACAGATGCATCCACTATTATAGTTAAAGACTTCAACACCCCTCTATCAGTAATTGACAGAACCAGCAGGCAGAAAATCAGTAAGGACATAGTTGAACGGAATTGCATCGTCAATCACCTGGATCTAATTGACATTTATAGACTACTTCATCCAACAACAGCAGGATACACATTCTTCTCAAGCTCACATGGAACATTCACGAAGATAGACCACATCCTGGGTGATAAAACACACCTTAACAAATTTAAAAGACTAGACATCATACAAAGTGTGTTCTCAGACCACAGCGGAATTAAATTAGAAATCAATAACAGATAGCTGGAATCTCAAAATATTTGAAGATTAAACAATGCACTTCTAAATAACACATGGGTTCAGAAGAAATCTCAAGAGAAATTTTTTAAATTTTTGAAATAAAATGAAACTAGAACTTACCAAAATTTGTGGATGCATTAAAAGCAGTGCTTAGAGGGAAACTTATAATATCGACTGCATATATTAGAAAAGGAGAAAGATCTAAATCAACAATCTAAGCTTCCACCTTAGGAAACTACAGAAAGAACAGCACATTATATCCAAAGTAAGCAGAAGAAAAGAAATAATAAAAGAGCAGAAATAAATGAAATTGGAAACAATAGAGCAATAGAGAATATCAATGAAACAAAAAGCTGACTCTTTGAAAAGATCAATAAGATTGGTAAGTCTCTAGCTAGGCTGACCAAGGATAAAGGAGAGTAGATAAAACTAATATCAGAAATGGGACTTCCCTGGTGGCGCAGTGGTTGAGAGTCCGCCTGCCGGTGCGGAGGACACGGGTTAGAGCCCTGGTCTGGGAAGATCCCACATGCCGCAGAGCAACTGGGCCCGTGAGCCACAACTGCTGAGCCTGCGCATCTGGAGCCTGTGCCCCGCAACGGGAGGGGCCGTGATAGTGAGAGGCCTGCGCACCGCGATGAAGAGTGGCCCCCGCACCGCGATGAAGAGTGGCTCCTGCTTGCCTCAACTAGAGAAAGCCCTCGCACGAAACGAAGACCCAACACAGCTAAAAATAAATAAATAAATAAATAAATAAATAAATAAAGTAAAAAAAAAAAAAAAAAAAAAAAAAGAAATGAAGGAGGAGCCATCACCACTGATCCTGTGGACATTAAAAGGATAATAAAGACATTATGAGCATTTCCATGCCTACAAATTTGATAACTTAGATGGACAAATTCTATGGCTTACTTTTGATAAACAGGATATGGCAAAAGTGTTGGGATGTCACTTCTGAGTTTAAGTCATAAAAGAACTATGTCTTCCATCTTATGTGCTCTCTGGCTCTCTCTCTCACCAGCTGCCAGGTTGTGAGGAGACTCAGGGAGCCTATGGATAGGCCCGCATGACAAGGAATTGAAGCCAGAGAGCAACCACATGAGTGAGCTTGGCAGTGAATCTTCTGAAGCCTACCAACAGCCATGTAAAAGAGCTTGGATGTAGACCTCCTACCCCAATTTTGCCTGCATATGAGACTGCAGCCCCAGATGACAGCCTGAGTGCAACTTCATGAGAGACTTTGAGCCAGAGACACCCCAGCTAAGCCATGTATAGATTCCTGACCTGTGAAACTGTGATATAATAAATGTCAGTTGTCTTAAACTGCTAAGTTTTGAGGCAATTTGTTATACAGCAATAGTTAACTACTACATACCCTTTGACCCAGAAATTCTACTTCAAAATACATACACTAGAGCAGTTTTTTCTAATCTTTTTTCACATCATCGCATATGTTTAAAATGCTAATATGTGTACCAGCTCACTGGGATGAACAGAGCCTGCTCTTAGCCAAAGGGAACAGCCCCCAGGGCAGCAGCTGCGTGAAGCCAGGCCCATCTTTCTGGAGGGCTAAGGGAATCAATATATTAGAACCCCCATTACCCAGTTGGGAAGGTCTGCCCCAGAGAAACTTTTCAATATGGGCACAAGGAGACATGCCCCAGGATGTTCATTAAATCCTCACTTATAACTGCACAAAATGGGAACAACCCAAGTCCATCAGCAGGCAAAGAGATAAAGAAATTGGATAATTCATGCAACAAAAGTCCGTACAATGATATATTATAGTAATATCATATTGGAAAATTGATATAATCATATTCAGTAGTTAAAATGTATGACCTAGATCTAAATGTATCAAATTGCTAACAAAAAATAATATTAAATGAAGATTTAAGTTTCAAAAGGTTATATTTATTATACCATTCACATAATGTAAAATACATAAAACAATAATGTATATCGGTTACATATATATATATATATATATATATATATATATATATATATATACATATATGTAGAAAAAAGGAAAAAACATGCACAAGAAAGAAACTTCTAAATGGTGCTTTTTTGGGTAAAAGAAGTAAGATAAATAGGATAAAGTGAGAGCTTCAACTGTAATATTTTGTTTCAAAAACAGAAGAATCTGAGGAGCCGAAGAAAATAAAATGTGCTTGGTCTGTGTGACAAGTACATGTGGGCAAAAGTACGTTTAATTCTCTGAACTTTTCTGTATGTTTGAAATATTTTAAATATTTTAAATAAAAAATACATTATTTCTTGAGTACAAAAATACATATACATTAGATGAGGCTTATTAATTGGGTTGTGGAATCTCTCTGTATCCTTATTTATTTTGCAATCTATTTGCTCTATCTATACCAAAACAAGTGTACTTGTACTACTATAATTGCAGACTTTCTGATTTCTATAATTAGAATTTCTATAATTCTAACAATATTTGCCTCATATATTTTGAAATTACTTTGTTTGGCATATACATTTTAGTGACTATATCTTCTCGGTGAATGAAACAACCTGATTTGTTTTCTTTAATGCTTTTCACTTTGAGTTCTTGATTTTTCTGATATTAACGTTGCTACATGTCTCTTTCCTTATCTTTTTTTCTTTCTTTCTAAAATTCCTTCCTTCCCCTCCTTCCATCTTTCCTCCTCTCCCTTCCTTCTTCTTTCTTTCCTTCCTTTCTGCTGGTATTTAACTGGCATATATATTCTATTCCTATTTCTGCTTTAGGTGAAGCATATAAACAGCATATAACTGGATTTCTAAAAACTAAATGCTAAAACTAAAATGAGAGTTTGCTTTTTTATCTTTAATGGGAGATGTTAACCCATAATACATCCTGACGTATTTGTATTTATTTCTGCTCCCCCCCCCCTTTTTTAACATACTTTCTTGTTGCCTCCCATCCCATTTCTGCCTTTTGTTAGATTGAGTTTTTCTCTTTGTTCTATATATTATTTCTTCAACGGTTTGAAAGTTATACATCCTATTTCTTTTTTTTTTTAATTAATTAATTTATTTATTTTTGGCTGTGTTGGGTCTTCGTTTCTGTGCGAGGGCTTTCTCTAGTTGCGGCAAGCGGGGGCCACTCTTCATTGCGGTGCGCGGGCCTCTCACTATCGCGGCCTCTCTTGTTGGGAGCGCAGGCTCAGTAGTTGTGGCTCACGGGCCTAGTTGCTTCGCGGCATGTGGGATCTTCCCAGACCAGGGCTCGAACCCGCGTCCCCTGCATTGGCAGGCAGATTCTCAACCACTGCGCCACCAGGGAAGCCCTATACATCCTATTTCTATTTTTTGTTACCCCTAAAATTTCTTGCTCTTCTATTATTTTATTTTATTTTATTCCCAGTAAAGAACAAAGCTTTGCTACTGTTGTGAACATAGGCAGCCTTTACATTTGACACAAATATTAGAGATATATGTAAAGCGCAATTTAAAAAAAAAAGATTTCGGAGTTCAGTAAAATTGTATAAATCCAAAAGGCATAGCTATAATATTTTGAAGGGCAATGCAATTACGAAAATGTGAACCCATGTTGTGCTGCAATGATTGATCATTTCTTTTGGATAGAGAACCTCGATTTTGTGATTAACAGCAACAAATTCTACTGTAAACAGTTCAATTTGCTTCAACCACCAGGTTAAAAAAAATTCAGCTGACTGCAACCCTAAGTACCGTGATACTTCCACTACAGATCATAACATAGAACATAAGATAGGATATATTAATATCATTACTTTCACATCAGAATGAATCAGAAAGAATTTGCGGATTTCATTTCATTTCAAACAGCAACAACCACCCAAAGCCCAGAACAGAAGGGCAAATGACTAAATGTTTAACATTTGTTAAAGCTGGCTGTTGGTTACATTTTTTTGCTGTCCTTTTCGGTATCCTTGACGATTTCATCATTTCAAATGAAATAATGTTTTCGAGCCCACCCTGATTTGTCGAGAGCAGCTGCCGCCCCCGCCACATCAAGGGGGCGGGCCGCCGCGACGCTACAATCACTTCCGCCGCCGCAGTCGCGCCCGTCCCGCCGCTGTCTGGAGGGGGAGGAGCTGGAGCCCCGGGAGCAGCGGCTCTGGCGGTTGTGGCGGCTGGAGGTCCGAGGGATCTGCTCTTCCCGAGAGCGTGCGGGGGTCGCGACTGGGTGAGTGAAAGGCTGTTTATTTCCTCGATCCCTCCAGACGTGGCGATGGGGCGAGTGGCCGGGCGTGGGGCGAGTGGCCGGGCACCGGGGCGAGGATGTGGAGGGGTGGGGGGGCTCTAAAGAACAGATTTTCGGGCTCGCCCCTCGGGAAGGGGTGGGGCGGACGCGGGACCTGACCGCAGAGGGAGGCCTGTGCCCTGCACTGGCCCGATTTAGGGCTCCATCCTCCATCCTCCGGCCCCTTACGTGTGGCTCGGTCCCCGCTCGGGTGGTTTGAATCGCTATTCGAGAGGGGAGTGGTGGTCGCGGCCCTCTCCGCCTGTCCTCCCCTCTCCTCCTGCCTCCCTTCTTGGCTCCTCTGCGGAGCGATCCGTGGCCTTTCTTTCCCCATTTTGAAGTTGTTTTGATGAATGGTAAATGGTGAAGATTTTTAGGCAAATATATTGTTACCAGGAAAAGAATTGTCAGAAAAACAAATAATTCCCAGGGAAAGACTATAACCCCACACGCCCTTTTCTTTCTTTTTTTCCCCCTTCCCTGCCACATCGGTTTGGATCTACTGTTTGAGCCGATAAACCTTTCCCCGTCTCATTATGACATTGCGGACCCCCTCCCATCCCCGTGTCTCGCGTGCGCGCGCAGGGACACATACACGCACATGCCCGCACATACACACATACACGCACATGCGCGCGCGCGCACACGCATGCACAAAAACCTTCCATTGCGGCTGCCTTACCGCCGCCCCCCCATACTCAAGGTTCCTTCGTGTCCCCCTCCCCCACACATGCTTGGACAGACATGCACACACACCCTCTCACACACTGTCACACTCTCCAGTGCCTTCCCCTGAGAGAGACAGAGACAGACTGACACACAGACACACACACACACACACACACACAGCCTCACACTCTCCGGTGCTTTTCCCTGCCTCTCACCGCCTGCCACATACACACCTCCAGAAGCATCCCCCTCCTCCCTCTGCCTCTTCTTGCTCTGGTGAGCACACACAACACACACACACACACACACACACACACACGCACACACACTCCGTGGGCCACCTTACCCCCTGCCTGTCACTTACACAGATTGCTGGCTCCTCTTTCCTATGCCACTTACATGCATACGCACCCACACGCTCTTTTACATTCCCCTCTCAGGTGCTCCCTGTCTGCTACCTATGTGCCTACACAGCCTCCTTCGCTGGTCCCTGCCATGCACACACACTCACATAAATCCTTCTCCAGGGACAGCCCCCTCTTCCTGCTCGCCACATCCATGCATAGAGACATTCTTTGATTGCTGGTGCCCACCCGCCTGCCCGCCTGCCATACGCACATCCCTCTCCAGTGCTGTCCCCATATCGATGCATTTGCTCACACTGACCCTTCTCCATTGTTGCCTCCCATTTTGATGAACACATGCACACAAACTCAAGGACACCCCCTGTTCAGTGCCACTATACCCTTCCTGGCTTGCCACAGGCACATAAACACAGGCATTCCTCCCTAGAGTTCCAGCCATCACACATCGGAACCACATGCACATTCTCTTTCTATCGTACGTACACATGCCCCTCTACCCTGAAGCCACCCCATCCATGCCTGTCATTTTCATACCCACATCCAGAATGGGTCTCATTCTGCCTGATACTCATGCCTCTTCCCAGTGCCACTGTCACCTGCCCTTTCCCCCTGCAAATACAGGAGTCTCTCCACTTCATGATTGCTGGTCCCCCTTCCACCTGCCCCTCTCCTCCTGACAGACACGTAGACACTCTCGCATACACTGTGATGGTGATCTATATTTTCCACCCCTATTCCAATTTGCATTTCTCCTGTATGTATACAGGACTCAGAAAAATGCAGATACCCCATAAAAAAAAAACCCCACAGCTGTCTTTCCTCTTCCCATGTTGGCACAATTCCAGTGCTTCACCTATCTCCCCAGCGTCCAGTCACCCCTCCCCCATCTTCCGTCAGATTCTCCCCTAAGTCTGGCTTTCCTACAAACCCAGTTTTGTAATTATTTTGCCAACATTAAAAATGTGTTCCAGGTCTACACCTGACAGTCACTGGAATGCTACTCCAGGCCTTAGAAGAAAGTGAAACTAATTTTAAAGGCCCCTTATTCTTTCTGTAACCTGCCTGCTGAAGTGAAAATAAATCTCCCTGCTCCTTTATTCCGAACTGATTTGACCTTCCCATCTCCAAAGCGTGCGCAGGGAGCAGGAGCCTTTCCACTCAAGCCCCAGCTGTATTGGAAACCCTCCTAGGTCAGAGCAAATGGGTCAGGAATCTAGCAAGCCTGTATGGCCCAAGCCAGCAGGAGGGTATCAGTCCAATACAGGCAGGAGGTATGGAAGAAGGCATGCTTATGTCAGTTTCAGGCCATCCACGAGCCAGCAGGAAAGGATTTCCGGCCAGAGAAAGACGTCATCCGAAGTCCCAATGCACAGATCAGCCCCCAGTCAAACCACCAAGAGGAGCCGATCACCATTTTCCACCACTCGTCGTAGTTGGGACGACAGCGCGAGCTCGGGAACCAGCCTGAATGTTGATAATGAGGACTACTCCAGGTACCCGCCCAGAGAGTACAGGGCTTCGGGGAGCAGAAGAGGAATGGCTTATGGACATGTTGACTGTTTTGGGGCAGATGATAGTGAGGAGGAGGGGGCTGGGCCTGTTGAGCGAGTGCCAGTGAGAGGGAAGACTGGCAAGTTTAAAGATGATAAGCTGTATGACCCAGAGAAGGGGGCGAGGTCTCTGGCTGGGGTGCCCCCACAGTTCTCTAGTTTTAACCGTGATGTGAGAGAGGAGCTTGACAAGTTAGACCCGGCCCCTGCAGCACGGGGCTCTGCCAGCAGAGCTGAGTTCCTGCAGCCAAATAGCATGGCCTCTCAGCCATCTTCTGCTGATGGCAAGGTGGTCACAAATGACAACAGCCTGGAGAGGGAGAGACGGGAGCAGAATTTACCTGCGTGTCCCAGCAGGGCTCCTGTGAGTATTTGTGGTGGTGGGGAAAACACCCCAAAGAGTGCAGAGGAGCCGGTGGTGAGGCCCAAAATCAGAAATCTGGCAAGTCCCAACTGCGTGAAACCAAAAATATTTTTTGATACTGATGATGATGATGATATGCCACACAGTACTTCCAGGTGGAGGGAGACTGCCAACGCTGATGAAGGCCACTCGGATGGCCTGGCAAGAAGAGGCAGAGGCGAGAGTTCAGGTGGCTACCCTGAGCCGAAGTACCCTGAAGACAAGAGGGAAGCCAGGAGTGACCAAGTGAAGCCGGAAAAGGTGCCGAGACGGCGACGAACCATGGCCGACCCTGACTTCTGGACGTACAGCGATGATTACTACAAATACTTCGAAGAAGACTCTGACAGTGACAAAGAGTGGACTGCGGCTCTGCGTCGCAAGTATCGAGGTCGGGAGCAAAATCTGTCGTCCAGTGGCGAGAGCTGGGAGACTCTGCCAGGAAAAGAAGAGCACGAAGCCGAGCAAGCCAGAGTGAATGCCAGCGCCAGCGCCAGCCCCAGTGCTGGTGCCAGTGCTGGCAGCAGTGGCGGCAATGAACTTGAAGAAGTTCGAGGGCCATCTCTCCAGGAAGAGGAACGGGCAACCACCGAAGAAGGAGAAGTTCCTTGGCTCCAATACAATGAAAACGAGAACAGCAGTGAGGGGGATAATGATTCCGGTCAGGAGTTTCTGCAGCCCAGCGTCTTCATGCTGGATGGCAACAACAACCTTGAAGATGACTCCAGTGTCAGTGAAGACCTCGAAGTGGATTGGAGCCTCTTCGATGGGTTTGCGGATGGGCTGGGGGTGGCTGAAGCCATTTCCTACGTGGATCCTCAGTTCCTCACGTACATGGCACTTGAAGAACGCCTGGCCCAGGCAATGGAAACTGCCCTGGCGCACTTGGAGTCTCTCGCGGTGGACGTGGAGGTGGCCAATCCACCAGCCAGCAAGGAGAGCATCGATGATCTTCCCGAGATCCTGGTCACGGAAGATCACAGCGCGGTGGGGCAGGAGATGTGCTGCCCCATCTGTTGCAGTGAATATGTGAAGGGGGAGGTGGCAACGGAGCTGCCGTGCCACCACTATTTCCACAAGCCCTGTGTGTCCATCTGGCTTCAGAAGTCGGGCACTTGCCCCGTGTGCCGCTGCATGTTCCCTCCCCCGCTTTAAGACCAAGGCTCTTTACTCCTGGTCTGATGATTTTCCCCATCTGAAACCCACAATACTGCAGGAGCCCTCTCCAAATTAACCATTGAAATGAAATCAATCAGTCGATTAATCTCCACCTGTCGATTCCTTGTGATTATTTCCAGCGTGAAAACGGTTGTGTACGATTGCATTGAAAAAAAATCATCCCGTGTTTTAGAGGTTAGAAAGGGAAAACTAAACTTTCTAAATGCTACTTGCAATTGCAGTAAAAACATACATTTTCTAACCTGAACAGTGAAATAAGTTGCATTTGTTTTTTTCAGTAGAATATGTTGCTGTTGATTGTAACGTCAAGTTTATCTGTTAAATTTGTCCAAAAGGCATCATCATTTCTGTTGCATGTTATGGGTTAATGTTCCTGTAATTGCAGTGCCGTAAAAGCTTATTAAAGTTCTCCTTTTGGTTTTACATGGTATAGTGGAATTGTTTGGTTTTGTCTAAAACGGTGGTAACTAAGTGACTTTATAATTGATCTCTTGCATTTGCATCCCAAATAGGGTTTTTTGGTGTTCCCACTAGGAGAAAAACTTTAGTTTCACTGGAAATGCTGACTCCAACAACAGCAAAAGTAAGGGTAATTATTTCTAAGTAGGGGTGAAGTGTATGGTTGTCAGGCTACTAAAGGGGCAAAGGTTGAGTAGAGAATACTCTGTCAGTCTATGAGAAGGAAAGAAACAGTGAGAAAGCATAGTAAAAATAATGATGGTAGGAATACATCCAATTGGAGTGTAGGGGTGAAGGAATTAAAATCCCCTTTTAGAAAAAAGCAAGTCTCAGGAAATGGGTAAAAAAAAAAAAGCTGTATGCTGATTGTATACATTAACACAGTGACACAAAAGGAACAGAAAAATATATGCCAGACAAGTGCTACGAAAAACAGAGGTACCCACCCACACAAAGTGAACAGGTTTGAACATTTAGCCATATTGGCTTCAGATCTCTCTCTCTCTCCAATAAATATACACTTTCAGGCACAGGTGAAGTTCTTCACCCGTCATATTTACCTTCCTCCACAGAGGTAAGCACTACCCAGGAAATTGTTTTTTTACTTCTCGTCTACATTTTTAGATGTGTGTGTGTATGTATTTGTGTACATATGTATGTATATGTGTGTGTGTGTGTATCTCCATAACCAATATAGAGTGTTTGTTTTTTAAATGGACATAATTGCTAGAATGTATGTATCGTTTTGCAACTTGCTTTTTTTCACTCAACATTGCTTTTGAGATTTAGCCATTTTGATACATGCCTTCTAACTGCTGTATACTAAATATTCCATTGTATGAATTACCACAAGTTATTTATCTATTTTCCCATTGGTGGACATTTAGGTTCTTCCCAGTATTTTGCAGCAATGAACATACTTAAAAGATGTTCCTTTGTGCACACGTGTGAATTTCCCTAGGGATAAGTATACGGAGGTGAAATTTGGGCATCTTAGGTTTAGAGCATCTTCATTCTAACTAGATATTGCCAAACTGCTCTCCAAAGTGATTGTACTAATTGATGCTCCTCCCAACAGTTGGAGAGCTGTTTTCAGCTCCAACAGCTTGGCTATTGCTAATGATCAACCTCACTGGCAATCAGTGCCGTGTAAATTAACACGACAATGAAACCGATTGTGTCCATCAGAAAGCAATAGATTTTCTTCGTGATAATATCTAGTTTGGGCTACAAAGAGAAGAAATGGGAGCACTCGTGCTGTGGGTGTGAATGTAAATGATAGCAGCCTTTTCAGGGGGCAGTTTGGGGAGTAGCTTGCTTTCAAAACGTAAAGTGGTACGTGTCCCTGAGCGCAACTTAGATACATTGGTTGTATCGAATTAATACTATGCAACAGTTAAAAACTGTATGTACTGATATGGAAAGATCTCCAAGACATAATGTTAAGTAAAAAAAGCATATTGTAGAGCAATATGTACAATCTTGATGTAAAATAAAACCTTACAAAACCAAACTATATATGCAAATGCATAAAAGTGTCTGGAAGGCTACGTACCTAAGTGATGGCAGTGGTTACCTTTGGGGAGGGACAGGGGCTTGCAAGAAAAGAGTAAGGAAGGGGGCTTTTGATTTTTTTCACCCGAAATAGTTAGTTTGCTTGATTTATTTTTATAGTGTCAGTGTATTTTCGTGAATGTTAACAAAATAAGTCAAATCAAAATAGTTTCCAATTGATAAAAAATAATTTTTCTCTCATTGCAAGCACGGAAATATGTGGTGGAAGCCACAGTCTTTTTTTTCTGCAACTGGTCAAGCTGCTATTTATAACTTCATCCCCCACAGCCATTCTGTGTCCCCCCTTGGCCTTCAGCCAGCACCTCAGCTGTCATGGTGTCTTAGAAGTCTGCGACCTTGGAGGGCCCTTGTTGGGTAGCGTTGTGGTGGTTGGCCTAACATTAACCTTTGCTGTGCCCTAACTGGCACCACACAAGGAGATGTGTTAGGAACCCCCTTGGGTCCTGGTCGTCTTCCTCCCTGCTCCTTGTGGAGTGGCAGCCCCGATTTCCCTTAGAGTCAGCATTAGTGCATCCACGTAAAGGGACCCCTCCCCAGGGCCTGTCTGAGAAGCCTATTGCTGTGGAGGGTTGTGCCAGAGGTGAGGTTCTCCTGACTAGGGACACCAACAAGGCCTGAGACCCAGGCCCAGGGCCCAAGCAGCCTGAACTGAGTGAGACCTCAGTCTCAGCACATCTGACACTTATGCCTGTCTGGAGGTAGGAAATCAGAGGAGCGGGGGTCTCGAAGCATTTGCTCCTGTGCTGCTTTGGTGCTGAGGGTGGTGGCGGCCCAGGGGGCGGGATGTGACCGTGTCCTTGTCTGCCTGGTTCCCTTGTTCCCGCCAGTTTCTGACTCTCTATCCTCTCTGACAATTCCCCAAGCTCCGCCATTGCTTTCCAATAAAGCTGTTCTGCTTAAATTAACTAAAGTAGGTTTCTGTTGTTTGTCACTAAGAACCCCAAATGGCACGCTTGCCAACACCATAGCCCACTTTTGTGCCTGTTTTCCTAGTCATATGAGATATCCCCAATGACCAAGGGTCAAGCGATTTCTGTTTACAGTGCAGTGGACCCTTTATTGGCACCTCCTGCCGTGGTTCTAGAACAGCAGGCCTTGGGGACACACAAAGCAGTCATGTTTGAGGGTAGGTTATTTGGTGTATTCATGGAAGGTGCCACCCATCGCACTGGACGTCTTGGTTTCTGGACATGTTTCCTGGCTGCAGAATAAATAGCCTCCCATTTTGGTCACTGATTTGGAGCAGAAACCGCTTCATCTTGCAAGAGAGCACCTCAGCTTCCTGAGGTGGTCCCCACAGCTGGCACTACAGCTGAGCCATCAAAAGGCTTTTCCTGGCTCTAAGGCATGACCTTCTCTCAGCCCTCTGTTCCAGCTAGATCCTTCTACATTTGTGTCTGGACCTCTGACCTGAAATGTCCCTACCAGCCCTGTCAATTCTATCCATTCTCTAAGAAGCCCTGTTCACGTGCCAGTTCCTGAAAACAATATATTATGATACCCCTAGCTCCTTCCGTCTCTGCGTCCCATCCCCGTGAGTCCTCGCGGTCAGGAGCTCTCTGTGTCTGACTCATTTCCATAGTCCTGGCACTCAGCGCTGGGCTCAAAAGTGTTCAGCAGCATTTGCTGACAGGATGAATGAGTTCCTCCCCCAAGGTAGGCTCAGGGCAGGGGGTGTGTTCAGAGAACCTGGGAGGAGTCACAGGGACCTGGCCGGACCAGGTGCGTGGGACCCACCCCCAGCCTCTGCAGGCTCCGCCCCCTCCTCCTCCCCTTCGTCCCCATCAGCCATCCTCTCCTTCTTACACCTTCTGCCCCATTTTCTGTTTGTCCTGCTGAATCCCCAGTGTTTCAGAGGCTATTCTTAGGCCCAGGGCCGGTGGCTAGGAAGTGGTGCTCATCTTGCTGATGGAGAAATACATGGCAAACAGCCTCAGCACATCCCTCTTTGGCTTGAGTTGAATCTCTGACAAACATGGGGCTGATACGGTGCTTGTCCATCTGCCACCGGGCCCCACCCTCTGGCAAGGCCTGGCATGGATCAAGCCGGGTTCTGGGACCGTTGAGCAACACTTTCAGCCTGCCTTGGCATTCACATCTGCAGAATGGGACTTTGCTGCAGGTTTCCGCTGGCCCCTGCATGCCTCTCGTACTATTTCCACCCTCTGGACTTCACTATCCCAAAGAGGGTGGTGGAATGTTAGGCTTTATAATCCCTTCCATTTGGGTAAGATTTCCCCAGACCTCTTCACATTCAGTGATGTCGCTGGACCCTCCTGTCACCCCCAGGAGGTGAACCATAAGGAGACCGAGGTTTGTAAAGGCAGTTCTGAAGGGAGAGCAAGAGTACATGTGCGTGGCCGGGGAGGGCAGCAGGGATGTCTTCGCTGCGCCTGTCCCAGTCCCAGTGTGGTGAGGAGCAGGTAGGGGTCTGGTCCTCAGTGTAAAAGTCCAGCCTCGCTCCAGCTCGACCCCATTCAGGGGTGCTGGCCACAGGTACCCCAGCCTGCCAGCCTCCCAGCAGCTCACTGAGGGATCGGGCAAGAGCGGCCCGGGGGCACCCAGACAAGAGGGCACTAGGCATTTGGGTGGGAGGAAGAGGAGAAACAATACCCAGATCATAGAGGAGTTCTTCCACAGCAGCTAAGGACTAGGAGACAGTGACTGCTTACAGAGTTGGAGGAATGCAGCTCAAGCAGGGCCTGGGAGCCAGCCTGAAGGAAGGTAGGGACTGAGCACCAAACACATGAAGACAAATGTCCGGGGACCTAGAGGAACCAAGCCTAAGGCACTGCTCAGCTCAGACCACGCTTGGATTCAGCAAACTCTGTGCTTGGAGCTGGGGATTCAGAGCTGACTAGTTTAGTTCAACAAGTATTTATTGACCTTCTGCCCGTGGTGTGTTGGACCAGGGCCTGCAAGAGATGACTAAAGCTTAGTCCTTCCCTCAAAGAGCTCACAGTCGACGGTGGGAGACAGATGTGTAAAGAGAGGCTTGCAATCTGTTGTGAAAAGCACTATGTGGAGGCAAACATGGGGTGACCGGCAAGAGCCACCCCATGGAGGAAAAGAGCCCTGCTGGCTGTGCTGGGCAGGGGGGCTGGTCCCTGGAGGCATCCTGGACGAGACCACTCCGAAAGCATGAGTTGGCATTAGGCAGATGAAGAAAGGAGGGAAGGCGGGTAGGATGGGTCCTTTCCAGCGTTGTCTATCGGTGGGAGTTTCAATCGGTTTGTTTGAAGGGATATTTGGTGAAATGTATTAACATTTAAAATCTGCACACTCTCTGATCCAGCAATTCCACTAGTAGAAGTTCTCCTCCATGAGCAAAAGCACAAGGTTGTTTGTATAAGGATATTTATTGTTGCATCATGTGTAGTAGCAAGAGACTGGAAAGCATTTCAATGTCCATCACTAGGGGCCTAGTTGAATAAATTATGGCACAGCCATCAGATGCTTCACTAGACAACCTTTACCCAGCATGAGGCAGACCTGCAGCTAATGCAGTATAAGAGTATCCCCAAACCAAGAAGTTACAAGAGTGAGTCATAGAATAGTGGACACAGTTGCCATGCGTGTTTCACAAGAGATACATGCACGTCAGTGCTTACTTGTACATAGAATGTCTCTGGAGAGACACAAGAAATACGCGCTGAGGTCAGGGGTGAGAAGGAGCCACACCCTTTATGCCCTTTTGTCCCTTTGGAGTTTTTGTTAATTTGATTTTTTTTAACCATGTGTATACATGACCAATAGAGAGAGAGAGAAAGGAGGGAGGGAGGCAGAAGGGCAGAGACCTCTGGCAAAGGGAACTGAATGAACAAAGGCAGGGGTATGAAATAGCATGGTGTGTGTGCATGGGCCCCTGGGAACCAGAAACTTCAGCCGGAGCAAGCCTTACAGAGAGAAGAGGAACCACAAGTTCAGCTAAGGACACAGTGTGGGGCTGGCGGGTGGCCCAGCACCTAGAGCAGGTCCACTAACATCTCAGGTATGTAAAAGAGATCTCCAGATTTTATATGTGCATAACAGAGGAACTATCAGGAAATCTACCTCAACCATCATGTTAGCTAAAAGTGGTAGGATTATGGGTAATTTTAATTTTCTTTCCCTTTTGAGGGCCTTTCTCAAGTTCCCTTCAACAAGCAGGTGATCAGAGCATAAAGGGAAAACCAAAATTGGAATGTTACGGGAACACTGACTCAAGCCTCTCAAGGCTGGCTCTTCCTGAGGGAAGGCAGGCAGGCAGGCTGTGGGCAGCTGCCCTTGCCCTTCAGCAGTGCAGGCTAGCAGAGAGACCAGGGCATTTGGAGTCAGGCCTGCGTCAGAAACAGTTTTCATGCTAATTCACTGTGAGTGGCGAGCAAGGCACACACCCTTTCTCAGCCTCGGTTTGCTTATTTATAAAATGGGACAAAAGAATCCTTATTTCATAGGGTGGCTGGAATGAGCAAAGGCAATAACAGATGGACAGAATACGCAGTATAAGCATAAGAGGATGGTTGCTGTTGGCTATCATTTCTCCTGGCTCTTTTTTCTGAGCTGGAGGAGCAGGAGCCTGGGTCTCAGAAGAAAAACCACTACTCCCTGGGTAGAAAGAATCCCCCCACACACATCGTTCTCTCTTCAGTGACTGAGCAAGGCCGACTCCGGATGCCTGGCCCTGGTCTGGAGAAAAATACTTAACAGGAGTCCAACATTCCCTTTGGAAGCAGAGTGCGGCGAGATGGGGGAGGAGGAGGAAGTAAAATGTTTGCTATTTTTTTCTGTGCAATTGACTCTGCCGGCCGAGGCCCTTTGCTCACCGCTGTCTGTATGCACAGATGGCGGCTGAGCCCCTCTCGTGAAGGGCTTGGCTTCCTGTGGAGCGTGCCCACCCCATCCAGGCCCGCTGAGGAATGTGGGCTGGTCCCGGCTGGATGGGCTCTGTGTCTGCCCTGGCCCCTCCCTGAGCCCTGGCCTGACCCCTCCTCAGGCCTGGATGAAGGAGCTTCTGTGTCCTGGGGCCCCGCCTGATTAGGCACGGCTGCTGCACTGACTCCTCCCTCGCAGGCTGGGCACCGGGAAAGAAAAGCCTGAGGCTTGTCCAGGGTCCTCCCGGCTAAGAGAGTGGAGCTCCTCTGGGTCTGTGGGAGTCAGAAGTTCCCACTGGTCTCTTCGTTCCTAAGTGAAGGGGTCCCAGAGTGATACGTTCAGGCCGGCCGAGGGGTAAGGGCTTGTCTGGGGTCTTCAGTGAAAGCCTAGACCACATACGGGCAGATCTGATGGACCCCCAATCCTGGTCCCATGTGGGTTCTGCAGAGGTGAAGCTTGCGCATTGGCTGCAGGCAGGCAGAGGTCGTGAGACCCGTGGTCACCAAAGAAGTGTATCATTAGAGAGTTAAAATGTACCTTCCTCCTCAGCCATGGATGGGGGGCTGGGGTCTTTGCCTTTTCTGGTTTTTTCTCTTCTCTGCGTTCAAAGACTACTTGTGAGCTCTGGGCCTTGAGTGAGTCACTTGACCTCTCTGGGCCTCAGTTTTCTCATCAGTAAAATGGGGACGATAACCTCATGGAACCGCCGTGAAGAGGACATGAGGGACTAGTGCAGTGGCCATATATAGGAGACCTTCTAGAAGTGGCATTTCCTTCCTATATTTACTAAGCACTTCCTTTTGTGGAGCACTGAGGAATCCAGGCGAGACCAAGACGGTCTCTGCCCTCAAGCAGTTTCAGGGATTCGAGTCCCCTTGGCCTCTAGGCCAGGCTTAACCTTGAGCCCTGCTTATGACCAGGGGATTCTGGCCTGTCTCCGCGACTCTGGCATTGCTCAGGTCCTGTTAGATGCCTGAGGCCCAGGCTTCCTCCTGACTCAGCCCAGCAGCTGGAGCCCACAGCCTGGAGACAGTCCTCCTTGGGCAGCCTGCCAACCTGCTACCAAATACTTCCAGAAGTATATCGCGCAATTTTCACAACAGCTCTGCAAAGGAGGTGCGCTGATCGCCAGTCTCAAAGATACCTGCTTTTAGGTCCTGGGTCTTCATTTCACTTACTCTGCGATCTTGGGCAAGTGCCTTAACCTGTCTGTGCCTCAGTTTTCTCATCAGTAAAATGGGAGCTCAATAATAGTAGCTCTCTCTGAGGGGCAGTTAAAGTGCTGAGAGCTGTGCTTGATGCATAATTAAGCTTTTTAGTATTTGTTAACTGCTATCCTTAGGAAACTAAGTCTCGAGAGGGAAAATGACCTGCTCAAGGTCACACAACTAGGAAGTGGCAGAGCTGGGGCTGGTACCCCAGCCTTTCTGACAGTAACTAATCTGCCACCCTTTGCTTCCTACCCTTTGGATTTCTGGATTCTATACCTAGATTTCCTATGCCAGACGTCTGCTAGCTAATCTGGACTCTGTTGGATTTCCCATGCGGACTTCTTGATGGGGCCATTGCAAGCACCCACTGCCATATCCTTGCGATCTGATCCATTGCCTCTCAGGCAGGCCTCCCACTGGGTTCCAATAATTTGGCTTATCATCAGGCCCTGCCTCACTCCATACTTTAAATAATAAAATTAACCATGCTAATAGAACACTGTGCTTGCACTTAAAATATATATAAATATTAAAATATATAAAAAATAAGTACTCAATCATTATAGTAGCCCTATGAGGTAAGTGCCATTGTCACTCCCATTTTCCATGTGAGAAAACCAAGGCACAGAGAGATTAAATGATTTGCCCGAGGTCTCACAGCTATAAGTGGTAGAGCCAGAAATCAAACCCAGGCAGGCTGGCTCCAGAATCACTGCTCTTAACCCTTCTGCTCTGGAGGGAAGAGTCTTGGAAACTGGCTCATCCAGGGAGCCCCATCCCACTGCAGTGAACCGAGCCATGTCGGACACAAAACTCCACAGGAGCACGAGCCAGCTGGATTTGTTCACAGCCGAATCTTCAATGGCTATAGCACAGTGCCTGGCACATGGTAGATGCTTAATAAATCATTGTTGAATGAGTGGATGAATGAAACTAACATAGAATGATGGCCATGAGGAGCGAGAGAAGAGACAGATTCAAGAGATAAGAAGGAGAACTGACCAGATTAGGAAACTGATCCAACTGGGGGGTATGAGGAAGTCTTGGATGACTCCCAAGATTTAGGCTTTTGGGTGACTGGATGATGAGGTCATTTACTGAGATAGGAACCCTATAGGAGGGACAGAATGCTGGCATGGGGAGAGTGGCATTGATGAATTCAGTTTAGGATGTCAAGTTTGAGGTGCCTTTGAGACATGCCAGGGGATGTCCAGGAGGCTGTTGGATGCAAGGCTCGGAGCTTAGAAGAGGGATTTGGGCCTCCTGCACAGCCCCCTCCCATTGGCCTGCCCCCTTCAATCACACTCTAAACCTCTGGCCCAGCGGCCTTTACTCTTCCTACTGGGAAGGAAAGGAAGGAATCTTTGATGGTGGGAATGGGGGGGTGCTTTTCTAAACCAAACAAACGCATACACAGTGCCTGCTTGTTGAGGATCAGCTTGCCTGGCTCTGGGCACATGTAGGCTGGCTTCCAGGGTGGACCCCCCCCTCCTACCACCCGCCGGCCCCTGCCGCCTGCTCCCTGCCAAGGTGAGCTCTGACAGGGCGACTTGTCATCTTTTCAACACCTCATTTTTCCCTCCTTACTCACTGCCCGGGGAGAGGTCCTTCCTGTTTGCACACCTCGGGGGCTAGGCCAGGAGGAGGAACAAAAACAGCCTTCATGGTACAGGGGGAGGGGAGGGCAAAGGGAGAGGACTGGGGGAGAGGAAGAGAGGGACGACATGGAGGGGAGGAGGAGGGGAAAGAGGAGAAGGTTACAGACCCAGCTCCTGCATCCCCTCAGCCAGCCCATCACACGCGCGCGCTCACACACACACACACACACACACTGCCCCCATAGAGTCCTAGCACTGGGGAGGCTCATCCCCAGGTCACCCAAGGAGGTCAGCATCCAAGTTGGCTTTAGAAATTAGCTACCCTGTCTTTCCTACCTCCAGCCCAGGCTTGGGCCTAGAGTTGCCCAACTCAGAACCCCCTGCTTCATCTCCACCCCCAGCCCCGGCCCCCCCACACCCACCCTCTATCTCTGGGTGTCCAGCTCAGTGGGTCTGCACACCTGGCCCCAGGCCCGGGGCTCCTGTACCCCCATCCCCGCTCCCGGCAGGACCCCCTCCTGGGAGCCCCGCCCCCGTGGGCCGCCGACCCGCAGGTAATCCCCTCCCCCTTTCCTGCCCCCGCAGCTCCAGCCCCTTCCAATTAGCCCAGTCTCGGATCCCCTCCGCTGGGAGCGGCCGCCCCCCTCCGGCCCCCTCCCCCACTCCGCTCCCACGTGGGGAGCCCCGCTCCCAGGCCGGGCCGCCCTATTCAAGGCGCTCTCCTCCATTGTCCCCGCCTGCCACTCACTCAGGCCATTAGCATTTCTAAAGCCCACTTCCCCCGGTCGCCGCTTTGGCTCAGCCTGGGCAGAGGAACTTAGCCCTATAGAACAACTAACAATTCCAACTAACCTTCAAGAGCACTTTGGAGTATATAATTCACTTTTCTACGTAGCCGTTTCATTTGCTTCTCACAACAGCCCTTAGCGGTGGGACACTGACATCCCGAGAAGTTCGGTGATTTGCCCAAGGTCACAAAGTAATTTCTAAAGCCAAGATTTCAACTCAGGTTTGTCTGATGCCAGAGGCCACATTCTTTCCACTACACCACCTTGCCTCTCTGTCAGGCTGAGCTTGCTTCTGCTTGGCTGGGCTTTCTTAAAAGGTGAGCATGGCGGCCTGATGCTCCTGGGGAATGGTTGCTGGATTCAGCCTGCAGAGGAGGTCCTGGGTGGTTTCCCTGCTGCTGCTAACACAAGGATTCCTAGGTGGTGGACTCCAGGCCACTGCCTGGGGAACACAGCCTGGCTTAAAGCGCAGCATGGAGAAGTGGTTAAAGGCTCCGGAGTCAGATGCCAGGTTCAGATCCTGGCTCTGCCACTTGACAGCAGGGTGGCCTTAGATAAGTGACTTTGTGCCTCAGCGTTCTCTTCTATACAACGAGGAGGATAATAGTGGTACCTAGCTTGTAAGGTTGTAGTGAGCGTTAGTGAGTTAATATGAGTAAAGGACGTAGAGTTGTGCCATGGACAGCGCTATAGGAGCCTGGCAGCGTCATTATGTGCTCATCCACAATTCTTCTGATGTCAGGAGCAACATGGTGTGAGCGGAGAATAGCTTTATTATCAGATAGCCTAGAATTCAAATCCTGGCTCTGCCATTTACTAGCTGTGTGACTTTGGATAAATGACTTACCCTCTCTGGGCCTCAGCAATAAAGTGGAGATAATCATGGTTCTCACTTTCCAGAGTTGTTATGAAGATTAAGATTTGCCCAAGTGTTTTCCGAAAAGGTAGAATACCATAGGCACTCTATGCTTTAAAAATTATTATTAATAATTCTGTTCAAGACCGTATTTAAGATCTTTAAATCCTTTGCCTCTTCCTGCCTCACCTCTGACCCAGGGAATGCCTGTCTTCCCTCCTGGGCTCCAGTTGCTTCCTAGGGTCTGGTCTACCCCAGGACCACAGTGGACAAAGCATTTTCTGAGTCTCCCGATGGGCACTGAACATACCGAAGATAGATAGCCAGAGGCCACCAGGAATCTTCATGTTTGCACCCCTGTTTTGCTCTGGGTGAGCCCAACACTTGGAAGTTTATAGAATCCATTTGCAACTGTTAGTTATGGCATCAGGGCGTCCCTCACAACCATTCTGGGCCACAGTAGCACAGGGCAGGCTCCGTTCAGTCCCACCTTGCAGACGGGGATGCCGAGGCTCAGGGAAGGGAAGAAACTTGCCTACAGCTCCCATGACCAGGAGCTGAGACCAAGTCTTCGACACAATGCTCTCAGGGGTAATGCACAAGCAAAACACCCCTTTTTCTGTGTCCTGGTACCCACTTGCAAGATTTGCCCCTCTAGACACTTATGCTGGCCTATTCCACCTGGAATCATCACAGAAAAATAATTTCATGAACTGGAAGTAGAATACCTATTTTAATCCTACAGACATTTGACCTTGGTGATAAGAAGGTCACTTTACTCCAATACTAACTTTAAACAGGTTATATTTTCTTTAGAAGAATCTTTTTAATAGGCCAACATTGTTCAGTTGGATTATAACTAGTCCAAACCACTAGGAAATGCCCTTGTCTCCTCAACTCTCAGGATCAGAACCATAGTGAAAAAGCTTCTCTAGAGGCTCTAGGGTTTCGGTTTCAGCCAGTGACTCTGGGTGGGGTGGGGAGGCAGGGACATGAGGGTCGTAGATTATGGAATTCCCAAGGGCGTGTGCAGTTGGTAGAAGCATATTTAACATACCTAGTTTGCCCCCATGGTCTAAACTCCATAAAGTCAAGCTTGTACCAAACTTTTTTGGTTGGTGTGGGATACATAGAACATGGAGGGGGATGTACACGAGAAACACTGAGCTGGCCAGGTTTTCTAGAAAGGCGAAGCCCGATTGCTCGCTACACTGTTGAGCTTACCTCTGCTCAAACTGCTCCTGTGACTGGAAAGATGACCCGTCTCTATTTGCACAGATTTAGGAGTCTCTCGGTGATAGTCCAAGGCCAAGTCCACTGGTCATGAGGAATAAAGGGCCAAGCTCCAGGTAACCAGGGATATTTCTAGAAGAGGCCACAGTTGCATGCTCTGGAGAAAGGGAGCTCTACCAGTGCTCATCACTTACTGGACTTTGTTCTTACTGATAACTAGATACCATGGACGTGTAGGGGGGACAGGAGGGGTGTGGGAGTAGAATGTTCCAGCTAGAAGGGTCTTTAGGCAAACCCTCTCATTGTAGTATCCAGAGAAGGTGAGGGGGTTACTCCGGCTCACCGGTGACTTGGCGTCAGCACCAAGAGGAGAACCCGGGTCTCTGAACCCCCAAGTCGGCATCATTTCTGCCCCCCCCAACAGTGCACCATCCCCCCCTCCCCAGGTTAGTTCAGTTATGTCTGTCCCCAGGGTTGCTCAGGCCCACAGTCTGCCTCTAGATTTATGCTGTTCAGTTCGGTAGTGCCCAGGTCAGATGTGCTGGAAGCATAAAATAACACACTGAATTTGGAAGACTGAGTGTGGAAAAAGAAAGTAAAAGATCTCATTAATAATTCTTATGTTGATTACATATTGAAATGGTAATAGTTTGGATATAGTGAGTGAAATAAAAGACATTATTAAAATTCATTTCACTTTTTTAGTTTTACTTTTTTAACCTAGCCACTAGAACATTCCACACGTGGCTTGCATTATATTTCTATTAGACAGCAATGTGCTAAATATCCAGCAGCAGTAACCATCCTGTCAGTTCTGAAGAGATGCCTGGACAGGGCAGGATAGGTAATGGAGGAAGGTCCCAGCAGATGGCGAGGAGCCAGGGCCCAGACTGGCAGGCGGGAAGGTCAGCGAGCCCCGAGTCAGAAGCTGGGCCAGAGTCAGGCAGGTGGGTGATATCCGGAAAGGAGACGCTGATAGGTAGCTCATGGAGGCAGAGCCACAGGGCATGGGGTTGGGAGGCCTGGCTGCAATCTTGGGAACCCTGGGAGGATAGGGAGAGGGCAGCAGTCCCGGAGGGCAGTGATTACATGCTTAAGAGCCTGATCTCTACACTGGGCTGAATCCCAGTTCTGCCACTTGCTAGCTCTGTGACCTTGGACAACGCTGTGCATCAGTTTCCTCTTCTGTAAAATGAGAGTAATGTTAAGAGTTCCTATGTCACATGATACATGTAAAGCCCTTGGAAAAGTGCCTGGCACATAGTAACTACTCAGAAGCTGTTAGTTATCATTATGATCATTACTCGTCAGGGAAGCAAACCAGGATTGTACTCTTATGGTGTCCTTCTGCAGTCCTAGGATGGGCCCAGGCTGATGGACTAGGGGGCTAGCTGTTGGATCTGGGGTACAAGGCAGAGGCACACATTGGTGTGAGACCAGCTGTGGATGATGTTGACCCCCAAGCCAGGAATCCAGATGAAGTTTCAGCTGAGGTTGGGGGTCAACCCTAGGGGCCGGTGTTGGCTCTGTGGCCGCAGCTGTGGGCATAAGAGGCTGCAGGCCCAGGAAACCAGGAAGCTCAGCCCAACTCGGGTCCCCACTGCTCTTTCTGGGACCATCCCTAGATGTGAGAGGCTTTGTCCCAGCCCTACCACGCATAGGGATTCTGGGCCTCGGCTCTGCGAGGGAAAAATCACACAGAGACATATAAATCCCTCTGTCTGTAGCTCAAATAACGAGACCCAGCTCTTGCTGCAAGGCAAGAAGCAGCACTCGACAGCTCCAAAAGCTGTCGTTGCTGCCATTTCTGTTTGTGCTAGGCTCTGGGCTTAAAGAGCACGTCCAGGCAGACACAACACTCCATTGATATTCTCGGTCATGCCCAGGAGTTGAGCTCTTCTTTCCCCTGATAATGGGGTTGCAGCCTGGGTCTGGCCCTGCAGATAGCTGAATCCTTGACAGTGGGTCCTGCTCCCCTCCCCCCCCCCCCCACTCTGTTTGAGGCCCTGCCGAGAGGGAAACGCAAGTGTCAATAGTAGACTCGGAACAAAAAGGATTTAGGAAATACTTGTTAATATCTGGCTTAATCCAGCGAGGCGTGAGGCACTGGAATAGGAGACCCAGTGAGGCTGGGATGATCCACTCTGAGGAAGGGAGTGATTTCTGGTTCCCCCATGGCTGATATTCCCCCTCAACTTCAGAAGTGGGAAAGAAGCTTGCCCATCTGGTTGGAATTTACTGCAAGAAAAAAAGAGAGATGGAGAGGGAGGGAGGGAGGGAGAGAGAGAGAGGGAGAGAGAGAGGGGAATGATGAGGACATTTGTGTGTGTGTTTGTGTATGTGTGTGTGAGAGAAGGAGAGAGAGAGAGAGAGAGAGGAGGGTGCGAGTACAAGAGCATGGAAAGAGAATCTAATCTCCTTGGCCATCATCTCCCCAAACCTGTTCCTTAGCATTGATCTTTGGCTGCATTGGCCTAGATACCCACAGTCAGGAGTTTTCAAAAGCCCCCTGGGGCCAGGGCTTTTAAAGGATAGTGGGTCATGGGTGGCTGCTGGGCTGCTAGTCTTAATGGTAGGGTAAGGCTAGGCCAGCTCCCTAGGCCCAAGTAGCAGAGCAACCATCACCAGATGCTTCTGGAAACGGTGTATGTGTGTGCACACACCAGGTGTGCGTGCATGTGTGTGGGCATGTATGTGTAGTGGTGGGTATCTACAGCCAAGCCCTGCCAGGAGCGCAGAGGGCATCCAGAGACAGCCTCACCTGGCCTCAGGTGGGCATGAATGGAGATGAGGGCTAGGGCAGACCTGGCCAGGAGGCGGGCAGATCTGAGAGGAGGGGGGAGCTGGGCAGAGACGGTAACAGGGCTGGACAAGACTCTCCTCCTAGGGGAAGGCCTAGCCAGTGGCAGGCTGGAAGCTCTGTTGCCAGAGATAAGGTCATTGGCCCGGTCACTTGAGCTGGGTGCTCACCGTTTGACCACACTACCCACAACCAGCTATGGGTGTTTGAGGCTGGCCTGGGCAGTGGGGTGGGGGTGGGGTGGCGGACACTAGTATAAACTTCCTCATGGAGGACCACGGCTACCAAGCAAATCGAGAGAGACCTTTCAGACTTCGTAGAGAGCCCATGAAAGAGTGAGCCCAGACCCTTGGTTGGAGCTGGGGCCAGGCACACTGAGAGGGCTGGGGCATCTGCTTTCCTAGAAAAATCAGAGAACGCTGAGAAAGGGGAGCAGTGTGAAATGAAAGGAGCACTGGACAGGGAGTCAGGAGGCCTCTGATCTAGACTTTTAGTCCAGAGTCTGGTCTGCGCCACCCTGAGCAATGTCTTCCCCACTCTGGGCCGCAGAGCCTCTATCTCTGCAAGGGCCGCACTCCATGATGGCGAATGCCAGCCCTGATTAAGTCAGGACTCAGCGAATCAAGATATAGAGATTCTATTCATATCTGCAGACATCTTTGAATCCTTTCCATCTGAAACTCAGTGGGACCTCCCAGAGCAATCATCCTTCCAGGCATACCCCCTCCCCCCAACAACTGCCCAACCCCAGATAGGAATCTTCACGAACTTGTCTTTAGGAGAAGGGGCGAGTTGCTTCCCACCTCTCCCATCTCACGTGCACCTCTGGAAGTCCTTCCTGTATCTCCCTTTCATCCCTTCTTTATACTAGGGTTCTCTAGGGTCTCTAGGGTCCCATTTTTAATTTCTTTTGTTTCCCCCAACCAAGGAGAGGAAGAATCTGACTGCACATCTGTTTGGAATTTGGGGGTGGGGGTAGGGAAATGAGGCAGTTTGCTTCTCCTGCACTCCATGAGTTCCAGGGTGGGGAGAACGGTGAGAGCCAGGGCCTCCCCCTCCCACCCCCCATGGTCCTTGTCAGCTGCCTTCTCGGCCTTTCTCATCGCGAGACAAACAAACAATCAGGAGGCAGACCTGAAACCTTGTGTGGAGACGGCAAACAGCGTGGCTGGGCTCCGGCCTTAATGGGCCCCAGCCCCGGGCTGTCTGCTCCCGCCCTGCCTGCCTCCAATGTGTTTCTGATTTGTACTGAGCTAGCGGCTCTGCCACGCTGAATGTGGCAGCTGCCTCAGCCCCGCCTCTCAGGGATCCAGGGGTGGGAAGGTTGGGAGAAGCCAGCTTGGTGTAGAGGCCATGGCAGGAACTTCTGAGACATATACACAGACGTAGCTGGGGGAAGGGGTAGGGGGAGGGATGGATTTCATCTGGCTATAAACAAACATGCTTCTCATTTAGGGACCTAGGGGTGCCAGTCACCAGATCCCACTTACCCATTTTCCAGGGGGCAGGCAGAGCTAGAACTGGAGTGGGGATGCTTAGGGACTAGAGTGGACTCTTTTCAAGGAGTCCCACTCCCAAAAGATGGTAGGGATTTTCTGAGGATGGGAAAGGCAGAAGTGAGTGTGAAGAAAGTGAAATTCCAGGAAGTCTTGAATCCAGAAAAGGCATAGGGTATGGAGACAGGAAGTTCAGTGTCTGCAAAATAACCAAGCAGAAAGGGCCAGAGAAGGCATTGTTTCTGACCCTCCCCACCCCAAATCCTAGAATGGGAGAATTTTGGATGTCATGGGGTCATTTACTATACACCCTACTTGCTCCAGGTAACAAGTGTTTATCAAAACGTGGTCCCTCCACCTAGAGGGGTGGGGTAGGGAGGGTGGGAGGGAGGGAGATGCAAGAGGGAAGAGATATGGGAACATATGTATATGTATAACTGATTCACTTTGTTATAAAGCAGAAACTAACGCACCATTGTCAAGCAACTCTACTCCAATAAAGATGTTAAAAAAAAAAAAAAAAAAAAAAAGAGGAGCAAAGTAGGAAGAATCACACTTCCTGACCTCAGAATTTGCTATCTGGGGACAGTAATAAAGACAGTGTGGTAACTGGCAAAAAAAACAAAAAACAAAAAAAAACGTGGTCCCTGGGCCTGGATGGCTTGGCCCTGGGCCACTAAGCAGCGGGGGAAGAGGGGGGGAGGTGGGTGTATCCTTTCATTTTGCTCGTTTGCCTTGCACGTCTACCCTTACATTCAGATGGGCGACTTCTTGAGCACCTGGGCAAAGCATCTTGGCACATTTTCCTTTGCACTTTCATCTTGGCCCTCTGCATTAAGACACTACCTATACGTTCTTCAATGCCGAGGGGACTAGCTAAGGAGATAAAGAAGTTGGCCACTTTTGGCCAAAGTAGTTCTCCCAAATCATCTGCTAAAATCGGCTTCCTTTTTCATTCCCCCACATCATTCCTAGGTCTTTAAGCCACTGCTTCCCATCTCAGGGATGGCTTCATCACTGGAATTTGGGCTAAGATTGGGGTCAGGGTCAGAGTTGAATTGAAACAACTGGCTTCACTCTGTAGACCTAACCAGGGTGCGTGGAGACATCCCTTCAGCCCTGGCCTTGACAGCTGTCTGACGGCTGCTCTCCCAGCCTGGGCATAGCCTAGAGATTGAACTGGTGGGAAGCCAGGCCTGGTGGGTAGTGGGGTGCTTGGCCAGCTGGGCAAGAAGACGAGAGGCCACAGAGAACCTTGGGTTCTGCCCACAGGGGAGAACCCTGTGAGCCAACAGGGCCAGTCTGGGCTGCTGAGATGAGGGCTTGTCCCGTCTTTGCAGCTTGCCTTCCAGACCCCCGTTCATGAGAGTGTGGGAGGGTGGGAGAGCAGAATGTCCTTAGGAAAGAAGCCTCTGGGACTCTGTGGCTTTGTGGCTATTTATTCCTCCTTTTGCTTCTTCTCAAGCCCTAAACATTTCTCACAGTGTCTAGCCAGTTCCAGTTATGCAAGCAGCATTGTGTGTTAACAAGAAAAATATCCATTGGTGGTATGCAGAATCCAAGGGCCTTTGTCCCCCAAGCCACCCAGTACTTCCCTTCTAGCTGTAATGTCAGGCCCTGCTGTGAGGTGGGGGGATGGAGACTGTCTCCATAACCATCGCCTCTATCGCACAGTGGGACACATACCCTGGGCTTGTGTGTGTGTGCGTGCCCGTGCCCGTGCGTGGTGTGGTGTGTGGGGAACACACACATTGTCCCGTGGACCTTTGGGAGTGAGGGGCACTTGGCTTAGCCTCACCAGTGTCAGGGTGGTCAGAAGGGGCTGCGGCAGACATCTCTCTCCAAGGGGCATGGCCCTTATTCACAGCCAGGCGGCCCTGCCTCTGCTTCCCCAGAGTTCATCTCTCGTCTTTCTTATTCTTTCTCCACCCTTCCTGGTCTCCCCATGGCTCTCCCACGCCCAGAAACCATTGAGTCTGGGGCTGAGGGTGCTGCTATAGAGGCGACAGAGACAGGCGGTAGCCAGGGGAAATAGTGGGTTGCCAACACCTGCTGGAAAAAGCAAGCTCCAGGCTGAGCTCTGCCACCAATGGGCTACAGGATCTTGGAAAATTCATTCCCCAAACTGAATCTCAGTTTCCCCATCTCAAACAGAAAGGAAGCGAGGTTAGATGAGATGGCCATGAGGGGCGCTGCTGCCCAGGCAGATGAGGAGCCAGGGCCCCACCTGCTGTGCCCACAAGGTGCAAGGGGGGCCACCTGGTGCTGCCAGCGGTGCCCAAGGGCTCGGATTCTTTTCTTGAGGCAGCAGTTCCTTTAACCTTTCCACGTGCGGCCGGCCACATGGAGCCAGCCCTGGCTGTGAGGGGGGCTTGGGCCGGGCTCTTTCATGGTGATAAAGGGAGACAGAGCCCATTCATTCATTCATGTACTCATTCATTCATCCATCTAGTAATCATGTATTGGTACCCACGGTGTGCCGGGCGCTGTCCAAATGGCATCCAGCCCAAGAGACCTATCACCCTCGTATCTCTGTGGTCAGAGGCCTCTGCCTGGCCCCTCCTCAGCTCAGCAATTCTCCTCCAGGCTCTAGAGAGGCTGCCCCCACTTCCACTGCACCCCACTCCAGCCCAGGCTAATGTCCAGTAGCCTGGATAGCTTCCTGGTTGCTTCTCCAGGACACTCTCCACCTCTGCCAGAATAGGCCTCCATTCCTGGGCTTATCTTTTGCAGGCTATTTAGCCCTGTCTCTTTTTCTCTCCTGTTCTCTCTCAAAACGCTAAAGATTCCTCCCCTTGCTCTGCTTTATCTAAGGTGTGGCTTGGTCCCAGGACTTCCAGGGGAGACTTCTGGATCCAGCCTACAATCATACAAATACCACACACACACACACACACACACACACACACACATCCCAGCTCTGTGGCACTGAGCGCCCATGCGCCCCCCGCTCCAGGAGCACCTCTGAGCCTGGCTCTTCTCTGCGCAGCTGTGGACAGTCATATCGACAAAGAGAGACCCAGGGCTGCCGGCAGGGAGGAGCATGTGATTCAATGTGGGACTGGCTGTGAGCTTGGGCAAGGATGGTGGAGGGGACGTGGGGCGGAGGGGATGGGGGTGGGTAGGTGCCGGTGAGTAGGGATGGAGGAGTATGTGTCGGGGGACAGCCAGCTGGGGTATGTGTCAGAGTGAATGGGCTGGTGTGTGGCTCCATGTGTGACCCTCCCAGCAGCCGTCAGCCTGCATTAGTGCACACGTGGGTGAGCCTGCACATGGGCACAAGAAGCAGCAGGGTACAGGCGAGGGTGGAAAAAAAGCATTGGCTGTGGGGGCAGAAGAGGTTTCTGGTCCTGGCTCTGCTGCCGGGTTTCTAAGGCCCTTCCCCAACTCTGGGCCTCAGTTTCTCCATCTGTAATCTGAGAGGGAGGAATCGGAGGTCTCTAAGGGCTATTGCACCTCTAACCTGCTCTAGTTCCTTGATGTTCTGTGCACTAGGACAGGCTCAGAAATTCTTCCTTTACACAGAAGGAGGACACCAGGGAAAGACACGCAAAGTCACCTCTGAAATATTGATGCAACTTCCTTTACCCTCATGTAAATCTCAGACTTTCCTGGCACTTTTGTCTTCCCAGAGCCAATGTCAGGGAAGAGGAGGAGGGGAGTGGGGCTGTGTCTAAGAAACCTCCCCTAGTTAAGGAGGGCTGGCGGTGGGAGACCCAAGGCCATTAGCCCTGAGCTGAAAGGAGAGATCCAGGGATGGAACGTTTTCACACATATATAGAGCAGGCTGCTGGGAAGAGTGCAAAGAGCCCATGACTGCTGCATCCCCACCGGGAAGGCCTTCAGGACAGCAGCCGTCCAGGGGGAGGTGGGGCATCTCCGGAGGCCAGCAAACACTGTGATTCCTTAGAGGATGGGTGTTACAGATAAGCAAAAATTGCAAAGCTTTCTGAAGATGCTTTTATTCACACTTTACATAGGATTCGAAATATGCATTTATTATTAGTAGTATTTTATTGGGAATGGCTTAGGGGGGCTGGTGGAGGCTAAAGTCTCCCATGCCACTTTTGGTACCATCACTGCTGAGCTGGATTTGAATCCTGCCCTTAGCACTAGCATCCCTGGAGGAACTTGGGCAAGTCACTCCCCTTCCTTCACCTCAGTTTGCCTAACTGTACAATGCTGGCGGGGCAGGGGGCAACTTCCATTGGTCCCAAGGGCCTACGTAGCCAGCTCTCACATGCAATAATTCCAGGTTCTCCCAAGACCTTGAGCTGTGGAGAAGTTGTGGGAGGGGAGGTCCGTTCCATTCACGTTCCAGTGAAAACAAGAGGCCAGGCTTTGGAACTCAGGCAGGGAAGCATACTTTCTAAGTCTCGACTGGAGATCAGAAAGATGAAGGGACTTGCCCAAGGTTACAGAGCAAGTGGGTGGCAGGGCCAGGTCTTCTGGGTCCCAATTCAGTGCTGCTCCATTGTCCCCCACCCATACGCAACTGATTTACCTTGGGGCGGCGTCTAGGAAAATGGGTGGGAACTCAGAGAGCTCGCAAGAGCCACAGCTGGGTCTCAGAAGGTTAAATTCCCAGCTGGAAGCATTCATTGAGGCCTCCAGAAACCGGGCAGTCCTTACAACTTGCAAATAAGTACTTCAGGCCACAGGAAATGATCCCAGACCACAAGGCCCCGGGATTGCACCAGAACAGTCCTGCCTGCGTGTCAGCCAGCTTGTGGGAGAGGAAGCCTGGGGTGGGGAGGGGAAGAAGGCACCCTACAGACCCAGGCTTTAGGCCCAGCTCTGTTATTCTGCTAGCTGAGGAACCTTGGGCAAGTCATGCACCCAGTCCCATCTGTGAACCGGTAACAGTAGACAGTAGCTACTCAGGGTGTTGCTGTGAGGTATAACTGGATCTTGGGCGTGCAAAGGCATTGCAAACTGTAAAATGCTGTTCAGGTGGGAGGGATCGTTCTGTTCTGAGAATTGCTGCTTGTACATATGACCTCTGAGTAACTTCAAAGGAGGTCACCCCGGAGGTGCCATGTTCCAGGGCCACTGCTTCCCGTGTGGGGAGAGTGGGGAGAGCGGGTGATTATCTATTCTGTGTGGGGGAGGTGAACGGATGTGCCCTTGGGGTGGGGGTGGGGGCGGTGTAGGAGCTGGGGGCCTGTGGAGCAGCCTTTCATGTGGGGGCTGAACCGAGGTGTCCTGAAGCAGAGCTGGGGCCTGTGGGCAGGAATGCCGTTCCACAAAGCCACGCCCCCATCACTGAGTCCAGACTTCCTTGACCACAGCAGCGCACGGGGACCTGGGGGAGGGGGGCGGGGCTTCTAGCCTTTTCTCTGGGAAGAATCTGCTTCCAAGAGGGTCCCAGCCAGAACACAGGATTTCCATTTCAATGCTCCCTGGCAAGCTGCCCTCCCCCGAAATCTGCTAAAGGCTCACGGAAAAGCCTTTAAAAACACACTAATTACAAACAATTCCTCGGCTTCTCCTGATTTCCCTCCACGCGGCACCGGGGGCGGGGCCGGGCCGGGCTGGGTTGGGGAGCGGGCAGAAGTGGGGAGGGGTCACTTACTCGCAACTGCAGCTTTGTACATTAAAGCCCTGCCGAGCCCAGCCCCAGCCAGATCACTGACCCAAGGGGGCCAGAACTGGGTCTCCTGCTTCCTTCTGGCCGTCCAAAGGCCTAAGTGGGCCTGAGTCATTGGGAGAAGCTATGAAAACCTAGAGCAGGTACCTGGGAAAAGGCAATGGGTCTCCAGGAAGCCTGTTGTAAATGAAGTCAGAACAGGGATTTCAGGGGGCGCTGCCTGCCCTCAGCTGGCTAGGTCTGGACCCCAGGCACCAGCCCTCAGTCCTGCCCAGGCCCCATTAACCCAAGCCCCTGTAGCCTGTGCAGCCGTAGGCACTCGAGTCAGGTGTGTGAAAGCTGGATTCATTGCTGAATTCCCACCTCTGGCCCCAGAGGGAGGGAGTGGGATGGCAGGTAACGGGTTTCTGAGGTCTCCAAGCCCAACAAAGCTTTTGCAATGGCTCTCTCGACAGCTCTGGCCTAATCTGGGAGAGAGCCTGGGGCATCTTGGCTAAAGTTTGGTTTGCTCACAGCAACCCCTACAAGCAGGGCCCCAGCCCTGGAGGAGTCATCCTGTGCCTTTAGGAAGCTGAATGAAAGGAACCCCACTAATCTGTTCTGACTGGCCTCAACTAATGTCTTTGTTCATGAAGAGGTTGGGGGGGGGGCTGTTTCATGCCTCTCAGGCCTTTGTCTGATAATAACAAGGATCGCCAAAACGTACTCTGTCAGAAGCTGTTTGAAACATTTACATGTATTCCCTCATTTAATCTTTGCAACCAGCTCTGTGAGGAAGAAACCAAGGCACAGAGAACTTAAGTGATGTGTCGAGGGTCACACAGCTGGTAGGTAAGGCAGCTGGGCTCAAAATTCAGGTGGTATGGCTCCAAAGTCTTAATCACTGTGGTTTTCTCTTTCTGACTTACTTCACTCTGTACGACAGACTCTAGGTCCATCCACCTCACTACAAATAACTCAATTTCGTTTCTTTTTATGGCTGAGTAATAGTCCATTGTATATATGTGCCACATCTTCTTTATCCATTCATCTGTCGATGGACACTTAGGTTGCTTCCATGTCCTGGCTATTGTAAATAGAGCTGCAATGAACATTGTGGTACATGACCCTTTTTGAATTATGGTTTTCTCAGGATATATCAGTAGTGGGATTGCTGGGTCGTATGGTAGTGCTATTTTTAGTTTTTTAAGGAACCTCCATACTGTTCTCCATAGTGGCTGTATCAATTTACATTCCCACCAACAGCGCAAGAGGGTTCCCTTTTCTCCACACCCTCTCCAGCATTTATTGTTTGTAGATGTTTTGATGATGGCCATTCTGACTGGTGTGAAGTGATACCTCACTGTAGTTTTGATTTGCATTTCTCTAATGATTAGTGATGTTGAGCGTCCTTTCATGTGTTTGTTGGCAATGTGTATATCTTCTTCAGAGAAATGTCTATTTAGGTCTTCTGCCCATTTTTGGATTGGGTTGTTTGTCTTTTGGATATTGAGCTGTGTGAGCTGCTTGTAAATTTTGGAGATTAATCTTTTGTCAGTTGCTTTGTTTGCAAATATTTTCTCCCATTCTGAGGGTTGTCTTTTCGTCTTGTTTATGGCTTCCTTTGCTGTGCAAAAGCTTTTAAGTTTCATTAAGTCCCATTTGTTTATTTTTGCTTTTATTTCCATTTCTCTAGGAGGTGGGTCAAAAAGGATCTTGCTGTGATTTATGTCATAGAGTGTTTTCTGCCTATGTTTTCCTCTAAAAAGAGTTTGATAGTGTCTGGCCTTACATTTAGTTCTTTAATCCATTTTGAGTTTATTTTTGTGTATGGTGTTAGGGAGTGTTCTAATTTCATTCTTTTACATGTAGCTGTCCAGTTTTCCCAGCACCACTTATGAAGAGGCTGTCTTTTATCCATTGTATATTCTTGCCTCCTTTATCAAAAATAAGGTGACCATATGTGCATGGGTTTATCTCTGGGCTTTCTATCCTGTTCCATGGATCTATATTTCTGTTTTTGTGCCAGTACCATACTGTCTTCATTACTGTAGCTTTGTAATATAGTCTGAAGCCAGGGAGCCTGATTCCTCCAGCTCCGTTTTTCTTTCTCAAGATTGCTTTGGCTATTCGGGGTCTTTTTTGTCTCCATACAAATTGTGAAATTTTTTGTTCTAGTTCTGTGAACAATGCCATTGGTAGTTTGATAGGGGTTGCATTGAATCTGTAGATTGCTTTGGGTAGTATAGTCATTTTCACGATGTTGATTCTTCCAATCCAAGAACATGCACATACCCATTTCTTAGGGGAAGAACCTTCCCCAGCCACGGTCTCATTCTCTTCAGACTTCCAGCTGGAAGGAAATGGGGCTTATTGAAGCCTTTATGTGTTGATTAGGTGTTGGAGTCCCGGCTTTGCCACTTCAGGGCTGGGTGACTTGGGGTAAGTCATTGCCCCATCTGAGCCATGGCTACCTCATTCCAGGTGTGTGACTGATCAAATGACAAAATGGGATGGGAAAGCATTTTGTAAACTCTAGAGGACTGTACAAAGGTAAATGGGGACTATGAGATGAAGGTCGTCATCTCTGGGTTTCCATCCCTAGCATTCTGGCATGACCTCATTGCACACGTGTCCAGCACATGTGTTGGCACCACTATTGAAACACACATACCGGCACCGGTAAGCTTCAAACAGATGGGTGGGAGGCGACTGTCCTTGTCCCTGAGTCGTCTCCTCCAGGCATCCACTAGTTTCTTTAATCCTTCCTTCCAGGACAAGATTTCAGGAGTCCCTCCCCCAAGGCAGTTAGATAAGGTAGAATGGTCAGGGGGGTTGGCATCATGCAGACCTGGGATTAAATCCATGTTCTGTCAATTTCTAGCTGTGTGATCTTGGGAAATTCCCTTTTACCTGTCTGAGCCTCAGTTGCTTCATCTGCAAAATGGAGATAATATTAACACTATCAGACTGGTCTGAGCCTCAAATGAAAAGTCCTGGGCTAGGGGCTAGAGATGCAAAGATAAATAAACCTCAGTCCTTGATATCAAGTAGCAGGGAAGGAAGGTCAAGCAGTAGACAGATGGTCTCAAGTGCCACAGTGGAATTTAGCCAGGGCTCTAGGGGCCCAGAAGAGGGCTACTTATCTTAGTCTCAGAGGAGGAGGTGGCTTTGCAAGGATGATAATGTGTGAGCTGGTCCTTGAAGGGAGAATAATAGCTAATCACAGCTAACACTTATACAGCACTTAATATGTGCCAGGCAGTGTTCTAAGTGCTTTACAAGCATGATCTAATTTACTTCCTTATGAGATGAATACAGCCTTATGAGAGAAAAACCTTTGTTATCCCCGTTTTACAGTTAGGGAAACCAAGGCACTGAGAAAGTTAGTGACTCGCCTGGTTAGGCAGTCAGGCTCCCTAGCCCACACTCTTAGCCAGCCCACCAAGCTACCCATGTGAGTTGGAGTTTGTCACCTGAAGAGGAGGCTGAGAGTACCAAGTGTGACATGAAAGAGCACGGTACATGCCAAGGCTCAGAGGTGAGGTAGGTGAGTAGGGCCAGATCCTACAGGGCATTTTGTGCCAGGCTGAGGAACTTACACTCTACTCTGGAGATGATGGGGGAATTACTGGTGGATTTTAATTGCGGAATTACATGCTCAGATCTGTCTGCAGAAAAGGGCTTTCTGGCTGCAGCATGGAGGCTGGTCAGAGGAGGTAGCACTGTGGTGGCAGAGAAATGATAAAGGTCTGAATTAGGGCAGTGTTTGTAGGGATGGAATGCTTGGGATGGATTCCAGAGCTATTAAGGAGGTAAAATTGGCAGGTCGTGGTAATTAATTAGATGTGAGGGGTTAGGGAGAGGGAGGAGAGAAGGTTTCTAGCTTGAGAGCCTGAGTGGATTGATAAATGAAACTAGCGGAAGTGTGGCCTGGGAGTATGATAAGTTCTACTTGGGACAAGGTGGGTCTGCAGTGTCTTCGAGATGACCACTGGGTACATGTTTATACCAGCTATATCTTGCGGGAGTGGTCCAGGCTGAGGTGACATTTGGAATTCACTTGCCCAGAGGAGGTGGTAGGAGCTACAGGAGGGCCTGAGCGTGCCTGGGAAGCATCTATGGGGAGGTGAGGCTTGCAAGCCGCACTTTGGGGAACCCAACATTTAAGGGGGGGTGCTGAAGAAGAGGGGCCTGGGAAAGGGACCGAGAAAACAACGGTCACAGGAGTAGGAGGATGAACCAGGGAAGCTGCATCTAAGTAGAGAAGATAGAATTAGGGAGTAGAGATTTTCAGGAAGCAGGAGGGGGGTCACAGATATCAAATGTGGCTGAGAGGTCCACTGGAATTAAGGATAGAAAAGCATCCACTGACTTTTGTAATTCGATTTCTGGGGTCAGGGTGAGAGCTGAAGTAGGGATGGAAGCCTGACAGCAGTGGGCTGAGGTGGCAAGGGCAGGTGGGGAAGTGGGAACGGGTAAGTGAGGACCCTGGGAAAAGGAGCTAGAGAGAGACATGGGGTCAAGGGGTAGCCAAGAGCACATGATGGGAAGGTTAGGCCCTTCCCTTCTGGCTTCTTTGTTCCCTGTCCACCCCCCTCCCCAACCCCATTGACTTGGGTCTCTGCCCTGAGCATGCTGGGGTTTGTCAGGGCCTTTCAGCATGCCAGGTCCTCCACCTCTCCTCAGGCTCCCTCAAGTCTCCCAGCAGAAACCTCCCTTTGCTTGGCTCTGGAATCAGCCCCTGGGAGAGCAGATGAGACAGCAATTAGACCAGTTGCAAGGGCCATCCGCTCACAGCTCTCTGCCAGGGCAGGCCTGCTGGCACCCTGCCAAACTCTTCTGGGCCAGCCTCACTGCCTGGTCTCCCTCCCATGTGGTCCCCATGGGTGCCCTCCACGGAGGGGCTTCCGAGGGGCTGGAGGCCCGGAGTTGGCCTTGCCAACCTCTCTGGCCTCTGCCTGAGCTGGATGTCTGTGCGTTCAGGAGCCAGGGGCAACCCTACCAATCCCAGGACTGGGTTAGTGCCCACCAGTTGAAGGGCAGGGAAGGTGGAGTGAAAGGCAGAGTGTGGGGCTCTCTTCCAAGCTCCTGCCCTTCACTTCTTGTGTGATTCAAGACTCCTGTGTCTCCCCACGACAAATCTTCTGAGGATCCCAGCTCCTAGAAAGGGATCTGCCTTTGTCTGTGGGGTTGGCCCTTGGGGGCCTGCAGCATCTGCCTGCTCCATGCTGTCGAGGACCTGATTTTTCCAGAGGCTTTTCAGCCTTGGTAGGAAGACTTCATCACCCTGAGAGTCAGCCATTGCCCATCACTAGCCCCAGCCATAGCATGCTCTTCTCTCTTCCTGTTTCAAGCTTTCCCTCGATGGCAGCCCCCTGCCTTTGACTTCACCCTTTCAAAGCTGATATATCATAGAACTATCATAAAATGTTCATCTATCTCAACATTTTTTTTGGAGAATGAAGGCTATAGATACCTCAGTCTACTCTGCATTGAAAAAACTCTCCCTCTTCCGTTCCTTCCACAAGCATCTCAGTGTTGGGTCCTGGGGAAACAGAAATGCACCAGAGATCACCCCTGCCCTTATGGACCTCACCATCTGGTGGGAGACACAGACATGTCCACCAATCATTGAATGTCTTATTGAGGTGTCGTGCTGGGAGTCCAGGGAGGGAGTGCGAGGGAGGCAGTGATGGAGTTCTAACTAGACACCCAGGACACTTGAAAGGTCAGTAGGTATGTGGGAGGTACACAAGGAGGCAGAAGAAGCAGTGTGGGAAGAGACCCGGAGGCAGACAATGGCCTGGTGGTTTTCAGGGATGTGGCTTGTGTTCTGAGTACCTCTCATGGTACAGCTGGGGACACTGAGCTATGGAAAGGATGTCCTCCCCCAAGGTTTGACCCTTGTGAGGTGGTGACGAAGAAGCAGAAGAAAGCTGCACGAAGCACAGCTTAAGGACTGTGGTCACCATGTTGGCTATGGGTGCCACGGGCCGCTGGGCCTGGCAGAGATGGAATATGTGTGGTGGGCTGGGGCTGGCCATGGCTGTCGAGTTGACTGGTACTAGAGGCTCGAAATCCTCAGTCTTCTCATCTCTAAAGTGGGAATAATAGCACATACTTGTTAGGCCTCATGTGTGAGAGAAATGACATAACACCTATAAAAGGGCATTGGAAATATGAAGCTCTGTGTTCATTGGAAAGATCGTTGTTATTGAGGCCCCTCTTTCCAGCCCCCAGGTTAAAAGCTACCACCCTCAGGAAGCCTTCCCTGGTTCTTGCCAGCTGGGAGTCACAGCCCCTCTTCTAACAGGTTCTTGCCCAGCCTCTAGGCGAGCCCAAAGGCAGAGCTCATCTGATTTCTCTCTGCATGCACAGGGCCTAGCCCTGAGTGGGTTCCTCGCAGATCAGAACTCGCATGAACCTGTGTTCTGCCAGGCACACACACACGGCTAAACATACAAGCATGGACCAGAGTCCAGGGTCCCACACTTGGAGATGCCCTTTGGGTGCAGGCATTCTTGGACATTCCCCACGAACGCCCATGCTCACCTCTACTTCTCTCCTGTGAGCCACAGCGCCCACACACGTGTGTGCTCCCTTCCACTTTCCCCTCATTGGTCTGCCGGACTCAGTATCACTCACTGCAGTTTACGGGTGAAGAAAGTGAGGCTCAGAGAGGTGTCCTGCAGCCAGAAAAGCCTCACACAGAAGCCCTGGCGGACACGTGTTTTCCCAGGCCATGCCCTCCGCTCTGTTTCTGCACACGGGGCCCCCTAGGCTGACCAATTTCTGCTCCACATTGGACACCAGGAGCCATCAGTTTAACCTTGGGAAGGCCTTATGGAACTGGTCACTTGCTGGGAGGGCAGTGCTGTTGGTGGGAATGGGGAGGGCGGGGGGGGGGGGGGTGGTGGTGAAGAGGGTGTTGCAGTTGAGGAGGGAGGGGAAAACCTGATCAAAACCATGTCACAAAGGAGGGGGGGAGGGGGGAAGATAGAGAGAGAGAGAGAGGGAGAGAGAGGGAGAGAGAGGTTTTCATTCACAAAGAAATCATTATGGTTAATTTAATTCATTGTAGCGTTTAATACAGAAAAGCTTTTCTACAGAGACTGGGCATCAGGCCAACATTTATATATAAATGGGTTTTATTTTAAAAGAGAATGCAGTGAGGGGGATAGACTGGGGTTAGCCCTCTCACTCCCTCTCTGCTTCCTCCCCTCCTTCTTTAGCTACCTTTCTGAGCCTATGTAGATGAGGAATTGGGTCTCCTACAAAGCAGGAACCCTCTGCTGCCCACTCCCGTGGCCCAGAATTTCTCTTATTTCTCTTCCCAAGGCTCTGCTTCCTCCACTTTTTCAGGACCATAGGGAGACCCTAGGCTGGGTCCAGCTCAGAGCTGCACTGAGAAATTCAGATCCTTGAATACTCTCCTTAAGATAGCACTTGGAGATCATTCCACCTGCCTTGTCCCCATCCAAGGCAGGCTCTACCTAGTACATGGACGAGAACTTGAAGCTCGGGAAAAGGGGCACGACCAGACCGTGGTCACACAACTTGGTCAGTGGCAATGGCAGAACTCGAAGCCGGGTCCTCTGCTCCCAGCCTAGTGCCCCAGGAGGTGCAGTCTCGCTACCCTGTCAGCTCTCCAATCTGTGCCCAGCATCTTGGGGGCCTGGCACTGCTTTCCCCTGTACCTGAGTCAGACCCAGACGTACACTTCCAGGCAGTTCTACAAGCCTCTGAAGTGATCTCCCCATGCCCCCCCCCCCCCACAGTCCATCCTAGCTCTCCAGTCAGCTAATCAACTAATTCACACTGTGGTGTCAATGGCAAATAATAACTTACTGTAAAGTGCTCATGGTGCAATTTCAGGCTCTCTGGGCTTGCTGGAGGCTGGAAAAGAGCCGTGGGGATAGGGAGAGCTTTTAAGAGCCCATCACATTCTATTACAAACCATTTATCCAGCACTCTGTGTTGCCACATATTCATGGAGTCTGGGATCAAAGCATACTGATGAACGCACTGCCATGGGTTGAGTGGCAGCAGCTTTTAAAGGAATCTGTCCGAGGAGGCCCCCAGATTTGCCTGCACTCATTTTCTTCCCAGCCCTCTAGCTCCAGCAGCAGGGTCCCAAGCACCCTTTCCTCTTGCTTAGTACAGTCTGACCCTGAGGGTGAAGGAAGCGTGTAAGAGTGAGGGGCCATGGCACCCACTTGAGCTCCCTGGGGAGTTGTCTTCCTTTCCCTCTGTGCCCCCAGGTGCCAGATTCAGCTTTCAGGGTCAGGGTCCGTGTTTCCTCACATAGTAGAACTGCCCACACATGCTCCCATTGTAGGGATAGGATAACGGAACCCAGAAAACTGAAGTGACATGCCCAAGGCCATGATGTAAGGATACAGTGGAGCTGCAGTTGGCATTCAGGTCTTGCGAACCCTGAGACTCATGGCTGACCAAAGTACCCCCCCCCCCCCAACAAAGAGGACCAGCTCAGGGTGGCTACTCGGCTGGCCAGTGTCAGATTGGAACAGGAGCACAGGACCCTGCAAACGCCTTCTTAAGCTACCCACTGGGCGCTCCAACTCCTGTGGGTGGGGGTAGCTGCCTTGCCCAACAGGCTGAGGGTCAGGACGAAGCACAGAGTCAAAAGAGGGAGCAGAGGTCCGGGTCTAGGCTCCGGGCTCAACCCCCAGGCCCCTAGAGAATGATTCCAGGGGCTTGGGGCTGGGTTCCAGGCCCTCAAGGAGGCCAGGAGTCCCCAGCAGCCTTCCTGTGTGTCCCCAGGTCTCCAGCAGCCCGGCTGGTATTTGGGGTTCAAGCCCAACGCAGTCCCACATCTGGATCCCGTTAGCTTGCTGCGTTCCTTCTTGGCCAGGAAGAATGCGTGCAATGCCCGAGGAGCTGCCGGACCGTGGACTTGCTGCTCAGACCGGGCTATGAAAGCCAAGTGGCGGGCAGCCGCCCCCCGGGGAGGGGCTTCCTGGGCCCTCCATCAGCGCCCTGCCGCCGCCGGTAGCTCCGGGTGGAGCAGCGCCCTTTCAGCAGGCACTCGCTGCTGCCAAGGCGCGAGCCAAGCGGCTGGGCTGTGCCTGGCAGGCCCGCTGCTTCTGATTAGCGGCTCACCCGCTGCTCCGGCCCCGCCATCCTTCCCCCAGATGGGAGCCGCCCAGATGGTCCCCCATATCCAAGGCTGTGGCCGGGGAAGGGCCGCGGGTGGAGCCGACCCCTGCAGCCCTCCACCAGCTTCGAGAAAACAGGCACATGGTTTCTCCTTTCTGAATCTTCCTTCCGGTCCCCTCTCTGAAGAGCTCCAGCTGCAACCGGCCTGAGTTAGAGGCAGCTATTAAAAAATAATACTGAGGCCGGGGCAGTCCTTTATAGTATATGGCACAGTGGCATAGAGTGAAGGTTCTGGAACCAGGCTGCCTGGGTTTAACTCCTGGCTCCGTTCCTTCTTAGCCCTGTGACTTGGGGCAAGTTAATCTCTCTGTGCCTTACGTCTCCCTGAAACTCTCTGTAAAGCCGCGGGAGCAATAGGTTCCCAGGTCATAGTGTTGCTGTAGGGCTTCAATGAGTTAATACCCATAAAGTGCTTAGAATAGTGCCTGGCACATAGTGAGCACCCAGTAAATTACTATTGTTACACAGTTTATTTACATCCATTGACTCATTGGAGCCTCCATCAATCCTGTGACCTGGGGGGTTGCAATGGAAAGCTGTGACTCCAAGTCACAGCCAGTAGGGGCAGGGCTGGGACGCAGTAGGTCTCTCTGTCCTATTCCCCGCCACCTGCCACGCCAGCCACCGTGTACCTCCTGTAAGCTCAGTCAAGCAACAGTGGGAAAGAACTTTCACCCAGGCTGAAATTCTCACTTTTGCCACATAGCTGATGGGCCAAGGGGAACAGGTCAAGGATTTCTAAGCCTTGAGTCCAGAGAAAGGTTAATCCCTCAGGCATGGCCACAGAGAGATAGTGTAGACCTCAAAGCTGGTGGCCTAGATCTATCTAAGGCCCTGAAAAGACCTACCCAGGGTCCCCCAAGACTCATCTCCCTAAGGGGACAATTCAGCTAGCCGGAGTGAGAAGCCAGGGGTCGGGGATGAAGCCGAGTGCCTGGAAAGGACTTGTGTCCTGATCCTGATAGCTGTGGCCTGGCAATTGTGGCGCGGATTGTGGGGGTGTGAGTAGGTGTGCCGCTTTGGATAGTTAGCTCAGAGGAGGAGTAAGGTAACGAGAGAACCTAGGAGCCCTCCTTCTAGCCAGAAGGATACACTCCTTATCCCTTGGGCAGCCTGGGGTACCGTGTGCAGCCATCTTCCAGTCCGCCTGCTTTCCAGGCAGCCCCTGGTCTGCGTCAGTGCTGCCTGATGGGGTAGGACACAGGGGAGAAATGGTAATCGGAGGAGTTCCTGGCTCTCTCCCCTCCTCACGCCCCCGGGCTGAGGCTCCTTCCCAGGCCTTCCCACAGCCAAGGGGATCCCAGCCAGCCCTGCAGGGAGCCGGCGTGAGAGCCTCCAGGGAATGTGACCACAGTTCACCCTGCCTCTGCCCGCAAGGCCAGCTGGCACCGAAGGCCTCAAGCACCCTTTCTAAATTGAGCTCCGAGATTTGCTGAGGATTGAGTTCTGGAGGCAGGAGAGGGAGAGGGGAACTCGAGAGGATGCTGCTGATACAGAACTCTCGAGGCAGATCCCTAGGGGCTGTGTGAACAGCAGAGGCTGCTCCCCCCACACCATGGGCTAGACAGGGAGGAGAGCAGGGCCTGAATCTTGGGTTCAAGTCCACATGCAGCCAGCTGGTGGGTGACGACACTGGACAAGTCACCCCCTCCCTGCCTCTGTGCCTGCAGATCTTCATCTGTATACAGAGGTAATACTGCTGGCATCTCAGGGCTGGGGTGAGCGTGGAGGAGGTGACACGTGAAAAGAGCCCTGTACGGAGCCAAGGAGATGCTCAGAACGGACTCTCCCACATTACCCATGCCCTCAGCGCACACAGCTTTGTTCTGTGTCCTCGCTCCCCTTGTCATGGTCATTTGTCATTTGGGGGCTCCCCTCACCCCCTCCTCATGGCATCCTGATTTCTTTTTGACAAATTCCCTCTCTCCATCTTATGTGGCCACAGTGGGGGTAATCTAAGCCAACTGCTTCGACTCTGGAGGTCAAAGGGGCTGGTGCATGACTGGAGCTCCGCCAAAAAGCTGCTCCCTCTTGGAGCAAGTGCCACAGCGGAGGGGTGGATATGCCATGTTGTCTGCGTGACCACGAAGGCATCCTGACCAGGCCCTGTTGCACTGTGCTTCCTGCTTCACGGCCGCTCGGAGCTCCCCTGGCCCCTGCTCGCTCTCACGTCTGCTTCTGCAGCTGCCGTGAGTTCTGAGAGCACCCCTCCAGGAGTCTCACTGCAAATTTCCTTTCTGTTCAGTGTGACCCAGTTCAGTGTCTGTGTCCCCTCCGAACCATCCCTCCTTCACCCGCCACCAGACTGGGGGGGTCGACACCCTACCTCTGGCCCCCCAGATCCATTCTCAGGGCGTAACACACTCCCTGACAGACTCCCGGCCCCTGACTGGGGCAGAGAGCTATGCTTTGCTGAAGGCTGGGTAGATGCTGTTAGCTCTGGGGAGATCCTGCCTGACAGGCGCCGGAGGAAGCCACCTGCGATGGAGGCAGAGGTCGGGACGGGTGACTTCCAGAGGTGCTGGGCAACCTCGGCTGGGGAGACCTTAGCCACACGTGTTCGGTCCTTGTAAAGGGCTGGCCCAGAGCGGGCACTAGCTTTCTTCCTGTTCTTGCCTTGTACTTCTGCTAGTGTTGGGCTAAGAAGACGAAGGTCAGTGAAGAAGCACCAGGCCCCCACCTGCAGGCCAGGCCTAGCGGAGCAGTGCCCGGGGGTTGCGGGGGGGGTGGATGGGGGGGAAGTTGGAACTTTGTTCTATGCCATCAGCACACAGACGTAAGGACATACGGAGGCATAGAACTGGTTTCATTTTTCACAAAGGGGTCTTACTCTACATGCACGCATGTTTTACAACTTACTTTTTAACCTTAACAGTAGGTGTGGGGCATCTTTCCATTCTGCATGTGTTGGTCTAATTCTTTTCAACAGCCATATCAGATTCCATAGTATGGAATAGTTTATTAAACCAGGCCCCTAATGATGGCCATTTAGGTTGTATACAATTTGCCCCTCTTAATATACACTACAATTTTATGTATAGCATTGTGCATGTGTGAGTACCTCTGTAGGGTAATTACTCAGAAGAGGAATGTCGGGTTAAATAGTTATATTTTATCTTATTACAACTCTGTCCCCCCAACTTGACTGTAAGCTCCTGGTGGACAGGGTCAGGGTCGTGCAGCACTGGGAGAGAGGGAGGGAGATGAGGAAGAGATCAAGGAGGTGAAGATGGAAACCTTCTGAACTGCAGGTAAGAGGATGTCTATTTCTACCTGGTTCTCCTGGGGAAAAACATCTCCAACACCAGTTCTGGTCTTCTGAGGACACAGGGCACTGAATCAAGGGCCACCTTTCTGGACCTCTGGATCTGGCCCACATAGAGTCACACTGCAGAGGAATCCTGGCTTGGGTGAGCCAAGGCAGGAGCCAGCAGTCTCCCTCCTTACATCGAGCTGGGACAAGCTCACAGGCAGGATGCTTGGGCAGTGCCTCCACCCGCTCCCCCTTGTGGCCCCTGGGGCCGGCATTGCCTCCAGCCTGGGGTCCCTCCTTTCCCTCCCTTATTTGCCCTCCAGAGGCCAGGGTCTCGCCCCCTCCGCCACCAGGGCTTCACACCTCCAGAGAGCACGCCCAGGCACGGTAGGGCATGGAATCCAGAGAGCTTGCGAAGTGGAGAGCTCACTGGCAGCACCTGGAAGGGGTGGGTGGAGTGGAGGCCAGAAGCTGGGGATTTTTCCTTAATAACAACCTGGCGCCCCAATTCATTGGTGGCTCTGCCTACCTGCAAGCCCGCTCACAACCCCACCACCCCCGCCAAAGAGGAGCCTTCATCTTCAAAGCTTTCTGGGAAACAGTTAATTAACCCCTGCAGCCCTACCGCCTGCCCAGGAGGCTGCTGATTCCCTCATCTCTGTGGGGCAGGGAAAGGGGAGGGCAGTGAAGCTGAAGCTTAGAGAAAGGGTATGGAGCTGGGACCCAAGTGATCCCAGCATCCCAGACAAGGAAGCTGCCTTCCCTTCCAATCCTCCCCAGGCCTGCCCCTCAAATGGCTGGTGGGACCTCCGGAGGCCAAGCCATAGAGTGAAGGGGCTATGGGTTAAAGAGCTTATCTTGTAACACAGTTTATTTTAGCTCAGTCCTACCATCTCCCTGTGCCTCAGTTCCTGCATCTTTAAAACAAGAGACATTAATAGCACCTAGTTGTCAGGACAATTGGGACAATCTAATGGGACATGGGAAGAGCAAACACTCTGGGAACTCTGTCCAAATAAAGATCGGAAGAAATCAGGAGTAGCTGGAAGCTGTATCATGGATGGAGAGGGGTGGCTGATTGGAAGGGGGAGTGGGTGAGGAGGTGGACCCCTTTCTCTCTGTGAGCAGGGGCTGCTGCCCAGCGCTGGGCAGAGGGAGGGAGTTGATGGCAGCTGGGTGGCGGGGTGGTGGAAACTTGCTCCCTGGCACCTTCTTCTCTTTCCTTGTCCTCACCCACTTTTTTTCTCCTCCAAATTTTACACACACACACATACACACACACACACACGCATTCACCTCTGCATTCATGTGCATGTGTGTATGCAAACACACACAGACACGCACATGCACATGCACACACACACAAAGGCACCCAAATGAGCAGGAGCAGCCCTGGGGAGCGTCTCATACCTTCCCATATGACAATGCAAACAGCACCCAGCCACATGAAGGTGCTCAGCCCAGGTGTCCAGAGTCTAAATGAAGCCAGGGAGGGATGAAGAGGAATTAGGTGGTGAGCTGAGTGCCAAACGAAACAGCCTCCTTAAGGAAGCCTTCCTTTTCTGTTCTCGTTTTTCTGACCACCTTCAATACTTTATCTGTCCCTTTCTTAGGGCAAGTACCATAATTCTCCTTCTGTTCCGGTTATTTCTCCCTATGTCCTATCTCCCCTATGAGACTGGAAACTCCCCGAGGGCAGCAATAGGGTTTTGTTTCTCAGCGTCCCCTGCCCCTGGCATATGGGGAATTAGCATGTTCTGGGTGGCCCCCTGGTGCCATGGGAGGAGGGATTTAATCTCCACACCCACGTATGAGGTCAGCCTCACCTTCCGCATTTTACACATAAGGACACTGAGGCTTCGAGTGGGGAATTGACTTGTTCAAGGTCATGCAGCTAAGGTGAAGCAGGACCAGGACACCAACCAAAGCCAGGGCTCCTCCTCCTCCTCTTACATCACTCTGCTTTTTCTCTGGGAGTTTCCAGGGGGCTCCCTGGGCTGGGTGTGCAAGCTGGGGAGGGCCAGCACCTCTTCTGGGGGTTCAGAGAAACTGGCAGCAGCCTGACTTGAAGATTGGCTTGGCCCTCAGGTACCTGCACCCACTGTACCCTTTCCATGCAATGAGCTAAGAGGCAGTGGCCACTTGCCCTGTGTACCAGGTGACTGGCGAGGAGGAAGCCCAGACAGGGAAAGTTTTGGCCTTTGGTAGCAGAGCATGGGACAAGACCAAAACTGAGCCAGGCCCCTTGGGGGTGTGCTGGGAGAGGCTGAGCTGGGGTCTGCTGCTGCTCTTGCCTCCTCCTCAGGCATGGGCCTTGGGGTCAGGACAAAGTGCTTGCAGCGCCAGTGAGAAACTGAGTGCCCCCTGAAGCCAAGCCAGGGACTGGGCTACTGTGGCCAGGCCCTGTGGGTGGAGGAGGGGGCAGCCTGGTGCCTGGTAGGAGGGGCGGCCAGGTGAGCCGCCCTAACCCCTGAGGAGGAGGGGACTGGAAGTCCAGAGCAGGAGGCTTGTTTCTCTGGAAGGGAAACTTTCAAACACTAATTGGTAGTTGCAAGTCATTAAAGTAATTTACTCAGATTATAAAGAAATTTCTTAAGAGTGATTAAGCAACTCTGGCTGTGTATGGTTGTTGATAATGACTTCCCCAGGGGGATTAGCACACTTGGCAGGGTGTAATAGGGATGATCACACCCAGTGGGTCTTGAATCTTCGGCGTGGGGGCGGGACACAAAAGCTGGGGTCGCTAGGGACTGCTGAGCCTCACTGGTGGGAATTGACATCAGGCCTGAGTGTGCCCGGAACTCCACATGTACCAGGCGTCCTAGGCCACAGACGCGTGTGCAGACACACTCACTCGTGTGCACAGCATACACGTGTCCTCACACAGAGCCCCAGGCCTGGACCCAGGTGTGTACTTTTCCCTAGCTGCACAAAGAGACCCTGGCGATCATGCTCCTGCAGGCACAGCGACTTGTATAAATCACACGCACTGTATTCTGCCCACCTGGTCACCGACACAAATCAGTGTCGACAGGCACAGATACTGGCATAGGTGCCACACCCATGCCCAGACACTGCAGAGATTGCCAAACCTGCTTACAATCAGGTACACACACGGTCGCGGGTTCATGAGGGACAGACACTATTTACACAAAGAAATACACATCCACAGATGCAGTGACACATGTGGACAGAAGCATGTATACAGTCACACACGGTTCCAGACGTCTCTCTCAACCCAGACAAATGGAACCCCAAATGCATAGACTCAGACATTTGTACAGAGCCTCATGCACAACTGTGAGCTGACCTAGACACCCAGCTATCACACACGCACACACACACACACACACACACACACACACACACACACCCGCTGTTGGTTCTGCAGTGTGCTGAGAGCTGCTTGCTGCCCAACTTCTCAGGGTACTCAGAGGTGGTTGGGTCAGGATCCAGGTGTTCCCAGGAGCACTGCTCTGTGGATCCCTCACCTGGCCACTCCTCCCAGGTCACACCAGGTGAGTGGGAGGTGGGTCAGAAGTGGAAGGGGAAAAGAGCATGGGCTGGAGCAGGGGCATGGCTGAAATGAACTCTGAGGAGCCCTCTGTGGCAGCAGGATGGAGGTCACAGGGCACAGGCTCCAGGCCCAGAACATCACTTTCTAGCTATGTGACCTATTCACATATGTGTCCCTTCACATTTCTGACACTTCCTTTCCTCACCTGCAAAATGAGGATAATAATGCTGCAGGTTGGTCTTGAGGATGAAATAAAAGAACGCACGTGAGAGCATTTTACACGCAATAGGCTAGCAGCAGATGGAAATTTCCTTCCTCTGAGACGCAAGGGACTGTCTAAGGCGCCCCTTAGCTAGGGGAAAACCTCCTCCGAAACTCCCTGCATAAGGTAGGCGGGACTTGGCTCTGCTGCACCCTCGGAGACTCTCCGCGGTCCAGACTACTGGCCTCCAGAGTTGCAAAGTCTGATCCAAAGCAGCCAGCGTCCAGAGCCCTTCAAGCCCTCAGGAGCCCTGGTCTCTGGTCCTGGCACAGTCTCTTGCTCACTGTACGATCTTGGGGAGTTCCCTTCTCTGGACCTCGGTTTCCTTCTCTATTCCCTGAGAGGGTAGGGACAGAGGGAAGGGATGACCTCGATGATCTGTAAGCTCCCTCCCAGCTCTGCCATACCAGGGTTCATGTAAATGACCCACTTGAGTCTGGTTGAACGTGAATGATGGAATCGCGATGCCTATTATTTTGCCCTAAGAGGATCTCTGCTACCCCCAGGGCCTATTGATGTCGAGGAGGGATGGGGGTGGAAGCTGAGCATGGGGGTTCCTTGCTGGGGAATATGGGTGCCCTGAGCTCAGGCATAAAAGAGGGAAAGAATGAAGTTACAAGCAATGCCCGTGGGACCATGGAAGAAAAGGAGTCTGGGAAAGGCCTCTGAGAATGGCTGCCCCCGTTCCATTTCCATTTCAATGAATGCCAAGGGCACCTGGAACTCTCCTCTCTTGACCCTTTGAGGCGTCCCCACAGTTGTTATTCTGGTGACCACTGCCCCCGCCCCCACAACTTGTTTCTCTGTCCAGAATACCTGGAAAGTCCTTAAAACACAAAAGGGCCCATGATTTTGTTGCAGAGACAGGAGGGAGGAGAGATGTCTTCGCCGGTGGGCAAGGGCAGAGCAAGTGAGGCGGCTGAGACATAGAAAGAGAACTGGGTCTGCTGCTCGAGGCTTGTGGAAGAAAGCAGAGGCCCTCTTGAAGAAGGGGAAGTGGGGTTTGAGTTGCCGGGCCCCAGATCCTGTGGATTTCCAGCTCCCCCTCTCACCACCTCCAATGGGCCCACCACATTACCCCTCATTTGGCCACGTAGATTCCAACACTTAATGAGTACCCAGGTGGGTGCTACCATCTCCAGGCACTAGTGCGTACATTCTCTTGCCTCAGCCTCTCAATAGCTCTGTGACAGTGGGGACCACCCATCTTATCTCAGACAGCACTACCTTGGCATTGGCAGAAAGCCCTGGATGCCCTGGTAGAGCTTTACCTTAAGCGGGGCCAGGCCCATTCTCAGTCACTCCTAAGCTTGGGTCCCTGACACCTGCTCTCCTCAGAGCCAGAAAGGGCTCTAGTACAGAGGCTACCCCCCACCAGCCCTGGCGCCAAACCTGGGACATCAAAGGCCAAGGGCACTTGGGTCCCGAGGAGCTTCGCCCGTGAAGCCTGGCCTGAGGCATAGCCATGCTCCTGGCAAGCACCAGTGGGTAGTTACCACCCTGTTCCCCTCTCCCCTCCCTACCAGCAGCAGCTTGTTACTGCTCTCCTTAGACACTAAGGTCTGGGTGGCAGAGGAAAGAGCACTGACTTGGGAGTTAGGCCTAGGCTCAAATCTCAGCCCTGTTGTTTGCTGTCGTGTGTGACTTTGGACAAGTCACTTCTCTTCTCCAAATGAACCTCGGGCTCCTCATCAGTAAAATGGGCAATAACCCCTTTGCCTCAAAGCCTTGACTTGAGGGATAAATGAGATTCATAGATTCAAGAGCACTTGGCACAGTTGGCCTTCAATGAGGAATAGCTCCCCCCTGTGGCCACTCACAGTCTCTTAGAAGGTGTTCCTTATCCAAGGGGTCCCAAGTCTGTATCCCAGGACTTCACATGGCCCTCTTATTTCCGGCTTCCGGGACATGTCTTGCGCATTGCTGCTTATCCTGTGTCTTCTTGTTCCCTGGGCCTCTTGGGGTCATTGTGTCCACCCTTGATTCCAAAGAGAAGAGCGCTTCATCCAGATGGAGCTTGAGGAGAAAATGATCTGCCCTGGGAGCTTTTAGAGAGGATGCTGGTGGACCTCTAGGTCAGAAACCTCAGTCTCTCCAACTGCAGTTCTGGTCCACTCCTTCTTATCCTGCTGTCAGGGAGCAAGGGAACAGCTGGTTCCCATCCTCCAAATAATAAGCCTGCCGTGCAAATCATCTTCCAAAATCATTAGGCTACAAAGATTCTATTCAGTTGCAATGTTTGCGTTGGCCCCACCCTCATTTCCCAGAGACTGGAAGACATTCACTCACAGAGACACTTGCACAGAGACACATTGGAGACACCAAGAGATCTCAGGTCAGAGGCCTGTACAGATTTTCCCAGAAAAAGAAAGAACCGGGATGACAGTCTCAGTGGAGCCAGGAGGGCCCCTCAGCCCAGAGACCCAGAGCTTAGGAGGGATTTGCCATCTTCACACTTTTTGGAAGGACCCTGTGCAGCTGTTCAACCACAGAAGCAAGAACTGGGCTGAACCAAAGCCTTCCAGGTACCCATCCCTGCGCTAAGAGGAGAGAGAAGGAATGAAGGGATGTCCCCTGCTCTTGGAAGACTTGTAGTCTAGTTTGAAGAGACAGCGTACACCCAGACACACACACAGATACACGTGCCAAGGTAAACGGTGGAAAGTTTCCTACCAACAATGTATGAGATGTCACCTGATAACATATGTTCTGCACTGGATGGAGGGGCTTGGGAGTAGGTGCCAGAGGACCACAGAGCAGGAAGAAAGCACACGGTGCCCTTTCCTTGGCCAGCTTTGCCACATTTGCCCAAGGCATCAGGGAAGAGCCACTTTTCTCTCTCCCAGTCACTAAAACATCATCAGCCTTTGGCATTCTGAGAGACCTCCCTATTGACCAGTGCCTAACCTGGAGTATTCCCAGCGTCATATGGTGGCAACTCGAGGCTCTTGGCCACCTAGCCTCCTACTCGGGGATATTTGGGTGCACAGAGTGGGTAAGGTGTTGGGGAAGAGAATTTTTTTCGAGTGACTACGAAGCATTTTATTACCCTGATGGTGCAGGGATGTTCACTGAGCAGCTCAGCTGTAGCCCAACTCCTCTCCCTCACCCCCCATGTGCTTTTACACAGGTGTGTAATGGGGACCCTTTTATTGCAAAGAGATTTTCAGAGTCTCTCTGGGGACAGAACCAGGGGCTTTCCTGGGCCCTTAGTCCTGGGCACTGGCACTAGTCTCTCAGTGAGGTTCAAAGGGAGGAAAAGGAAACCCTGCTAGTCAAGGAACGCCTGCCCACTGTGTGCTGGGAAATTGTGGCAGGCACAGTGTAGAAGTATGTCATAGAAGCCTCTGAAAACTCCAGATTATGAGTCCATTTTCCAGATAAGGAAAACTAAGTCGCAACAAAGTGGAAGGACTTGACCAAGGGCACAAAGTTAGGAAGTGGTTGAGCTTGGTCTCCAACCTACATCTGTCTGGCTTCAAAAACCCTCCTTTTCTCACTCCCCAACAGAATGAGTGGGGTGGGCCCTCCCCAAGAAGGCCAACTTGGCATCACTGATCCTGGGGTAGCCACAGCAGGGGTGAATCCCTCCTCATGGTCTCCCAAATCACGTTCTCTCTCCCTAGGGGCCTCAGGTTACCAACTAAGAAGGCCTCAGCTCCTGGGGATTCAGAGGCCAACCCATCTTGCTCTCAGCTAGGCTTCTAGCCCAGGATGAGGGAGTCTATCTTCCTGGGGGGCAAAAAGAGTCTCCTGGCCTCCATCAGTGATGCAGCTTCTTGTCCCCCAGACACTATGGAGCCTTCAGTTGCAAGAGAAGCCCAGAATCTGGCGCAGTGCTCTCCCTGACTGAGTCTTTGTGAAGCCACACCTAGGGGTGGATGAGATTGGATAAAAGGTACTGGAGAGTGTCTCTTTTGCCTGAGACCAGTGTGGGTCTGAACTCCCTCTGTGGCCTGGCACAGAATCCTGTGCCGAGAGGCCCCCAGAGAAGTCGTATATATGGTCTACCCCACTGCCTCCAGTGGGACCTAACTGAGCAGATGTCACCATGACAAGTCTCCAGAACTTGAGTGTTCAGTTCAGCTCTTGGCCAGGGAGTTGCTCTCAGGACAGGTTGTGAGCCTGCCGAAAGGGACTTGGTTCTTAGAATTGCTGTGGGAAGCATTTTCCACATCACCAAAGATAGCTGCCTGGAGCCCAAACATTCAGTCATTGCCACCACCATGACCACCACCACCATGATTTCTTCTACCCTCATTGCCACCATTGCCACTTTCATCACCATTATCATCAACTTAATAAGATCTAACATCACTGTCCTCACCTGCCTCAGCTTTAACATTTGTGCCACCACTGTTATCACCAACGACCACCAATATTGCCAGTCATGTAATTTCCACCCACTGCTATCTCCTCCGCTACCTTCTCTGGAAATATATTTACATATTTAAAAGGCTAATTGCCATTGCTCTTCATTCAGAGAGAACACCACCCTTGCCCTCTAGTCAAAGACTGATGAACTAACATAGTCATGTGAGTGTGGGACCCATCAAAACCAACCTGTATACCTGTTATGCTATTGACGTGTTTGGGAATGTCCATTCAGGTCAGGGGCCAGAGCCCTGCCAATTCCCTGGAGGGAATTCTGGGCCTTGATTGGGTCAAGTGCTCTCGCCCTGGATGATCTGGGCACTGCATGGCGGGGGCCCCTACTGAAGGCTGAGGGAGGGGCTGGTGAAGAAGGGCTATGTTTAAAGGGCATTGGGAGGGAGTGGGCAGGGCCCAGAGGAACCACCTGCTAGAAATGTAGGCTAGGCCTGGGGGGTGGCAGCCCCTGAAGCCTTGAAGTTTGCTTGCTCCCATAGCTAGCTCCCATGAAGACCTGTGCCCACATGTCCATGGAGAGGAGGTGACTCATGCCAGGCTCCAGGGCAAGGCGTGAGAGGCGGCCTAGGACATGCCTTCCAAAGACTCTAATAGGGTGTGTGAGTATGTAAGTGTGTTTAAGAGTGTGTGTGTGTGTGTGTGTGTGTGTGTGTGTGTGTGTGTGTGTGTTGGGGGTAGGAAAATATATGCCCTTTTCTTTCTGAGCAAACCCTGAGTACCAAGGGTAGGGCAGTGCCAGCTCTAAGCTGGAGAGGGTAAGGGGCTCCCTAGCTTATGCCCCTGGAGAAAAGCCTTGCAAGCCCAATGCACCTTGGTAGCCTCCTTTGCCCAGATAGCAGCACCAGCCTCTGCTCCTTGACCTGCCTCCATCAATTCAGTTATGTCCGAAAAAGAGGGAGCTGGCTGTGGCCATTCTCCATTTGAATGAACGGATAATGGCCTTAGGGATACTTTTACCCCTCCAGTGACAATGTGCTCCTTCCCTCTCTTTCCCGGATGCCAGTTCTATCTCAGGACAGGGCCGACTGTTAAAATCCCTGTCTGCTTACACACTGATGGGATGTCTGGAATCTGCCTCAAAATAATCCTTGGATGGGAAGTGGGTTGGGATGGGGATGGAAGAAGATTGACCATGAGTTGATAACTGTTGAAGGTGGGTCACTGGTAAATACGCGGGAACGCATGAAGCTATTCTGTCTACTTTTACATATATCTGAAATTTTCTATAATAAAAAGCGAAAGCAAAACAGATCAAAACAAAACAAAACTGCAAAACCATGTATGTATTGAGCTGAAATCATACTTTATAGTAGTTTCCACCCACAGATCCCAGATATGCCTACTTGGGCCATACAGACCACCCTTATTCCCTCTGCCCTGTGCTGGTCTTTAGCTATTTGTGCAAAAGCATGATCTTTGGAGCCAAGCAGATTTGGGCTGGGTGCTGGCTCTGCCACTTCCTAGATGTGTGACCTCCGGTAAGTTACTCCATTTCTCTGAGTCGGAGGATGGCGACTCTCTTAGGGTCATTGTGGAGGTTCCACATCCATAAAGTCCTCTGCACGGTGCCTAGCACGGAGTGCTCAATATGATTGAATCCGCACACAACATTGCTATTTCAGACCAAGGTCCAGGAGCCCCATTGCACAGCCTGGGTGACCTGCCCTGGTCGTTTAGCAGTGTGCCTTGGCAAATGTGGGGCTTACAGTCGGGCCCCATATTCCAGATGGTCTGGATAGGCAGGGTACAGTAGAGCTATTACCTCGCTGCATCTGGGAACTGTGTTTCTCTTCATTAGAGATTTCGTTAGCCCGAGATTTCATTAACTTTTTTCACCACCATGTCACACTGTTGGCTTCTGTGAAACTTGTGGTCAACTCAAAGCCCTTGGACTTTTTCACTCATGTGGCTCTTAAGCCCTGTCTCCCCAGCCCATATTCGTGCACTTGGGCTTTGAGTGTCAAAGCAAGATTTCACATTGACCCCTGTTCAATCTTATGTGACGGGTTTTGGCCCCTGCTCTCATTCTGTTGAGATTTTTTTTGTTTTCATTTTTCAATCCAACATATTAATTGGGCCTCACAGCTTCGAATCTTGGGAAATCTGATGGTGACCAGACCTTCTGCGTCCTCCTCCAGGTCACTGATAACTTCTATGCGCGGGATGGGATGGAGGCCCAGGACCCTGTGGCAGCATGCTAAATAATTCCTTCCCGGCTGACACCAATCAAGGCTGTTCAAGTTCCATTGTTCAGCTACAAATACCCCTCATAGAAACTTCTCCAGCCCACAGTTCTCCAATTTGTTCACAAGGACAGTGCGAGCGTTCATGTCAGAGCTTTGCTGAACTCCAAGAGACCAGCACAGTCACAAAATAGAGTGAGGCCCAACTGGCCCTGGCACTGCTTCCTCACCTCCCAGCTTCATTTGGAGGTTTCCCGACAACCAGCAACTTGACGGTTCTCTTGAGAATTTTGTCAAAGTTCCAGACTGAGCTAAGTGGCTCGATATCACCAAAGTCTACCTTTCCCCCAATTTTAGGAAAATCAATGCTATACTTTCAAATCTTCCAGTCTCCATGAGTTCTTAGAGTCATATCTGCAATTGTCTTCAGGACCCTGAACTTGGAGATGAAGTCATTTAAAATGACAACAGTGCATTCAGCGTCACTGGGCTGGGCACTGCGGTGAATCAGCACTGAGTGAGATGTGATTCCTCTACTCAGCGAGCTGTCCATCTAGTGGGAGAGGGAGGACATGCCAATAGTCCTAATAAAAGATAGAAGGTGACGAGTGCCAGAAAAGAGGCACAGATGCAATGTTGAGAGCTTTGGAGGAAAAGGAGCTGGGCAGCTGAGAGACAATCAGGCATGGCCTTGTGGAGGAGGTCACTTTGGAGCAGGGCCTTAAGGCATGGTCAGGATTTGAATCTGTGGTGATGAGGTGAGGGAGTTTCTAGGCAGGTGGAAGAGCCCAAGCAAAGGCACGGAGGTGGGGACCTTGCGTGAGGTATGTAGCATGAACGGTGAGTGATAATCATAATTGCTGCCATTTATGAAGCACTTCTCATGTGCCCGGGATTGTAATAAGCACTTTACATACATTATCGTGGAATCGCAATACCCGCTGTGAGGTAGGTATGAGGTATGCTCATCTTCATTTTACACGTGAGCTAACAGAGGCTCAGCAAGATTAAATGACTTGCTGAGGGTCACAAAACTAGCTTGTGGCCGAGCCAAGCCTTTGAGCCAGGCCTTTGAGCCAGAGCCGTCTGACTCTAAAACCCTTGTTCTTAATTAATGTCACCCAAGTCTCCATCTCCTGGCCTCTTTTGCACTTTGGTGCGCCCTTGCCGCTGTTTGTTCTTCCCTCCTGGTCACAACTGCTTCTGGGTGCCAGGCTGTGGGCTTCCTCCCTGTCATCCCAGAGCAGCAGCCTTTGGATCGTGTGGCCTCCAAGTCCAGGTCTCTGGGCGGCTTTGAAGGGGCTGCACAGCTAGCTCTCCCAGCAGAGAGCCAAGAGGGGCAGACAGGAGTTACATATCCCACCTGCTGGAACGAGGGAAACTGGGCACCTCCCCATTGCCAGTGCGCCTGGGACTATCTGCTGGTCTCACCGCCTTCTGACTTTCCCTCTCCATGACTCCATTCTCCCATGGCTTGTTTGTCTGCCCCACTTTGTAGCCTTGGTGCATGACCTTTCCATTTCTGAATTCCTTTGGAAAATCCTCTTGGTAGTTCTTTAACTTCCAGTACCTCCTCTCTTTCGTCTGGACTCTAGGCAGTTCTAACATTCAAGTCTGATATTCTGTTGCTCCCATCCCTCCTGTGCCTTTGCGCCATCATCCTTTGGAGGGTGTTGGGCTGTGAGATCATGGTCCCCTGGTCCTCCACCCCCGGCCTTTTCCCTGGCTTCTCTGAACTCTGCATCCGCAGTGCCCAGGGGCCATGCCGGGGCTGAGCCCTCCCTCGCAATGGGAGCCAGTCCTGAGCAGACGCGCTCACCTCCCCCTAGGGTGCCTGGCACTGCCCCCTCCCCAGCTGGGTCCCTCTGGTGGGCAAGGATTGGACCAAAGATGCCACTGGCCTCTGTCCTCTGAGATGCCCAGGTCATCAAGGGCCACTAAGGATGGGACAGCTGTTCCCCTTCTAGCAGCAGGGGCCCAAGGTCCGCAGCAAACTGGAGAGGGAACGCAAAACCCCAATCCCCCACTGCGGGGAGGGGCCTGCAATGGTAGGTTTCTGGTGTGTGTGTGTGTGGGTACAGGCGCACATGCGCATGTGTGAGGGCCATGCCTCTCACAGGATGATTCCACCTCCCCTTCTATCAGATCCCTTCCCTTCTGTCACGGGCCCCACCCTATTAGGTGTCAGTATTAGCACGCCGGTTCTCTGTACCTCCAGGAACCAGTATTTTGAGGTCCCTCTGGCTTTTACCTTTGCCCAGATGAGCAGGAAGCCCTAACCAGGAGGTCTCCCTCCGGCCCCATAGGCCACAGCACCCCAGTCCAATCTCCCACCATCACACCCTCTCCTTGCTTGACTAAACCCAGCCTCCTCTCTTCTCTCTTTCAAAACAAGGCAGCAGAGCACAACCCGAGAGCCCGCTCTGGCTTTGGAGGCGGCAGAACTGAGTCCGTGACCTTTTCCCCCCACCCTCACCTGGAGCAGTCTTTTTCAAACCACAGAGTACAAGTCGTTAGCGAGTCCTGTAATCTGTTCCATGAACATTGACTAGGATTTTTAAAACGTGAAATAGAGTACATCCATGCAGTAAGGGTTAGTATTGTTTCATGAAACTTTCGTTTCCATTTTATATATACCTACGTTTACATACACACACATATGCATATACATCTACACATAAGTATACATATGTAAGTTTGTTTGCTTTACCATGGATTGCAATTTAAAAAAAAACCCTCAAAGCAGTGTTCTATAGTCTAGCTGTGTGACCTTGAACAAGTCACTTCCCCTTTCTGGTCCTCATTTTTCTCATGTGGAAAATAAGGATAATAATCCCTCTCTCTCTCTCTCTCCCTCTCATTTCTTCTCTGGGTGAGGTATGTGTGGCATGTCTCTGGAAGCACTTTGAAGACAGGAGTTATTGTAACAGGTGATAGACACCCATTATGCCTGCCCCCCCCCCCATCTTTCTGTTTCCTTTCTGGGGCTTTGCAGCCACTCAGTACCCAGCATGGGCTGTGGCAGGGCATCTCCAGGGTAGGGATCCCAGGCTGAAGGGAGAAGGCCTCAGCATAGCTGCTCTGAAGGGCGCGGGCTCTGGACACAGACACACTCTAGTTTGAGGCCCCTCTCTACTACTTTTAGCTGTGAGGGCATCAGTGGGTCACTTCATCATGTTCATCATCACTCAGTCTCCTCATCTGTGAAATGGAATCATAAGCTCTACCTTGCAGAGCCGTGGCAGCAGTGAGCTTATCACACAGAAAGAAACATATCAGGCCTTTCTGGTCCCCTCTGAGCCCTGCCCAGTTTCCCCCCTTTTACTCCAGTGGGGAGCGCAGAAGAGATGCCTGCATGCATGTGTGTGTGTGTGTGTGTGTGTGTGTGTGTGTGGTTTGTGTACACTTGGGTTGGTGGTGGGGTGGAACAATATTTCTAATCCCTGAAGAAAAGCAACTTCCGTCCCATTTCCTCTATTTTCTCCAGATGTCATTTTCATCTCAAACTCAGGAACCTCATTTCCTTCTCTGAGCTTCAGTTTCCACAACTGTCTAAAGCAGAATCAGTGCCCTAGGCCTCTCATCAGGACAGGGGGCAGAGCACAGAAAGGCGTGTGAGTGCGAGGCCCAGGCACCGGCCTCTGCTGTCTGTGGGTGGCCTCTTTTCTGAGTTGAGGAAAGGGGGCTCCACCCTGCTCAGGCCACCCGGTCCTCCTGGGGCCCTGGGAGGCAGGAGGGGACAGGCGTAGGAAGGTGGGCTACTATTCCCTACAGCTCCTACCCTTAGGCTGCCAGCAGCCCTGAGGCAGTGCATGCAGATGCACGGTCAGGCCCAGGCTGGGGAATAGGCAGCACGTGCTCAGAGTCAGTCCTATTAGATGTGGAAGAGACCCAAGTTGGCTCAGGGCCCGACTTTGGGGTGGGGGGCAGAAAATGAGCAGTGACATGCCTATTCCATGGGAGAGGCGAGGGTGGAGTCAGCAGCCTCCCTCGGGGTGGGGGGCTCCTACCCTGGGGCCCTGCCCCCTGTCCAGCCTACCTCTCCCAGTGTAGTTCGTAGTTCCCAAGGTGAGTATGCCCACACTCACTGGCCATGCCACTCCATTTCCCACCCCTCCTCTCTTCTTCCTGCTCCTCCTCCTTCTCCTTGAAGCTGACTTGGCTGTTGACACCTCAGAGATATTTGTAGATCACTATCTCAGGAGGCCGTTGGCCTGACTCATCCCTGAGCCAAGCCCTGTCTGCTGGTTCCTTTAATCTCCCCCTTTCAGCCAATCCCTCTGCTCCCTTAATCATTTTCTCTCTCCCCGTAAGTGCCCTCCAGTGAATCTGGCTCCCCCGCTCCTCTACCTTGCCTGTCTTTCACTTGAGAATTCTTCAGGGGAACTCCATGCCACTGTCTCCCAGAGTGGACCAAGGGCAAAGTGGCAAAGGCCACCAGAAGCTTGCTCAAGGCCTTGGGTTGGCCTCTGGATCCCCGCACCAGAGTTTGGACAAATGGCTTTGCTCTGCTGGGCCTCAGTTTCCTCTTCTGGCAAATGTTAAACTAGCCCCTAATAGTTCCCCTCTTCAAATGTTGTCCCTCTTCCCCTGGGGGCGTGTCTTGAGGTGTCCTGGACTCATTGCCCCTCTCTGAGCTGTGTCCCTGTCTATGCCATGAAAGGGGCTGGACTAGGAAAAGGACAAGGACCTTCCCATCTCAGACTCTCTGTGTCACCTGACAAGTGCCATCTTGTCAGCCATGTCTCCCCAGAGGCCCGGGGGGGTTTCTGTCCTGGAGGCCAGCTCAGGGTGGCTTCAACTGTGATAGCTTGAACCTCAGCAGCCCTGCTTTCCAGTAGGTCTTCAAATGGGTCCCTTACTAGGAAAGCCCAAGACCAGCATCCCAGAGAAGAACTGTCAACAGAGGCAGGCATGGACTTGAGAGGTGGCCTCGGGACAGCCAAAGAACAGGCCCTCTCCCCTTAGGCAATGGAGGCAGGAAGTCCTGCGTTCAAATTCTAGCAGCTCTGCCACTGACACACTGTGTGATCTTGGACAAGTCACTTCCCTCTCTAAGTGTCCTCGCCCGGAAAATGGGGATAAAAGAGTCTTTCCATCACGGGATAAAGGAAGGGACTTATGAAAGCATGCAATGGTGCCATGCCTGGCTCATCAGACGCACAAAAGATTGCTTTCTTCCTTCCCCGGTCTTTCCTGGGCAAACCTTCCCTGGTACCCTCCTCCCGCTCTCTCTCCCTCCTTCTCTGTGCTGGGAAAGGCAGCCACAGGTCCGGCTACTCTCAGAAGCGGAGCCGACCAGCCCAGTGGGGGGACGGGGTTCACCCTTGATGCTTCAGGAGCTGGCAAAAGCCTCTTGGGAGCCACACAGGGGAGAAAGAGGGAGAGCTGGCAGGGGAGGGGGCAAGACAGAGACAGAGAGAGATAGAAAGAGATGGTCGGGGACAGAGACAGAGAGAGGCAGAGGGACAAAGAGAGAGACAGAGACAAAGAAATGAGATACAGGAAGACATGCAGGGACATGGAGAGATGGCCAAAGCTAGAGAAAGAGACAGGTTGGGAGAAAGGCAAACAAAGAGAAAGAAAGGCCCAAGCAGAGAAATAAAGTAGAGAGGGCAACAGGCCGCACAGAGGGAGAAAGGGGCAGGGAGGCGGACAGAGTGAGCTGGAAAGAGAAACAGAGGCCACCAGAAAGAGTCAGAGACAAAGAGAAGGAGACAAAGACAGAAAGGGCAATGGAGACCTCGAATGGGAAGGAAAGGAGGAAGGAGGGAAGGGGGAGGGGAGGGGGTAGGAGGGGAGGTGGGGGAGGGAGTTGTTAGTTCAGGGCCAAGCACAAGGCTGACACAGCACATTCTCTGTACTCCCCTTCTCTCGCTCCCACCACCGCCCTCCAGCTGCCCCCTCCCCTTTCTTTATCACTGGGCCCTTGGTGGGGAAAGCCGCCCTGTTGCCTGCCTGTTCTGCACATTCTTCTAGGCCAAGGTTAGCTAGTGCTCCCCAGCCCCTTCTCCACCCTCTTCCACCTCCTCAGCAGCCCAGAGCTCAGGTGGGGAGGAAGCAGGTGACCACCCCAGGGAGAGAGGGTAACATTCCAACTCTTCAGCAGCCTGAAGAGGAGGAGGAAGGGGGCTGGGGAGGAGGCTGGTCTGCGTCATTCCCTTGCAAGCTCCCTCTGATGCTGTCATCTCCTGGAGGGCTTGCCAGGGTCCCAGGCCTCCTCTGAGGTTCTAGGCCAGGCCTCAGGCTTTGGCCCAGGATCGCTGCCGAGTCCAGCCCCGCCTCTGACGCTGCAGTGGCCCCTGGGAGCTCGAGGTGGCCAGCTCGCGCTTCCTAAATGGAAGCAGATCCCTTTTTTCCTCAAACCAGCATCTGTCAGATCTCTAGGCCTGGCCTCTGAAGAAGCTGAGGGGGCTCCAGGCAAACAAAACAGAAGTCATCAAGCCTTCCTTGCTCACGGAGCAGAGTTCTTCAGGAACAAACAAGATCTAGGTCCTGGGGGTGGGCTTGCTTCCTGGGGAGCTCCTTGTGCTCTACAAAGTGTAGGCTCTGCAGGAGGGGAAAGAAGGAGTCAGGAGGGTACAAAGACTTGGCAACGGTGTCAGGTGGCTGCTTGGGGTCCTGCTGCTTGGGGCATTAGGATTAGGGGCAGCAGGGCAACTGCAAGGTCAAGGGCAAGACTGGACACAGAGAGAGAGAAGATGAGGGTCCAACATGGGCCTCCCCCCTCCTTCCTCTAAGCAGATATTTCTGGGCCCCTGAGGAAGGTCCCTCTGGATTTCTGCCCCTCCCTCCCCACTTCGGGGAATTGGCTGGCTGGGGAGGGGACAAGAACTCATCCTAGCTAGGAGGATCATTTGAAGGCACTGGAGTTGTTTATCCGAGAAAAGAGAAAACTGTGGGGAAGGGTGGGAGGCATGGTGTCCATCTTCAGAAATCTGAAGAGCTGCCATGTGGCAGAAAATTTACAGACAATCTTTGATCTGGATAGAACTCCTCAGGTCCAACCTTGAGGGGAAGGGACCACCCAAAAGCCAGGAAAATCTTGAGGTGGGAATACAGATTGTAGTGCCCTTTCCATACCTCCACAAGTCACCTCCCCATCTCTGAGAGTTTATAAAGCAGAGTAGGCCCAAGAGGGAAGGGACAGGGAGGAGAATTCTGACTATTAATAGCACTCCAAGAAGGGAAAGGTGCCAAGTCCCCTGGGGCTGGAGGTATGCAAAAAGAAGTACTTGGCAGGGTTTGAGGTGGGAATGGGATGAAATGGCTTTCAAAGTTCCTGCCAGCCTTCACACTCCGAGGCTGAAGTGAGACAGTCAGAAATGGAGCAAGAACCGCAGCTGTCCACTGGACTGCACAGAGCTGCGTGCCCCGGGAACTCCCTTCCCATCTCTGCCCTGCCCTTTCCTCATTGACTTCATGTCCACTCTGCCTCCTGGAGCCCTGGGTTCAGCTCCCCGAAGGTCTGCTGGAGCCTAGAGGAGTCCCAGGGTCACTGCCTAGTCTTCCGTGGGGCTCATGTCCTGATTTCCTCTGGGTCCGCGTCTGGGGATTTCATTGAAAGAGGCAGAAATCGAGGCAGACAGAATCAGCCCAGGGTGGGGCAGGGGTGCTGGGTGTGACAAAGCAAGCCCATGAGCTGCCTGGAGAGGTGGTAAGCAACCTGTCCCTAAAGTCTTCGAGAAAATGCTGGTTGACCACTGGGTAATGCACCGTGGAGGGAGTCGTGCTGCCCTAAGAATCTGCAAGGGGAAGACTCACGGATCTGTCTGGGCCATGCCAAGCAGGTGTCTCCTGAGCCAGGGCCAACTGGAAAAATACCCACTGGGCCCAAGCTGGGCCTCTGATCTCAGGGCTGGCAGCTCCAGGAGGCCCCTACCCGAATTCACCTGCCCAGGCCAACTCTGTCTGAGCCCGGCCCCACCTCCCGCCTGACCAGGTGCGGCAGGGTGGAGCGCCCGTGTGCAGACCTGAAATGAAGACCACATGGCAGCGGAGCCCCACCCATGGGAGAGGGGCCTGGCCAAGGCTGAGGCTGAGTCCAGATGAGCTTCTCTCACCTTCAGGGCCTCCCCCTGAGGCAGGGAGGAAGCAGCCAGGCGGCCATTCATTGGGGGCCTCTGCGGGCCTTTTTCTAACTTACTTTTTCTTTCTTCCTCTGAGCCCTGGCCTGGTGGCCCAGGCCCTTTCTGCCTGGTTGGACTGATCCTCTCTTATCTCCGCCCCCATCAACATTCCTCATTCCAGCTTCCCCATCCCGAGCTGGGACACATACCTGAAGGGCAGATCAAAGGCCCACAGCTGCTCTTGTCAGCTCCCATTAGACCTCAGCTGAGAAGGGGAGCCCACCCTGGCAGGCTGGCCTGGCCCCTTCACCCTGCCTTCCCCAGCCTGGGCTTTCAGAGGCGAGCTCACCCCAAGGTGGCGCCTCCAGATGCTGAGGGGGCCCGGCCCCTGCAGCCCCATCCCCCTCCTCTCTTCTCTGAAAAGGAGAGGATGCCTCAGATGCCTGAATGGGAAGCAGGCCTAGAGCCTGGGCCCTGGGCAGACAGCTGCCTGGACAGCGCAAACCCTGGCCCCTGGGGAAGGCCGGTCCCCGTCCCAGCTGCCCCACTGGGGGTTCTGCCAGAGGAGACGAGGGAAGAGAATGCTGCTCTCCAATAACAGGGCCGTGCTCGCAGCAGCCTCACGGAGTCCTGGGCTTCCTTCCCAGCCCTATCACGTCAAGAGAGCCTTCCACGCCCTTGTGACCAGCCCTCATCCACATGGCCTGCTGCATTGGTCCACTCTGAACTTCCCCAAATACACATCACGTATTTTCCCCACCTCTATGCTTTTGCACCCATTTCCCTACCTGCTTAAGACTCCCTTCTCCACCTGACAAAATCCTACCACACAGGAAGAAATAGGATACCAAGCTACATATATAGTACGTTCCTTTTTTTGTTTTCTTTTCTCTTTGTTGTTCTTTATTTGTTTGGGTTTTTTTGTAGAAAAGGTACATAATAATGTCTTATTCTTGCTGAGCACTTACTATGTTCCAGGCTCTATTCTAAGTGTTTTATAACTTATTTAATCTTCATGATGGCTCTAGGGATTAGGTACCATTGTTCTCATCATCATATTCCAGATGAAGAAACTGAGGCCCAGAGAGGTATGGCATCTTGCTCAGTGACACACAGCTAGTGAGTGTCAGAGCTGGCTCAGAGTCCAGGCTTTGAATCTTCACACTCTGCAGCCTCTCATTTGTGGAGCTGCAGCAAGAGAAGAAGCCTGGACACTTACATGGCTAACTTAAAACAGTGATACTCTCCAGGGGAGGGATGGAGGGTTAATTTAGGGGAGAGCATGTTTGCTATGTTCTAGTGTGTATGGATTTGGAGGCAGGAGAATGTGGAATCTCTGGGGTCACGGAAATCTGGGACCAAGTCACAATTTTCCTACTCATTGCATGAATGACCTGGATCAGCTCACTATATCCTTTGGGCTTCTGCTTGGTCATTGGTCAAGGGATGATAATAATACCTATTTTTAGGATTTTTATCTTGATGAACTGAGGTATTGAATGAGCAGCACTTAGCTTTAATAGACCAAAAATCCTTAATTTTTATAATCAAGGAAAAAGACTTGAACACCACATCCAACAAGGCTCTGTCAAAAGCTGCCTCCCTGTGCTATACAGTAGGTCCTTATTAGTTACCTATTGTATATATAGCAGTGTGTATATGTTAATCCCAATCTCCCAATTCATCCCTTACCCCCGTGTTTCCCCTTTGGTAACCATATGTTTGATTTCGAGATCTGTGAGTCTGTTTCTGTTTTGTAAATAAGTTCATTCATGTCATTTTTTAAATTAGATTCCACATAAAAGTGATATCATATGATATCTGTCTTTCTCTGTCTGACTTACTTCACTTAGTGTGATAACCTCTAGGTCCATCCATGTTGCTGGAAACGGCACGATTTCATTCTTTTTTATGGCTGAGTAATATTCCATTGTATATATATACCACATCTTCTTTAGAATGTACCCAATTTTACAATCATATAATAAATTAAAAATTTTTCTTTAAAAAAAAGCTGCCTCTCCCCCACCCCCTCCTCTTCACCCCACTCCAAAGAGCAAACGATCTGCTCATTCTACCCCTGGCAAAGTGCCCAGCGTCTCAGCAGCCGGGGGCACGACACTGCTTTCTAATCATTGCCTGCTTCCTCAGGACACAGTGCAGGGCCAGGGCACAGAGGGGCCTCGGTGAGCTCACTCGCCAAACATTTGTGGAGCACCTCCTGGTGTGTGTGGGGCGCTGGGGCTGCACAGGGAGAGAAGGCGCTACCCCTGCTCTTGGTCAGCTCATGCTCTAGGGTGGGAGACAGACTGGACATTGTCGATCGTAATATATTGACAGAGGAAAGTTAGAGGAACACATTCCCACAATCATTAACGAAGATTTATCGCCAGGCACTCTTCTTAGAGACTTATCTATGATCATTATCCCATTCATAACCCGGGCTGGAAGGGTAGGGAGAGGCTTCCTAGGGGAGGAAGTGCCTGCAAGACAAGTAGGCTTGGGCTTGGTGTTCCAACAATGGCTTTGCTGGGGAAGAGTGCCCGGGGAGGTGTTTGTACCCTTGGTCCGCACAGGCTTGCTAAGGGCACTAAGACTAGATTCTCATCAGCACCTCCACAGACCAATGCTTGAAGGCAGATGTCCCCTTCTGCTCCCCCTTCCCCATGCCCCTGTGTCCCAGGAAGTGGGAGTAACCTATACAGGGGCCAGAAGTGAGGGGCACCGGGTGCATTTACAGAACTGTGAGTCATGCAATCGATCTGGTGCAGGGAAGCCAGGGGCAAGGGGTTGAGGAGAGGAGTGGGGAGAGAGCAGGTTGGAGAAATAAATGGGGGCCAGGCTCTGAGTTGGGGTTACAGAGTGTGGACTTTATCTTGTAGGCCAAGGAGAGTTCCTGGAAGGTTTTGAAGTGATGTAATCAGATGTGTGCTTCAGAAAGTTCACTGGGCGTGTGAAGAAGATGAGCTCAGTACGGGTCCTGTTGAATTTGAGGGGTCTGTCTGCTGGATGCTCAAACTGCGATGGGGCTGAAGCTCAGGGGAGAGGGCTGGGCTGGAGGCCTGGGGTGGGGATTATCAACATACAGATAGGAGCTGGAGCTGAAAGGAGATGAGCTCATGTGGGGAGACTGGGTGGCGTGGAAAAATAGGAGGAAGAACAGAGCCCTGGGCCTTCCAGCAGCCAAGGAATGGGGGAGAGAGAGGAGCCAGCAAAGGAAACAGAAAATAGCCAGAGAGCTAGGAAGGGAACCAGGAAAGAGTTGGGGGTGGTCAGCGAACACTTGTTAAGTGAACTTGGAATAGGTGTGACCAAGGTCAGCTAACAAAATGAACCCTTTGCCGGTAAAGAGTTAAAGGCAAAGAATCAAACGGAATATTTACAGATGAAATGTTAGTCATAATATAGATTCCTGGGCTGTCCCCCAGAGATTCTGATTCAGATGGTCTGGGTGGGGCCCGGGAATCTTCATTTCCAACCAGGATCAAGGGATTCAGGGGCAGGCGTCTATGGCATTGACTTTGAGAATTGCTGCATCTCAGGGGCAGGTAGAGAAAGGCAGAGGGTAGGGAGAATGCTCTGGTGGCCTTCCCCTACAGAGAGAAAGGCGGGATGACCAGCAGCAGCCCCCACCACCCAGCACGCTCGCCCACCCCGCCCTCCCCACCCCCCCACCCTGGGACCTTTCTCTTAGAACCCAGGTGCAGGCCCGGAGCCCAGCCAGGAGTAAACTGAGCCTCAGCGTGGAAAATATGGAACCAAGATATCCGGGGAGGGAGTGGGCGGGAAGGGGAATAATGCAAACCAGGCAAATCTGCCCGCGAAAGAACAAGGGAAGGGGGGCCAGGGACTCATGAACAGCAAATAAGATAGGAGCTTGCAATGTGATATGGTAGCTCAATAAAGCCCCCCCTCAACCCGCTTCACGCTCTCGCTCGCTCTCCCTCAAGGCCTGCATGGGGCTGGGCTGCTGCAGCATGGAGCCAAAGCAGAGTATCCCCCATCTCCAGCCTCAGCCTTGCTGGGACAACACCTTGAGTATGCTCATCCTCGAGGCATCCTGTGGAGAAGGAGGGGTACTGAAAGTCACCGGACATTGCTGCTGTGCTGAGCCAGAGCTGTGAGACAGCTGCATTCCAGTGTTTTATGATGCGGGCACCCTGAGTTCCAGTCCCAGCTCTACCTCTGATGGGCTGTGTGATCTTGGATAAGCCACTTAACCTCTCTGGGCCTCTACTGCTGTATCAGCAGGATGGAGGTGGTAAGGGTAGAACATATGGACTCTCCAAATTCTACTGTGTAGGAGCTTCACGGACTGGTGGATTTTCACCTGTTTTATTCTGACCCCAACCTAGGGATGAAAAGGAATCAGCGGGCTTAGCACTTACTGGGTGCATACTTTGTGCTTGGGACTGTACTGAGAGTTGTATCTTCAGTCTCTTGTTTCAGATTCATAGCAGCCCTGTGAGGAAGGAATTATGCCCATTTTATAGATGAGGACATTGAGGTTTTGGAGAACTGGCTGTTGAGTATGGAGGTTGGGGAAAGGAGAGGTATCATATCAGCCCCTGGACATACTCCCCTAGAACAATGTATCCTGAGGATTCCTGGATCCAATATTTCCAGTCCCAGAGTTTAACATTCTCCTAGCAGCTTTTGTCTGACTAATTGGCCCATTACGCTGAGAAGCAGCCCCTCCCCTCAAAACCCATAGGTCCATAGTTCCCCAGGAGAGTTGGACACATGTCTTGCCACATGGCGGGAAGGAGCACACATGGCATGATAAGGGGCCAGCCAGGTCTTTGAAATGTCTTTCTGACATGCCCAGGGAAGCCGGCAGCTTTGGGGGGCCCTCAGTCTGAGGTCTGGGCACAGGGGTCCTCTCTGCCAGCCTCCTTTTCACCTTGATCCATCCCAGAAGTCTAGCTCTCTTGACAGGGATCCTCCAAGCCAACCTAATGATTGCCAGGTGGGAGCGGAGGACCCAGGGCAGAGGCCGCCAGGACCTGACCTCGCCCCAGCTCTAACTGGCTTCCTGGCAAGCGGGGGATAGCTGCCCTCTCTGAGTTGGGGCTGGCTTCTCTCAAACCAGGACACTTGTCTGGCCAGTCAGGCCCAGCTAGCTCTTCCATTCCCCTGACAGAACTTTCCCAGTGGGTTTCCACCGAAGGGAAGGAGACCCATGGCCTGGCTCTGGGGTCCTTCCTGGGACATGGGTCCTGGCCCAGGATTCTGGGATCATGGCTGCCCTTACAGGGAGCCCCCTACTCAAAGCCATACCTGACAGCCTGGGTGGGTATAGAGATGGGATGTGGGGCTGCCCAAAGTCAGGCCCCTTTCCTCCCTTCTCCCTGGGACCTCTGTTCCAGGCCCTTCCTCCCTCCTCTCTACTTGTACAAATCCACAAGATCTTCTGAGACCCAAAATAAGGCTTGATTCCTACAAACTCACGGTTGACCTTGACCAAGTCACTGGCCCCTGTCAAGGTCTCAGTGTCCTTTCTAGCTGGGACAAACCATTACTCTATAGGTCTATTCTTCTTGACTGACTCTGTGGATGCGCCTTCTCTCTGCAACCAGAAGGTAAGTGGATTCTCCGTCACCTGCAAAAATGAAGTCCCAATTCCTCATCTTAGTATTCAAGTCCTTTGGCCATTTGGCCCTGCTTTTCTTCCAGAAAGTCTTATAGTTGCTTTGGACTCCTCTGTCTTCCCAGAACACACCAGGCCTTTCCCCACAGCGGTGCTTTTGCTCGGGCAGTTGCCCTGCCTGGGATGCAAATTTGCATCCTCCCAGGTCCAGCCCAAGTGGGAAAATGAAGGGCTCCTTCCTTGGTCTGCAGGGCCATTGTCAGTTCCCAGAGTACCTCTGTTCCTGCAGTGGAATATTAGAATGAGTGTCTCCTGGATGCAAGGATAAGTGTTTGTTGAATTGTAAACATGAGAAATACCTATGGTTGACTTCCTTCACATAGGGCCTCCCCACTTCCATCTAGATAGTGCCGCTAAGGGTTCATTTCCACATCATTCACTGTTTAACAGAAAATTAACAGGTTGTAGACATTGCTAATGTGCTGAGTTAGAGGATGCGGGCAACGCCACTAACTCATTGTATGTGTGACCTTGGGCAAGTCACTTTGTCTCACAGCTTCAGTATCTTGTCTAGCAGGTAGTGCAGCAAAATGGTTAAACTCACAGACTCTAGAGCTAGAATACCTAGGGGCAAGGCACACCTTTGCCATGTACTAGTTCTGTGATCTTGGAGAAGTTACTTTACCTCTTTGATCTTCAGTTTTCCCATCTTTAAAAATGGGGGAAATAATGGTATCTGTTAGCGTTGTGAGAATTGTGTTAATAAATGTAAGCCACGCAGAGCTATAGTAAGTTCTTGACAAGTGCTAGCTGCTGTTATGATTAATCATATTATTTACCTGTCAAATGGGTCTCAGGATGCCTGGCAGGTGAGGTGGGAGCAGGGTTTAAAGGAATGAGAGGGCAGTAAAAGCCCTCTGGATGTTGTGATCTGGGGACCGCATGGCACAGATGTGAGTCGTCCTGTGACAGTCAGCAAGTTGGGTTTCTATGCAACGGAGCCGTCTAGCAGGCAGGGCGTGAGTGCGTGCACTTGGCCTGTCTGCATGTTCCTTGGGGTTTGCAGTCTCCTCATGAAAATGAACTCAGAGGAACTGCCAGGACAGGCAGGTGCATGGGTCCTCAGCTGCTGGTCCAGCAGTTCATGAGGCCTCACGGACTTTCCCAGCCATTCTTTCGTTGGCTCTCTACGACAGCCCTTGCCAGGACCGGAGAACAGATTGGGAGCCTCATTTTTCTGGTAATAAAAATGAGGCTTACAGGAAAGGGAAGTGACTTGCCTAAGGTCACACAACTAAAATTGGTCAAGGACTTGAGCCGCGATCTTCTGAGTCCCGGCACCCAGAGCTGCAAGGAGAAATCCCAGAGGACAGACTCTCTTACTTCTCTCCCACTCCCTCTGCCTGTGCTGAGTTCCCTCCTGTTCAGCAGATACGCCTGTGCCAAGACCAGTGCAGGGTACCAAAGACCCAGAGGTGAAAACATACAGCCTCTGCCTTTGGTGTCTAAGGACTACAGACGCCAGAACACAGAAACGTTAGTCCAAGGAGCCAAGAGCTGCTGAGAACTGCAATGGACCCACATGCAAAGTGTGGCAAGAGCACAAAGGAGAGAAGGCTAATGTCATTTGGGGGACAGGAGGCCTGGGGCCGAAGGGAGCGAGGATGGGGGCAGAGGAGAGACAGCATTCAAAGGAGTGGGCAAAGCTCCTGAGCTGGCAACAAGTTGTCTGGCCTGGAGAGCGGGTGGCCCAGCTGCAGATGGTGGTTTAGCTCAAGTGCTGGTCTGCCATTGGTGAGCTGGCGTAACGCCACCAGCCTTTCTTGGGCTTGTTCATCCCTGCGTCGGTCACAGCAATAAGTAGGACAGAAAGCTCTTAGCAGAATCATATACTCACAGGGTTTCTGCACAGAAGAGGTGAGGAGGAGTGGGCAGAAATCAGGCCAGGGTAGCTACCTAGAGCAGGGACAACGTCTGGAGTACATGAAGCTGAATCATCTTAGCTTCTGGGGAGCTGGGGTCATGATGGAGTCTCTGCTACCAGCCCCCGAGCTCCTCAGTGATTCCCGGGCACGGAGATCTGACAAGGGAAAGCCTTGACCTAGTCAGGTTGCTGGCACGTGTTGGGCACAGAGCCCAGGTGTTGGAGACAACGCAGAGCAGGCAGGCATCCTGGGGTAGGGGGTCTGAGTCATCAAATGTCAGCCATCCAGAGCAAACCCACTCCTGATCCCAAGTTCTCAGCAGCACGGAGGCCTAGTCCATCCACTTGACATTCATTATCTCATTGCGTCCTCATGCATAGAAGGCTCAGTGGGAAGGGACCTGCCTCAGGTCACGTAGAAGTAAGTGGTGGCCTGTGTGCCTCCCGCTCGCTGCCTGAGCAGAAGCGGCCTCCCATGGTGAGCCCGCCCGAAGCAGAGCACTCCGCTGCCCTGGGTATCAGAGGGGAGGAAACTGACAGGCCCTCTAGGGACCCTGAGTTGATGCTGGTGCTAAATTGGGAGATAAATGCCTCGTGTGGGCCCTTGCCTGGGGGCACCAAGCAGCCCAGTGGACAATGTCCTGGGCAACAGCTTGACAAGCCAAAAGACGCCGTTTACACATGGCTGTTTTCTTCTCGCTTTTCGTCAGATAATGTTTATTTCTCTTCTTGATTATGAAAGGCACACAGGCATGCCTGTTTCTTGAAAGGGCCTTTGATAAGAGCCGAGGGCAGTACATGAAAGTGCTGCTCCATGAGGGCCATTCTGCCAGCGCCTACATGCATGTGGCCCGGGCGGGTTTTTGTTTTGTTTTGTTTTGTTTGAGATGAGGGGAACAACCAGAGGAGTGGGCGCCCGCCATGGCCCATCGACTCTTTCCCCCAAATAGCAATTCTCACAGAGGCTCTTTTATTCCTCACTCCGGGGCCCTCGATCCTCTTCCACTCAGGGGCAGGGCCCTTTCTAGACCTACGAAGGCCCCAGGCACTCTCATTTTTAGTGGCTTTACCCCACAGCATGTAGAATATATGAAAATGCACCCACATCCCATATTGAATGTAATTTTTGCTATAAAAATTTTCAAAGGATTTTTATAATTCCGCTTTTGAAATTATCTGCCTATGAGTAACTCGTTTCATTCCCAATTGGCTATGATTTCTTGGTAATCATTGTGCATACTTGGGAATTCTTGCAAAGTGAGGAAATCTAACCAACAAATTGTTTTCAAATGTAATGAAATTTTTAGGAATACTAAATTTAACAATTAATGAGGTCGATGTTATATTACGTTTTGTAGACACATAATAGAACATTTATTAATTCCAATTCTGCTCTTTTCTTTTCATACTTTAGAGCCGGTAAATTTTCCTGGGGCTCACACGCGTTTTCACAGGCCCCTGGAAAGCTTGGAGGCCCTGGGTCTTGCACCGACAGTGCCACATGGAGAAAAGGGCCCAGACACGGGACTTCTGGGTCTCCATCCAGCCACTGGAAAGAATGAGTCCCCAGGTGTCTTTAGGAAGGGGGAAGAGGGCTCCTAGAATCCTCACACCACTTTGAGAGTCAGCTGCTATTATTACTTGTTTCACAAACGAGGACACAAGCTCAGACAGGAGAAGGTACTTGCTCAGAGTTGCACAGCCAGTGAGGGGCAAACCAAGGATTTAATCCTTTATCCTTTTAGCTTCGAGGCCCTTTCAGCTGCCCCAGTCGGCTGTACTATAAAGCCAGTTTTGAAGCGCTCAGGAAGGCCCACCGCACATGAAGATGAGTAAACATTAACTCTCACTCGTATTGTTACCAGAATTTTTCTCTCCCTGAAGGAATCTGCGATTAAATGGATAAGCAACATCCCTATTCTCCCACTTACTAGCTGTGTAATTTTGAACTTAAGCTCTCTGTGCCTCAGTGTGTTCACCTGCACAATGGGGGTAATAGTACTTACCTCAGAGAGTTCTTGTAAGGAGTAATGAGTTAGGCAAAGCCCTTTGCAGACACACAGTAAATGTTCTATAAGTGTTAATTATTATTATTATTATTATTATTATTCTCTGAGCACCAGGACCCAAGTCACCCACTGTGTGAATCTCTAAAGAGGAGTCCCTGGGATACTGGGGAACAAAGAAGGTGGTGCATGGGGAACCTGAGATTTGGGCTGGAACTGGGGCTTGCACTTGAAAAGGAGAACCTGATCTCTTAGGCTTGGAGGGGGCATAGACACCAACTGCCACCTGCCAGGCCTCTGGGACCCTGCAAGTAAGGGGGGCTCCTTCACACCCAAAGCTGGCTGAACTATTTTTAGTGATGACAGCAGCTGGCCCCAAGGCCTTCCCAGCAAGCCTGGAGGAGGAAAGTGAAAAGAAGGGAAGGAAAAGGGCCAGAGGGCATATGAGGGATTATGTTTGTGGCTGGCTGAGCTCTGCCTGGCCGCATGGCCCTCTCCTCTGGGGCCTGTTTTGGTCCTTGGGAGCCCACAGCACACTGGCTAGGCCAGCATGTGAGGATTTGCCCTGAGGGCAATCTGTGGCCAGAGCCCCGGGAGCCAGACATTCACATCCCTCCGGGCCCAGCTCCTCCTCTTACAGGGACCCCACAAATCTCTTTCCTTTGCTTGCTTCCAGCTGCTCTGAACCAACAGTTCTGTATGAATACTCAGGGCCAGATTGGAAGGACCCCAAGATCTCCCTTTAGGCTCCAGAGTCCCTGAGAAAGGGAAGGCTGTGGGCCCCAGTCAGGCAGCCAGTCAGTGGCTGACCTGGGACTTGAACTCAGGGATGCTGTCTCCTCATCCAGGACCTTTGACGAACTCAGGGATGCTGTCTCCTCATCCAGGACCTTTGACGCCATGTCACCCCCTAGGCTATGTGGCCTTGGGCAAGTCCTAAGGCCTCTGGGGCTCGCGCGAGCACCGTGAGTGTGTGTGTGTGTGTGTGTGTGTGTGTGTGTGTGAGTAGTGGTGTGGCCCTGGGCCTGGTGAGGGGTCCAGCCTGAAGGCAGGTGGCTTCAGGGGCAAGGTGGGAGGGAGCACCTCACTTCGGCTTCCCCAAGGCCCAATGCCATGTGGTCAAGTGCATTTTGCACAGCCCTCACAGGCGCCCATGCATGCCTGCACACACGTGCACACGCACATGCACCCATGCTTTTCCAACATTATCTAGGCTAGGGATCGCCACGCTGCATGTGCAACCAGTTTGTCTATCCTTTTCGAATCTAGAGACGGTTGAAGCGATTCTAATTACAGCCTGCATTCCTGCTCTGTCTGAAGGCTTTCCCTTTTTCAAAAGGTCTAGGATTTTTTTCCTCAGCACTTGGCTCCCTTGCTCCCCCCTCCCTGACTCCCCCAACGCACACCTCATTCTCACGCCCCTTTGTCTCCTCCCCCTTTACTAGGTTGGATTGTTCGACTTCAGCTTGATTTTCTGCTGCCTGTGGCTTGGCAAGACTTAAGAAAGCCCAGTCTTCGTTGTGTGTTTGTATGCGTGTGTGTGTGCTTGTGCGCATGTGTGAGTACGTCCACGATGGTATGGGGAAATAAGGGCGCGTGTGGTGTGTTGGGCCTGCGTGAATTGTGTGTGCATGGTGTGTGTCTGTGGGCGCATGTAAAAGTGTGCATGCCTGCCTATGCACAGGTTTGCGTATACGGAAAATTTAGTTCACATGCTCATGCTGTGTGTGGGGATAGGGCCTCTGTGTACGTGCAAGTGTGTGCCTGAGGGTATGTAGTCATGTGTGCCAGGTTGGATGGCACTTTGCTTGTTTTGTGTTCTACCTCTTCTCCTTCAGCAGAGACGCTGCCCCCTGCAGGTTATATGGGAGGCCTACAGAGCTTCTCCTGGTCTCAGGTCCTAGCTCACCCTTGGCCTCCCCCCCTTCAGCCAGCAGCAGGAAGTTCCTCACTCAGGCTCCCCAGGTCTTCTGGCTTGAACTGATGACCATGCTTTCTGTAAGAAATTCTGATCTATTCCACCAGGAATCACGTCCCTGTTACTTCAGTCACCACAGAAGCCTAGGCCTCCTTGGCCTTCCATCACCTGCCCAACTCTAATCCCTATATTGCGGTATACATTGCCTAATCTGGGCCTCATCTTACATTCCTTCCAAGCTCCCCAAACCTTTACACTCTGCCTTCTGGTACCCACGGTCCACCGTCAGCCACTGTTCCCCTCTCCACACCTTCAATCTCTTAAGATTGTGTCCTTCATTCCTACGCCCGGAGATCACAGCTCTCCTGCAACTCCCTCAAGTGGAGGCTCTGTTGTTCTCCCACACCCCACATGTCTCTTGGGAGAGAGGAGGGGATGGTGTCTTCTCTGTTTCCCATGGCTGCTTCCAGACCATTTGTCTTCTTTCCTCTTTCCAAAACAATGGAGCCTCCTAATGCCGTCTCAGCCCCTAGCCCTTCTTGAGGTGGTCATCTTTTGACTTTCTTTGTCAGTGCCACCTGTTCACTGAGGTGACAGTATGCGGCTCAATGCCTATTCTCCACTCCCTAATCCTGGCAACGTTCTTGGCAAATTCTTCATCGACACAGGTGACCCACCCACCACCCTGGTTTCTCTATTCCTGGAGTACCTTACCTCCAACCCATGGTCCTCCACCCCATCTCAGTCTCCCATTCCCATGGTCATGTCCTTGACCTTGCCGCCATTATTGACTGCAGCACTTTCAAAATCTTGATTTCAATCAACCCGCCCTTTGACCCCACCCCTATTCTTTCCTCTTATTCCCTGAGTCCAATAATGCTCTGTCCTCACTTAGGCCTCCGATCCATTGACCCTACTACTTCATCCTTACCCACACACTCCTCCAGCTTCTGCCCCATCTCTTCTGCTTTCCTTCACCACAAAACCTCCCCCAGAGGATTTCTAGACACAAAGTTTCTGCTTCCTCACAACCCAGTCTCACCTCTCACTACCCCAGTGGACTTCCATCTCCCCTGAAATTGCTCTTGTCAAGGTCACCAGTGATCCCCACATTGCCAAACCCAATGATCTGTCTTGCCTTTCTGGATCTCTCTCTCTCAGAAGCATCTGCTACAGTTGGCCACTCCCTCCTGGGGCCAAACTCTCTTGGTTGCTGCTTTTCCTCTCATCTCACTGCTTTCTCTCCTCTGGTTCTTTGCAGGCTCCTCCTCTAACTGTTGGACAACAGATGATTGCATTAATGCCAGGGATTTGGAATGAGTCTTAGAGCACTCTTTTACTCTACCTGTACTTTCTTAGCAGATGGTCTCATTGAGCCCTATGAGTTTAAATACCATGTATACGCCAACAACCCCTCCCAGTTTGCAACTCCATTCCTGATCTCTTCCCCAAATCCCAGACTTATGCATCTAACAGCCTGTCTTGGTGGGGAAATCAAGGATTCTTTTGTAGCCATGCTATATTTGAGAGGCCTGCCTAGACATCCAAGTGGAGATATGGAGGAATCATCCATTTGAGATTATCAGGAAGAGCCTGACATCCCCACTGAAGTCCAGACTGCCATATCTAACTACTTACTTGATACCTACTTCTCTGTGTGGCCACCAGCCTAGCCTAGGCCAGCACCATCTCTCATCTGCTTTCGTGCAGTTGGGCTCCCTGCTTCTACCTGTGCCCCTCAACGATCCATCCTCCTTGTAGCAGCCAGAGCAGTCATTCTTAAACCCAAATTCAGTCATGTTCTTTAAATATGCTTAAAATCCTCTAATGGCTTCTCACCATGCTTAGAATAAAACTCAAACTTTTGACCACAACTTAGAAGGCCATACATGGTTTGATCCCTTTCTATCTCCGCAACTTCAGCTTAGAGCCCTTTTCTCCACCACATTCAATGCCACCTCAGCGCCTTTATGCTTTCTGTTCTTTCTCCCTCACAGGGCTCCTTCTTGTCAATCAGGCCTCAGTCCAAACGTTACCTCCTCACTGAGGCCCTTCCTGACTACTCAAACTAAAATAGCCCCCCTAATGTCACAATGACATCAGCCTGCCTTATTTGCTTCACAGCTCCTGCCCCAGTCTGAGACTCTCTTGTCCACGTGTGCTGTACTTGGTCATGAGCCTCTCCCCCTCTCGCTGGACTCTAAGGCCTATGAAAGCAGGGACTCTGGGTTGTTCACTGCTGTGCATTTAGTGCCTCGAAGCAGTGCCTGGCACCTACTTGGTGCCCCATACAAGCTCATCTGAAGAACGAAAATGCACGTACATGCTTCATTCAGTTGCGTTATCGGGAGGGCCTCATGTGTGGGTAAGAGAACCTGCTCGGTTTCAACAGTCGCACGTGTAAATGGTGTATGGGGACATCCATGCGCCAGGTGGAGGGGGGCTTGAGGTGGCACAGCACTGGGAAGTCAGCGCTGGTTGTGGCGTGTGGGTGCGACAGGCGGCTGGCTGAAGGGAGCCGGCTTCCCCTCCACTGATTGCATTAATGCCAGGGATTTGGAATGAGGCAGGTTGGGTAATGGGGTACTGTAATTCAGTCCAGGTTTCGCACAAATTCACTGCTGAGAAGCAGAGTGGGGAAGGATGAAAAAGACAGAGGGGGAGAAAGACTGGCTGCCTCCAGAACCGGAGCAAGGGTTAGCTCCAGGCGGCCAAGGTGAGAGCCAACTTTGGCAGAGAGGACTGTGGCCCTGCCTCTGCCATATAAGGTCTCTGCGCTCGTGTCACTCTTGTCTGGGCCTTGCATCCGTGGGACAGGGGACCTCTTGCTGCAAGATATCACTTCTCCCTCAGGGACGGGCTAGGCTGAGGTATGTGAGTAGGGGTGGGAGAAATGCTGTGCCACCTTCTCATTGTCTTTGGCAATTTACTTCCCCTGTCCGTGCCTCAGTTTCCCCATCTATAAGAAGGCAAAGGTAATTGCTAGCCCAAAAGGGGTGCTGAGAGTATTTAAACAACAGAGAGCGTGTGAAAATGCCCACCTGTGATGGACATGTAGTAGGTTCTTGGTTGGATTGGGTGACTTGAGGCCCAGAAGGCAGTCCTTCCTTCTCCCAGGTGATCTGTCCTTAGGGCACGCTTTTCTTTTTCATTCTGGCTTTAGCTTCAGAATAATATAACTTTAGGGAAATAGAGCTGAGATGGAGACTCAGGTCACACGCCTCACATATGTCAGCATGGACTCATCGTTTGAAGCCTGACCAGGCTCTGAAGCTCTGTGAATAGCTACTGCCAAGCAAATATGGATTAACAAATCCTTTTGCCATTACGGGGTACGTTGGTTTGCAGGCACAGCCATGGGGAGGCAGGCAAGGAAAGAACATAGATGGAAGAGTCTAACTACCCGGGTTCAAGTCGTGGCTCTACCATTTCCCGGCCTTAGGACCTTGGATCAGTCACTTCTTCTTTCTGAGCCTCAGTTTCCTCAGCCTGTAGCATGGAGATATTAATGCCAGAAGGAGGTAGAAGGCATGAAATACCTGGTCATAGTAGATGCTCTGTGGATTGTCACTGCCTGACTTTTCTACAACTTCGGAGGGACCTGTGGAATCGGGAATTAATTTATGGCAGAACATGAAAGCATTTTGGACTCCAGGAAGAAGGCCACAGAGACTTGGAGTTGACCACCTGGGGAAGCAGAGGACAGAGTTTAATTCAACAAACAAAAGGAGGTCAAGGTTGGGTGAGAAGGAACTCCGAGGCAGTCAGAGGCCAGAGGAAGACCAGATTGGCCCAAGGACATGGATTCTGGCTGTGGCAGGACTAGATGTCAGACTGCCTGCCTTCCCAGCTATGTCTGCAGGGTTTTCAGGCACGGCCATGCCTCTCCACCAGCAGTAGAAGCCAGGGCCATGAGGGATGGAGATGTGATCTAGGAGGGAATGGCTGGTGCCTTTAGAGGCCTGAAGGAGGCAATCTCTGTTTCTAGCAGGCTGGGAGAAGGGGAAGCGGCCCTTTGTGTCTCGGCCAGAGCTTAGGACTCTTCTAGCGAGCAAGTCCTCAGCTCCCCGTCTCAGCCCAGGCCTCTGCTGCTTCCTGGGCCCCCCGGTACCTCCTCCCGGTGCCCCCTGCTTGGCCCCAGAGGCCTGGGGAAGAGGAGATCAGGGTGACAGCTGCCGGGCCATGGGCTGGCGGACGCCAGGGTGGAGTGGGAGGTGGGAGGGGTCAGCCTAGAAGAGGGCCAGCAGGCAGGAGCATGAAGAGGAAGTTCACAGTCTGCAGCAAATGGATTTCAAGGCCCTGTTAAGTGGAAAATCCTCCAGGAACGTGGCAGAGAAAGGCCCCTGTCTTTGGAGAGGGGCTGCGGGCCTGGGTGGGGGGTGTCTTGGCAGGGGGAAGCTGAGCCGCGTGCTTTATGTGCGACGGGAGGAGGTGGGGGGCGGACGGGGGCAGCTGAGTGAGGCTGGGGCCTTGGGATTGACGTCTGGTTGGGGGTGGGCTCCAGTCACAGCTCCAGCTCTGGAATTCAGGGACCTCAGGACTCAGTCTTGGTTCTCAGAGGCTGCAGAGTCTCAGGCTGATGAGGTAGAACTGGCTTGTGTCACTCAGTCCCCAGGCCCATCTCTCTAGCCATCCCCCACAACGGGCTGATGACACTGGCGATACAGAGGTAGCTCAGATACGGTGCCTGCCCTCACAGAGCATCGGGTCTGAGGGGATGATCATTCTCATGGACACAGCACTTTACTGTCTGCAAGACACTTGCCGGTTTCCGCCCATATCAAACTCTGTGAGGTAGTCTGGGCAGGATGGAGAAACTGAAGCTCGGAAAAGGGAAATGATTACCCAAGTCACACAAGTAGCAGAGAGGAGAAGTCTCGGCCTCCTTTCGTTTTTGCCTTTCTGGGCAATCCGTAAACTCCTAGCCTTCCCTGGGCCCTAGGTTTTCCATTCATATAGGAGTCCCGTCTCAGAGGGAGAGGCTATGTGGGAGGGCTCAGGCCCAGAAACCCCAGCAGGGCAAGGTATTCTCTTCGCCAAAGAGCACGTAAAGCTGCCCGGTTCTTGGGCTGGACAGCCAGCCGTGTCAATTTCTCCAACACCCGGCTCAGCCCTCGACGGGGTAGTAGGGGAGAGGGGCAGTGGAGCCAGAGAGGCAGTGGCCAGGGCTGTGCAGGCAGCTCAGCACCGGAGGAGGAGCCTCAGGCCCCTTTCCCAGCCAGGCCCCCTGCCCTTTGCCTGCCCTGGCCCCAGGCACAGGGCCCAGCCAGCTGTCCCAGGGCGGGCAGGCTAGCTGCATTAGCAAATGTGTTTGCGGTTATGGGCCGCTCCCGAAAGCAGAGAAGTGTTGCATGAGGGGGTTGGGGTGGGGGGTGGCGGATTGAAGACAGACCGGGCTCTGGTTCCCAGCTCTAGCCAGGGAAATCAGAACCAGGCTGGACTTCTGGCCCCGACCTCCCCCCCAACCTCCCTCACTGCCCCCTCCCAGTCTCCCTGGCCTGGGGAGAGGGCTGGGAGGGGCCAGGCCTCAGCAGTGCAGAGAGCCCAGAGAGGGTTAACCCCATGCTGCTCGGGACGGGCTGCCTTTGGGTGTCAGTGTAGAGGTCTATGTGAGCTGTGTGTGTGTGGGGGGGGGGGGCCCTTATTCCTGCACCCACCCTCTCATTCTAAATAACTCTCTCTCCCCTCTTCCCTGCCTCTGAGGTGGACAAAACAGATGAAGGAGACAGCCCTCAGCCTAGATCATGCAGTCTGCATGGCAGAAGCCATCCACACTGGAATAGGAGAGAAATCTTTCTGCTCCATCTTTCTTTCCCTGATCACCCTCCCTTTCCCCAAAACCCCAGACTCAAAATAGTGTGGATGGGGCTTCCCTGGTGGCGCAGTGGTTGGGAATCTGCCTGCCAATGCAGGGGACACGGGCTCGAGCCCTGGTCTGGGAAGATCCCACATGCCGCGGAGCAACTGGGCCCGTGAGCCACAACTACTGAGCCTGCGCGTCTGGAGCCTGTGCTCCGCAACAAGAGAGGCCGCGACAGTGAGAGGCCCGCGCACCGCGATGAAGAGTGGCCCCCGCTCACCGCAACTGGAGAAAGCCCTCGCACAGAAACGAAGACCCAACACAGCCAAAAATAAATAAATAAATAAATAAATTTATAAAAAATAAAATACAGATTCCCAGCCCCACTGTAGACTTAAAAAAAAAAAAAAAATAGTGTGGATGGGCAGGAAGAGTGCTAGTTGCCCTGAAGTCTGCCAGGAGCCTGCTAGGGCCTGGCCTTGTGGATTTCATCCAGAGCCCAGCCAATCCGTCACAGAAGGGGCTGCAGGAAGTGGGGTGAAGTAAGAGTAGGTGGGGAACCTGGAGGGAAGGGCAGGCAGAGTAAGGTGGGGACAGGGCAGGAGCCGCTCGGGGCGAGGCACTCTGCAGCTTAGTACATTTCGAGATGATAATTTTAGTGAAGATAATGATGACAATAATACTAGTAGCTACTTAGCATCCCACACCGACTAGGTACCCAGCACTCAAATCAAGGGACTGAGGCTCAGAGAGGTTCAGTTCTTATCTAAGGCCACAAATCCAGTAAAGAGCAAAGCAAAGGTAGGAACCCAGGCTCTTCAAACTGCTTCTTCCCCGCAGGGAGGGCGGGCTGAGGGTCTGCTTGCACTAGCTCTGGTGCTTACTCCAGATGTGTCCTTCAGTCTAGGATGACCTTTCCTCCCTTGCCAGCTTGGTCAACTCCTAGGTAGCCTTCAAGAGCCAGTTTAAAAGTCCCGGCCCAGCAAGCCTTGCCGAGCCCCGCAGATGTGGCCTGCTCCCTTGTTCCCCAACAGCTCCATCCCTGTCTTTGCCACGTTGCCGGAGGATTTTTCCACTCCACTAGATCATCAGCTCTTGGTCACTGTCAGCCTCCTCCTTTATCCTACAACTAGAATGCTTTTGATTTTCTTTATCTGAAATATGGAGTATCTTAATGTATTTGTTATAAGCACAGGCATTGGCATCAGACAGGCCAGGGTTCAAAACCTCTTTCTGCCGCTGTCTAGACGGTAGGCTGCATGTGGGTGGGAAGCCTATCACACCTGTTCCCTGCTGCACAGTCCACAAGCGCCTGGCACGGCGCAGGCCCTCGGGCAAGTTTTTTCAGCTCTGTGAGCCTCAGTTTTCCCGTTTTGAGAATGGAGAGAATCCTCTCAGCTGGCCTCATGGGGCTGTTAGGAAAATTCCCAGGCCTATCAAAGCAGGTACTCCACAGGGTAAGTGCTCTCAGCCCTGTCCTACCCACCCCACCCACCGCGGCACAGGTGGCCAAACAGAGGGGCTGCCTTCTCCAGAAAGAATCTAGGGGATGAAGTGAAGAGAAGCTTCCAGCAACTTGGCTACCCCTGTGAGCTTTAGGCCAGAAGGCCCCCTCACATACCACTCAGGGCCCCTGTCTACCATCTCCATTGCTGGCAGCAGCTTGGCGATCAGGGCCCTGGTTTGTGGCCGAGGCGGGGCGCGGGGTCCGTGGAAGCGGGGTCCAGCTGAGGAAACAAGCAGAGCGGGCCTCAGGGAGAGCTGACTCGGGACACCTGCCCTTCCTCGAAGTGAAAAGACTGACTAATACACGTCCAGCCCTTTGCAAAGCACTTGCTTTCTCGGGGCGGTGGGGGAGGGGGTGGCCTGCCAGATGCTCTATTTTACAAACGCGGCAGACTGAGGCCTAGAGAACTGGAGGGATGGCCCTAGGGCTACTGAGCGTGTGAGTGGCAGGGTGAAGATTCCAGCCCCCACGTGCTCCTGCTCCCCTTGGCTGTCTCCTTGGGGCCAAAGGTAAAGGGAGCTAGACCCACTGGGCACTGGGGCTCGCCCTCTCACCTGGGGATGCGAGTGTGGTGGCCCCAGCAGGCCATGCGGGGGGCCCCTCCTCAGCCAGAGAATGATAAGTGGGAGAAGGTGCAGGAGCAGTTAGATGGATTGTAGTGGGTTCAGAGGCAGGCAATGAAAATGATTAAGGGAAGAGAGGGATTAATTTATAAAACGAGATTAGAAGAGCAATACTGCCCTGCCTTGGCTAAGGGACAGCTTGCGGGTGGGAGCTGGGGAGGGGTGGTTGTGGAGGTGAGAACCCACTGGCTCAGACGGGCCCACCAGTCCTGGAGCCTTGGCTGGACCACCGCCTGCCAAGATGACTGCGAAGGGCCCTGAGTGCCCAGCCGCCTCCACTCCCAGGGCAGCCCCAGAAACCTACTCTGGCTTTCCACCCCGCCGCTGTGGAATGCTACGGGAGACTCATCTGGACGGCCAGCAGGAGCTCGTGAAGATACCTCACGACAGCTTTGAGAGGAGGGGAATCCTTCCTTCTTTTGATAGATGAGGAATTGAAGGCCAGAGAGGCTAGTGACCAAAGCCAGGGCTCTGTCCCACCAGAGTCCAGGGTCATTCCACTGTACCAGACCTTCCAGGGCAAGACTCAAGCCATCCTTCAGCTTCCAGGGTGGGCAACTCTCCTCTGTCTTTTGTTGGAAGGTGAATCTATCTGCAGATTCCAGGGAACATTTCTCTCGGGTCCTAATCACTGCACTTGCAGGAAATTCTTTCTTATGTCTGAGCACAACGTCTCATGCTGTCCTTCCGCCCCTGTAATCTGGTTGGTGAGATGAGGTCGGGGGGAAGAGAAAGAGAGACAGAGAGAGAGAGGGAGGGAGGAAGGAAGGGAGGAGGAGACAGAGAGGAAGAGAGAGAAATAGAAGGATGAGGAGGATGAGGAGGACGAGGAGATTTATGGCACATCTACAATGTATCAGAGATTCTACTAGTTGTTTTCACCAATTTCAGGAGGCCAAAATTGATTTAAATGTCATGTAAACCTCAGGACAATTCTATATGTAGATCTTACTCTCCCTGTCTTACAGACAAGAAACTGAGTTTCAGTGAGGGGAAATGATTAACCCAGGCCCCAGTGTGAGTGATAAAGCTGCGATCTCTCCCATCCCGGGATCTCTCCCGGATCCTTGAAGAGAGCAGCTAGGGTTTCAGTGATTTGGTCAAGCACTTGGGGAGGGCACCCAGCAAGTGCAGGGAG